>NC_063338.1:87954620-87974527 GCF_021869965.1 Rhincodon typus | reverse complement strand
CTGTTGGAAGCTGGGACATCATTGGCTTACGATTTCCACGAATCTTATGGCATTGGCAAAAATGTCAGCGGCCCTTTATCTGCTATTTACTCGGACATGACGCTTTCAAGGGAGAACATTGAGTTCAGCTTTCGAACCACCCACACTCCGAGTGTGCTGCTTTGTGCAGACTCCTATTATGAGGAATATATAGCTGTGGTTTTGTGCAGTAATGGTGAGTAAAAAACAAACTTGCTGCCTGATTAAAAGTGTTATGTCCATCAATTGCTGATAAAATGCACTCAAAAATTTGTTTAAAATTAATTTTTGTTCATTAGCTTGCTGTCCTAATAGCTGTGAGAGTGCTCCTAGAGAAGGAATAATTCATTGGCTCAGAAGTGCCTTTGGGATACCCTGAGGATGTGAAAGTTCTGCCTCAGTACATGTTCTTGATGATTAACAGGTTGGTCATATTACAGGGAACAGGGACTGGGATAAGAACAAAGATGGATGAGAATACAGGAAATGGTCACCATCTATTAATTTACAAGTTCATTGTAGAATGTGTTGGTCATGTATGTGAGCAGTGGCAATTAGTAAGTGAGGGATGATAAATCTTAGAGTGAGCTGGTCATTTTTTCCTTGGATATGTTGCCATTCAGGGAAAAAAAATACAGGTCACAAATGATCATCTACAGGAAATGTCACAGTGTTTAGAATGCGAGGGCAGAGATTTAAAGTGGTTTGCAAAACTAGCAAATATGATGTAAGCAAAAATGCTTTCACACAGCACATGGTTAAAGTCTGAAATTCACTGCCTGGAAATATATTACTATTTGTTATTGGGATGTGGGTGCCTCTGGCTGCGCCAGTATCTATTGCCCATTCCTAATTAATCTGGGTGGCTTGCTATGGCTATTCCAGAGGACATTTAAGAGTCAACCACATTGTTGTGAGTCTAGAACCACATACAGGCTAGACCAGGTAAGGATTTCCTTTGCTAAAGGGCATTAGTGAAAGAGATTGGTCAACAGTGTCTACTTTGTCGTAATTAGGCTAAGTTGCAATTCCAGATTTTAGTTGAATTCAAATTTTACCATCTCCCATGGTGAGATTCAAATACATGTCCCCAAAGCATTAGCTTGGAATTATGGATTGCTATCACATTAACATTACCACCACACCAGCACTTCCCATGTATGTGGTGACAGGTTCAATTGACACTTTTAGGAGTACATTCAATGATTATTTAACTAACAATGTACAAGGATACCAGGAAAAGGCAGGAGAACGGGACTAAAGCATAAGGCTCAGTTGGAGCGAACGAAATCAGAAATTGCTGGAGAAACTCAGCAGGTCTGGCAACAGGGCTGGAGAATTGTAGCTTCGAGGAGAGATTGGAGAGGTTGGGGTTGCTTTCCTTGGAACAGAGGAGGCTGAGGGATGATGTGGTTGAGGTAAAAAAAACTGTGGGGGGTAGAGATAGACAGGAGGAACCTGTTTCCTTTGGCAGACAGTTCAAAAACCAGGGGTCATAGATTCAAGAAAAGTGGCAGAAGGATTAGAGGGCATGTGAGGAAAAATATTTTTATGCTGAGGCTGGTGGATGTTTGGAATTTGCTGCCTGAGTGGAAGCAGGGACCCTAAACTCTTTTAAAAAGTGC
Source organism: Rhincodon typus (assembly GCF_021869965.1). Lineage (NCBI taxonomy): Eukaryota > Metazoa > Chordata > Chondrichthyes > Orectolobiformes > Rhincodontidae > Rhincodon > Rhincodon typus. The sequence continues at coordinate 87,972,884 of NC_063338.1, read as the reverse complement.
CTGAATCTGCATCTTAAGTGCTGTAAGCTGCAGGACAATAGGCTGTGTGCAGGAAGGTGGGGTTAGAAAGGACATCTGGATATCTTTGAGTCAGTATGGACAAGATGGGCCAAATAGCCCCCTTCTGTGCTGTTACAATTCTAACGTCTGAGGAGAGAGGACAGAGTTGACATTTTGTCACCAGTGACCCTTCTTCAGATTAATTATTTTTTGAACTTGTCCATGAGGTTTTACTCATTTGTGGAGCTGTCAGATCTGCTGAGTTTCTCCCACAATTTCTGTGCTTTTCTTTGTTTCAGATCTCTAGCATTCGCTGTGCTTTGTTTTATTTCATGCTGATTTGGACAGCGGGTGTAATGGCCACCTACTGCATTGTGAAAATTCTGTGACAAAGTAGATTATTCCCAGAACGTTCCAATATAATGTAGCCTACACCCCATCCATCACCTTGGGAAACATTCCACTGACGCATTGCATCTATAGTGTATACCACCAAAAAGATGCACAGCAATAACTCAACAAGACAGTTTGATAGCACCTGCTAAATCCACTAGCTCTACCACCAAGAAGGAGAAGGGCAGCTGTTATACAGGCAAACCATCACCTGTAAGTTCCCTTCCAAACCATATACAATCCCACACTTGTAACCATATCATTGTACTTGCATTGTCACTGAGTCAAAGACTTGGAATGCCCTACTTAATAGCATTGTGGGTGTCACCACACACCAAGACTACAGTGGGTCAAGAAGACAACTCACCTTTTCCTTCTCAAGGGCAATTATAAATGGGCAATACATGCTGGCCTTCCCAGCCATACCTACAGCCCAAAATCCCCTCTAATTATTTTTAGCCGTGTGCAGACTGCTGTGGTTTACATGCAGTGGTGTCTTCCAGAAGTGGGATCCAATGTATCCACACAACTATCTGCACCAAGAAAGGATAGGTGTTTACTTTGTTGATGGTATAAAATTAAATACAGTGCATATCCAAAGAGACAATTCAGGTGCTTAGATCCTTAGGATCCAGAAACAATTTGCTATGTGCAGAATTTAATCAAGAAGGTGAGTGTAATGTTGGCTTTTATATCTTGAGGACTGGAGTACAAGAACGCAGTAGTTTTGCTGCAGCTGTACAAAACTCTGGTTAGACCCCTCTTGGAGTATTGTGAGCAGATCTGGACACCACACCTTAAGAAAGATATTTTGGCTTTGGAAGGATTACAGCATAGGTTTACAAGAATACCTTAGCTTCAAGGGTTAAGGTAGGAGGAGAGATTATACAAATTAAACCTGTTTCGTCTGGGATTTAGAAGGTTAAGGGGTGAAGATATTAACAGGAAAAGGCAGGGTAGATAAAGATAAACTATTTCTGCTGACTGGGGATTCTAGAATTCGGAGGCATAGTTTGAGAAATCAGGCCAGACCATTCAAGAGAGATGGGAGGAAGCACTTTGACACACAAAGGATGGTAGATGTTTGGAATTCTCTTCCACAAATGGCAATGGATGTTGGATCAGTTGTTAAAAACATAGAACATAGAACAGTACAGCACAGTACAGGCCCTTCGGCCCACAATGTTGTGCCAAACTATTATCCTGCAAAGATCAATCTACCCTGCATACCCTACATTTTACTATCCTCCATGTGCCTATCCAAGAGTCGTTTAAAAGTCTCTAAAGTATCTGACCCCACTACCACTGCCGGCAGCGCATTCCACACGCCCACCACACTCCGTGTGAAGAACCTACCTCTGACATCTCCCCTTTACCTTCCTCCAATCACTTTAAAATTATACTTCCTCGTAGTAATAGTCATTTCCGCCCTGGGGAAAAGTCTCTGACTGTCCACTCTATCTGTGCCTCTCATCATCTTGTACACCTCTATCAAGTCACCTCTCATCATTTTTCGCTTCAATGAGAAAAGCCCTAGCTCCCTCAACCTTTCCTCATAAGACCTGCCCTCCAGTCCAGGCAGGATCTTGGTAAATCTCCTCTGCACCCTCTTTAAAGCTTCCACATCTTTCCTATAATGAGGTGACCAGAACTGAACACAATATTCCAAGTATGGTCCAACCAGAGTTTTATAGAGCTGCAGCTTAACCTCGCGGCTCTTAAACTCAATTCCCCTGCCAATGAAAGCCAACACACCATATGCCTTCTTTACAACCCTATCAACTTGGGTAGCAACTTTGAGGGATCTATGGACGTGGACTCCAAGATGCCTCTGTTCCTCCACACTGCTGAAAATCCTGCCATTAACCCTGTATTCTGCATTCAAATTCAACCTTCCAAAATGAATCACTTCACATTTTTCTGGGTTGAATTCCATGTGCCACTTCTTTGCCCAGCTCTGCACCCTGTTAATTTTAAATCTGAGACATAAATTTTCATTAAACAAAGGTATTAAGGGATAGGGGCCAAAGTCAGCTATATGGAGTTAAGTCACAGATCTGCCATGATCTCATTGAATGGTGACATGTGCTAAAAGGGCTGAATGGCCTACCCCTGTTTTTATGTTCCTATGATTGGCATGTGCAGAGAGATTGACCTGCTTAGAGGGAATGCCGCCGACAAACCTTAGAGAACTTTTAAAAATGATATTAAAGAGTCAAGTGGCTGAATTCAGAATCAGAAAATGGCAAAACGGAGAAGGGAGAAGCAAATGGAAAATGTTGCTGTGGGTAAAGAATCAGGAAGTTAGTAAAATAAAATGACAAGAGGAGGCAGATAGAAAGTAAAACCAAAGGACCGACTGAATGCAGAATACAGGGTTAATGGCAGGATTTTTAGCAGTGTGGAGGAACAGAGGGATCTTGGAGTCCACGTCCATAGATCCCTCAAAGTTGCTACCCAAGGCTACAAGATTCTACAGTTCACACCACCTGTAAAAAACAATGATGGATTGGTTTTGACTTCATATGGAAATTAAATCAAAGAGTGGTCTGAAGTCTTTCAATAAAGTTACAGACCTGACATGTGGGTGAAGCTAATGACCACAAGCATCTAACAGAAGTATGAACAAGGCAACTTGAACTTGAAGAAGTAAAACGATGTGATAAAGAGAATGGAAACTGAATAGGATGGGAAGAAAGAAAGTATGGAGGGTGAAAGCGATGTAAATTAGAAAATGTAGAAATAAATGAAATAGAAGGTATGACCCTGAAAAGGAAATAAATTAATGGATTGAATCAACCATCCAAAGAATTATTGATATGTACAACTAAAAGGGGGTCATGTGACACATTGGATCGCATCACTGCCTCTGAATCAGAGGCTTTCGATTCATGACCCACTCCAAGTGTTGGACATATGTTTATAGCATAGCCAAACCTGCAAATTCCACCAACACATGCCCCCAAGCCAGGCAGTTAGAGCAGGAGAGATGTCTGATCAGCTGTGTGATGGAATGGAAGTTGGAGTCTCTACCATCACTAGAGGTATAATAATGCAATAGTAAAGGTGCAATGTCTCATCAAGGAGATGGTACTTCTTCCAATAAATGACCCGGTAGTTCTGTGTTCAGCTGTCAGCTGAGAACATCCTTCACGTCTCTACAGTGGAGGCTTGAAAGTTTGATCTCCTCACTCAGAGCTGAGAAGGCTGCTACTGAACAAGAATATCACCTGACAGGTAGGGCAAGGTGGATACCCGACAGAAATACTCTGGTGGATGGGAAGGAAGTAAGTAACAGAATAATCTGATACGATGGTGCAATGTTTGATGCTGTGGCATCTGACTATATCCAAAAGACCCGGATGGATAGGTTTGGATAGATAAGGGACAAACACAGGCAGGTGGGACTAGTTTAGTTTGGGATTATGGTCGGCATGGACTGGTTGGACTGAAGGGTCCGTTTCCGTGCTGTGTGACTCTATGACTCTATGACTAAGATGGGATGAAGGAATCAAAAATACAGATGGTGGAAATGTGAAGTAAAAACCGAAACATACTCAATAGATCAGGCAAAACCTGAAAGACAACGAGAATGCACGGAGAGATCTGGGTGTTCAGGTCCATTGTACCCTGAAGGTGGCAACGCAGGTCGATAGAGTAGTCAAGAAGGCATACGGCATGCTTTCATTCATCGGACGGGGTATTGAGTACAAGAGTTGGCAGGTCATGTTACAGTTGTATAAGACTTTGGTTTGACCACATTTGGAATACTGCGTACAGTTCTGGTCGCCACATTACCGAAAGGATGTGGATGCTTTGGAGAGGGTGCAGAGGAGGTTCACCAGGATGTTGCCTGGTATGGAGGGCGCTAGCTATGAAAAGAGGTTGAATAGATTAGGATTATTTACATTAGAAAGACAGAGGGTGAGGAGGGACCTGATTGAGGTCTACAAAATCAGGAGAGGTATAGACAGGGTGGATAGCAAGAAGCTTTTTCCCAGAGTGGGGAACTCAATTACTAGGGGTCATGATTTCAAGGTGAGAAGGGAAAAGTTTAAGGGAGATGTGCGTGGAAAGTTCTTTACGCAGAGGGTGGTGGGTGCCTGGAACGTGTTGCCAGCGGAGCTGGTAGAGGCGGGCACGATAGCGTCATTTAAGATGTGTCTAGACGGATACATGAATGGGCAGGGAGCAGAGGAATACAGATCCTTGGAAAATATGAGACAGGTTTAGATAGAGAATCTGGATCGGCGCAGGCTTGGAGGGCCAAAGGGCCTGTTCCTGTGCTGTAATTTTCTCTGTTCTTTGTTCTTGAGAAAATATTTTTGTTGAAACACCTAATTGGGATGGTACTAGATTTAAGGACAGACTTGATTAGGGATTTCTTAATTTTCCAGGTTTTCCCTCACTCTTCTACTGTGCATGAGTAGAAGAATCCCACTGTTCCTTTTTGCAATCAGAAGACATTCCTGGGATTCCATAACACAGTGTGGAATCATGCACAGAGGGAGCAGAGATACAGCTACAAATGTATTCCTTTGATTATCCAACCCATATACTCTTTGAATACTGTAAACAAAAAGTGCTGGAGATCACAGCCGGTCAGGCAGTATCTATCCATGGAAAGAGAGCAAATTAACGTTTCGAGTTTAGATGACTCTTCAGAGCTGATGAAAAGTCATCTAGACTCGAAACGTTAGCTTGCTCTCTTTCTATCGATACTGCCTGACCTGCTGTGATCTCCAGCACTTTCTGTTCTCAATACAGATTCCAGCATCTGCAGTAATTTTCTCCTACTCTTTGAATACTACTGCCCATTGAGAGATTAGGATCACTGCCATGACCCTGCTGGAAGAGCAACTCGCAACTAAGATGCCAATACAGCAATGGAGATACTGAACTTCTAAGCTCCCACATTTTGAAAGAAACTCTAAAGACAAACACTGAGAATTCTGGAGAAATTCGGCAAGTATGGCAGCGTCTGTGGAGAAAGAAAGTTGAAGTTTTGAATCCAGTATAACACTTCTTCAGTTCCAAAGAAAAATCGTACCAGACTTGAAATGTTAACTGTGTTTGTCTCTGCATAGATATTGCCAGACTTGCTGAATTTCTTCAGCATCCTTTGTGTTTGTTTCAGATTTCCAGCATCTGTAATATTTGTTGAAACTGTAAATATATTGGTATGTATTAGTATTCTGCACTGACCAATGCTGGTGAATATTTTACTTACTTACTTACAGTGCTCAAGTTCACACTTGTGTGTATTTGTTTAAGGATTTTTATTTGAGATAAAGTAAAACAAAAATCATAACGGGTCTCTATTGGGGCTTCAGCTTTTTACAACTTATATCAATAGCTTAGATGAGCATAGCGAAAATTCAGTACCTAGATTTGAAGATGATGTAAAGATAGGTAGGAATGTATACTGTGAAACATACATAAGGAGGATGCAACAGGATATCAGTAGGTTGAGTGAGTGAGCAAAAGTCAGGCAGATGGAAGTATATTATGGGAAAATCTGAAGTTGTTCTCTTTGGCAGGAAAAATTAAAAAAATACAAAATATAATGTAATGGAGAGGTGCAGAGGGATCAAGGAATTCTAGTGCATGAGTCATAACATGTTAATAAGCAGGTATAGTGAGTAATTAATCCTTTATTATGTGAGGACTTGCACCTAAAATAAGAATATTAAGCTTCAGTTGAAAAAGGGCATTGGCGAGACAACATCTTGAATACTGTGTGCATTTTATTTGGCTAAGTTAAGGAAGGTTATAAATACATTGCAAGTGGTTGATAGGAAATTTACGAGATTGATACCTGGGAATAAGCAGGTTGTCTTATAAGACAAGGTTGAGCAGCTGGGCTAGTTTCCACTGGAGGCTAGGAGAGTGGGGAGTGATTTGATGGACATGCAAAAGATGCTGGAAGGTCATGACAAGGTGGACATAGAAAGGATGCTTCATCTTGTGAGTGAGTGAGAGTTAGAGGACACTGTTTAAAAATTAGAGTCTACCTTTTAAGACAGAAATAAGGTGTTTCTTTTCCAAAACTGTGCAATTGTGTAACTCGCTGCCTTTGAAGTCGATTAATATTTTAAGGTGGAGGTAGGTAGATCTTGTTAGGCAAAGGAATCAAAGGTTACTGTGTGCAGTGATTGGAACAAGAGCCAGGTGGATCTCATTGACTGAGATCCCTGATTGGAGTTGTTAACCTGGGCCAATCAGGGAGCCCTGGCTGATAGATACAAACAGGAGATTCAGAGAGTCTCCTCATTCTGGGGACTAACTCAAAGCTAGCTGATCAGAGCCAATGTATTGTGTACATGTAAATAAAGAGGCACTTGGAGACAGGATACTGGCCTCTGTGCACTTATTTCACTGGGAGTAGATGGGAAAGTGCAATTCAGAGAAAATGAACAAGTCAACAATGATCCATTAGCTTATTGAATGGTGCAAGTGGCCGGAGGAGCTGAATGGCCATTTTCTTCCTCTAATTCATATATATGTAAGTTTGTATCATTCATAAACTCAAAAAATATGTGTCTAATGTAACCAGTACTAGAAGGATGGCACTGAGAGAAGAATTGGTTAAAAATATTTAATATTCCCTCCTCCCCTTATGTGCCTCAGACAATAGCACTCTCACCTCTAACTTTGAAGGTTATGCATTTGATCCCATTCCAGAGACCTGAGAATTACATTTAGGCTGATATTTGAACACAGTACTGTAGGAATGCTGCACGGTCAGATATGCCATCTTTCAGATGCAAGGTGAACTGAGGCTTTACTTGCCTTCTGAACTGGGTCTAAAAAGTCATATGGTGTCTGTTTGAAGTCCGGGGGAATTAACGCCAGTGTGCTAGTCACTAATTATCACTGAATCAATATCACAGTAAACAGATCATCTGGTTATTGTGATATTGCTATTTCTTTCTTTATTATAGAATCCCTACAGTGTGGAAGCAGGCCATTTGGCCCATTATCAACCCTCTGAGGAGCATCCCAACCAGACCCACACCCCTATCCTATAAACCTGCATCTCCCCATGCCCAATCCACCTAACCTGCACATCTTTGGTCTGTGGGAGGAAACCCACACAGACATGGGGAGAACATACAAACTCCACACAGAACGTCACCCAAGGCTGGAATTGAACCCGAGTGCTTACAGTGCTGTGAGTTAGCAGTGCTAACCACTAAGCCACCATGCTGCCCTGCTGAGCACAAATTGGCCTCACAGTAGTGTTTAAATTACAGCGGGATGAATGGGAAAATTCACCCCTGAATGTGTTACAATTGTTTGGAAATCAATCATGGTTGGAAGGTCATGATCAGATCAAAGTTGCTTCTGTACATAGACCTGACCTCTAATCACAGCCTGATTCTTCCCTGCATTTGCTGAGGATAGACTCCTAGTTGAAACCATCAACAACAACCACAGGAGGGAATCAACCTGTGAATAGAGTATAAGAAAGCAAGAGCAGTGATGTACTGTCTGATGCTATATAAGGCTCTGGTCAGACTCCATGGAATATTGTCAGTAGTTTTGGCCCCTTTATCTTAGGAAGGATGTGCTGGCATCGGAAGGAGTCCAGAGGAGGTTTACAAGAATCAATCCAGGAATGAAGGGCTTGTCATATGAGGAGCAGTTGAAGACTCTGGCTCTGTACTCGATGAAGTTTATGAGGATGAGGAGGAATTTGATTGGAACATACAGAATACTGAGATGCCCGGATGGAGTAGACACGGAGAAGATGTTTCAATTATAGAGTCACAGAGTCACAGAACTGTACAGCACAGAAGCAGACCCTTCAGTCCAACTCATCCATGTCAACCATATATCCTACAATTAATCCAGTCCCATTTGCCAGCATTTGGCCCATATCTCTCTAAACAATTCATACCCATGCACCCATCCACATGCCTTTTGAATGTTGTAATTGTACTAACCTCCGCTGCTTCCTTTGGCAGCTCATTCCATACAGGCACCACCTTCTGTGTGAAAAATGTTGCCCCTTAGTCCTTTTTAAATTTTACCCCTCTCACCTTAAACCTATGCCCTCTAGTTTTGGACTCCACACCCTGGGGAAAAGACCTTGACTATTCATCCTATCCATGCCCCTCATGATTTTATAAACCTCTATAAGGTCACCCCTAGCCTCCGAGCTCCAGGGAAAATAGCTCCAGCCTATTTAGCCTCTCTCTATAGCTTAAACCCTCCAATCCTGGCAACATCCTTGCAAATCTTTTCAGAACACTTTCAAGTTTCACAACATCCTTCTGATAGTAGGAAGACCAGAATTGCATGCAGTATTCCAAACGTGGCCTAACCAATGTCCTATACAGCCGCAACATGACCCCCCAACTCCTATACTCAATACACCAACCAATAAAGACAAGCATACCAAACACCTTCTTCACCATCCTGTCCACCTGCAGCTCCACTTTCAAGGAACAATGAACCTGCACTCCAAGTTCTCTTTGTTCAGCAACGCTCCCCAAGACCTTACCATTAAGTGTATACATCTGCCCTGATTTGCCTTTCCAAAATGCAGCACCTCACGTTTGTCTAAATTAAACTTCATCTGCCACTCCTTGGCCCGTTGGCCCATCTGATCAAGGTGTTGTTGCACTCTGAAGTAATAGGAGAGACTAAGACCCAAGGGCACAACTCTGGAGTGAAGGCACAACTGTTCAGAGCTGAGATGAGGAAGAGTTTCTTCACGCAGAGTGTGGTGTATCTGTGGAACTTATTGCTGCAGAGGACTGTGGGGGCCAAGTCATTGAGTGTATTTAAGACAGAGACAGATAGGTTCTTGATTATTCAGATTATAGGGAGATGGCAGGAGATTGGGGTTGAGAAATGCATCAGCCATGATCAAATGTTGGAGCAGACTCAATGGGTCGAATGACCTAATTCTGCCTGTTAAACTCTTATGATATTATTGTGGCAGACAAGCCGAGCAAGGCTGGAGGGTGCACTTTTGCCGAGTTAGGCCAGGGTCTGGGCTGGGTAGGGAACTGAGGATATATTAGGAGAGTGAGTCTACTGGGTGTCATGGGGGTGGGATAGCAGCCAGTTTGCCAGTTGAGGCCAGAAGTGAGAATTTGCCAGGCAAGTTGAGAAATGCACGGCTGCACAGGAGAGAGGTGGGGTGAAAAGAATGGCTGCAAAAAAGAGCTGGCAGATGCAAAGAACAAAGGAGTTGGGGAGGGGTACCTAACGGCTGCAAAGGGGAGAGGGTGGGGTAAGAAGCGAGTGGTTGCAAAGGGAAGGGGAGTGGGGCAGGAGGGGAAGGAGGTGGTGTCTGCAAAATATGAGAGTTGGTGGGAGGACAGGGAGAAGCCCGTGTGCAAAGGGGAAATTGTGAATTGAGGAACTTCAGCTCATGATGCGTAGTGGAGTCCCCTGCATGCATTTTGATTTTCCCTCGTAGCCTAGAAGCAGCAAGCCCAAATTCCAGCTGGCTCATTGCGATGTTAGACAGTGCATATGTGTGTAAATCCACCAGAGAAACTGTTTGCTTTTCTCCATTGTTCATTTTGTCAGTATTCGGAAGTGAAAGTCTCAGAAAAAAAAAATGTTTACAGTATAAGAAACACTTGGTGAGGTGCCAATTAATTCCTCATGCATTTTGTAGTGTTTGCTTAGCAGAAACTGGAGGGTGTACCTGCTGCGCACCTTCTGCCATCAGATATGTGTTAGTTCTCTCACCTTTGTGGAATGACTGTAAATATTCTAAGGATGCTAAGTTGACTACCCAAATATTTATAGATTAAAATCGATGCCATTCATAATTAATGTGTAGATCTTTTAGCTAAAATATGTTGTTTATCATTGAATATTACATGTGTGTAGTCTGTCCTAGCAGTCACTGGATTTCTACAAAGAACCCTAGTCGTAAAAATGCCAAGAGTATTCAATGCCTGGTATCTGCATAATTAATTAAAGTAGACTGGCATCATTTTTCAGTTGAACAGCTCATTTTTTTTCATGATTGGATGTGATCAGTAGTTCAGTAATGAATTTTTTTAATTTGTGGAGGAGCTCAGGGGAAGCGTATGTGTTCAGCAGCAAGATGGAAGGGAATGGGCAGAAACCAAGGGAGAAGTCAAAAATTGGCAAAACTACTTTCGTTTAAACTTAAGAACAATTGTCATTTCAAACCACTTGAATTTAAAACCACTTGAGAAAGACGTCCACAGGAATTTTTGGCTGGGGCTATTTTCCCTGGAGCGCTAGAGGCTGAGGGATGACTTATCGAGGTTTATAAAATCATAAGGGGTGTGAATAGGGTGAATAGTCAAGGTCTTTTCACTGGAATGGGGGAGTCCAAAATGAGACAGTGTAGGTTTAAGGTGGGAGGGGAAAGATATAAAAGGGACCTAAGGGGCAACTTTTTCACACAGAGGGTGGTGCGTGTATGGAATGAGCTGCCAGAGGAAGTGGTGAAGGCTGGTACAGTTACAACATCTAAAAGGTATCTGGATGGGTATATGAATAGGAAGTGTTTAGAGGTATATGGGCCAAATGCTGGCAAATGGGACTAAATTTATACAGGATATCTGGTTGGCATGTTGGCCCAAAGGGTCTGTTTCTGTGCTGTATATCTCTATGACTCGAAGACTCTATGACTCTATGTAATATGGGCATCCCTGGTTGGCTCAGCATTAACTGCCCGACCCTAACCGCCCTTGGAGATGTGTTGGTGATCTGACTTCTTGAACCATTGCAGTCCAGATGCTATAGGGAAGGATTTCCAGGATTTTGATCTAGCAACAGTGAACAAACGATGATGTAGTCCCAGGTCAGGATTGTGTTTGACTTGGGGAGGATCTTACAGGTGATGATGTTCCCATGTATCTTGTGCCCTTTCCCAGATAAGTGGTTGAGATTAGGGATTTTGAAGGTACTGTTCAAGGAGCACGTGAATGACTGCAGTGCATCTCGAGTCATAGAGGTCTACAGCATGGAAACAGGCCCTCGGCCCAACATGTCCATGATGCCAAGTTTTCACGTTAAACTAGTCCCATTTGCCTGAGTTTAGTCTGTGTTCCTCCATACCTATCCCATCCATGTACCTGTCCAAATGTTTCTTAAATAATGAAATTGTACTCACTTCAACCACCACCTCTGTGTGAAAAATGTGCCCTTCTGGACCCTTTTGTATCTCTTCTTTCTCACCTTAAACCTATGTCCTCTAGTTTTAGACTTCCCTACCACGGGGAAAAGCTGTTTGCTATCTATCTTATCTGTGCCTTTCATGATTTTATAGACCTCTATCAGGCCAACCCTGAGTTTTCTATGCTGCAGGGAAGAAAAGGTCTCAGCCTATCCAGCCTCTTCTCTTAACTCAAACATTCCAGTCCAGGTAGCATCCTAGTAACTCATTTCTGCACTCTTCCTCATTTAATAATGTCCTTTCTAGAGTAAGGCCTCACAGCACTTCAAATGTGGCCTTACCAACATCTTGTACATCTGTTACAAGACATCCCAACTCCTATACTCAATGCACTGACTTGTGAAAACAAGCATGCTGAAAGCCTTCTTCTTTGTAGATGGTACACACTGCTACTACTGAGCATCGGTGAAGGAGGGAGTGGATGCTTGTGGCTGTGATGCCAGGCAATCAGGCTGCTTTGTCCTGGATGGTGTCAAGCTCTTTGAGTGTTGTTGGAGCTATACCTGATCAGGCAAGTGAAAAATCTTTCATTATGCTCCTGACTTGTGTGGTGTAGACAGGGGAGAATTTTGTTTAGGATATTCAATGAGTTAACTTTTGATACTTTGATATAGGTTCGCTGTTCACTAAATTAATCTGTGGATTATCAGTATGGACCAGTAGAATCTTGAATTGAGGCACTCATTTGTGAGGTGAATAAGAAAAATGTAGACTTGCATTTATATTAGCGTCTTTCACAACCTCAGGATATCCCAAAGTCTTAAAGAGTATTAATGAAGAATACTCACTGTGATAATTTTGTAAATGTGTTGTAAGAGAAGATCACAGAACCACAGAATTGCTAACATGCAGATGAAGGCCATTCAGCCTATCATGCCTGCACTGGTTCTATTCCCAGTGCCATCTCCTGTCTTTGCCCTGCATCCCTGCACACCATTTCTATCAAAATAATTATCCAATCCTTTCTTGGATATCTCAACTGAACTTGCCTCCACCACATTTCTGAGCAGTGTATTCCATACCCTAACTACTGGCTATGTGAAAAAGTTTTTTCTCACATCACCCCTGCTGTTTTTACACACCATTTTAAATCCATGCCCTGCAATTTTCTTTTATGATCTGGAACAGCATAGAACCGTAGAGTAATACAGCATGGAAACAGGCCCTTCAGCCCAAACTGGTCCATGCTGCCCACTGAGCTAGTTCCAATTGGCTGCATCTGGTCCATATCCTTCTAAACCCTTCTCATCCATGTATGTATCCAAATGCTTTTTAAATGTTGTTATTGGACCTTCCTCAACCACTTTCTCTCGCAGTCCATTCCATTTTTTCCTCTTTATTCATTAGCGGGATGAGGGCATCGCTGGCCAGGCAGCGTTTATTGCCCATCCCTAACCACATTGTCAACCACATTGCTGTGGGTCTGGAGTCACATGTAGGCCAGACCAGGTAAGGATGGCAGCTTCCTTCCCTAAAGGCCATTTGTGAACCAGATGGGTTTTTCCTGACAATTGACAATGGATTCACAGTCATCATTAGATTCTTGATTCCAGATATTTGTTGAATTCAAATTCCACCATCTGCCATGGCAGGATTCGAATACAGGTTCCCAGCATGTTATCTGGGTCTCTGGATTAACAGCCCAACGATACTACCACTCGGCCATCACCTCCCCCTGCATAAAGAAGTTGCCCCTCAGCTCCTTCTTAAATATTTCCCATCTCATCTTAAACCTGTGCCCTCTAGTTTTCAATTCCCCATCCCTGGGAAAAAGACTATATGCATTCATCCTATCTATGTCCCTCATGAATTTATACACCTCAATAAGGCCACCCTTCATTCTCCTACGTTCCAAGGAATAAAGTCCTATCCTGGCCAACTTCTCCCTACAACTCAGGTCTACTAACCCTGGGAACATCCTTGTAAATCTTCTTTGCACACTTTCCAGTTTAACTATGTCTTTCCTATAACAGGGTGACCAAAACTATACACAAGACTCGAAGTCATGCCTTACCAGCGACTTATACAACCGTAACATAACATCCCAACTCCTATACTCAATGCCTTGACTGATGAAGGCATCTCCCTAACTATTCTATCCAGCTCGCTCGCAAATTTGAAAACCTCTATTAAATCTCCTCTCGGCTTTCTTTTCTCCAAGGAGAGCAGTTACATCAGTTCCATGGTGGCTTGGTGGTTAGAACTGCTGTCTCACAGTGCCAGAGACCTGGGTTCGATTCTAGCCTTTAGTGACTGTCTGTGTTGAGTTTGCATGTTCTTCCTGTGTCTGCATGGGGTTTCCTTCCAGAGTCCAATGATGTGTAGGTTAGTTGGATTGGCTGTGCTAAAAATTGTGCAGGTTAGGTGGGTTAACCATGGTAAAAACTCAGTGTGAGGTTGGGAAGATGGTGTGAGTGGGATGCTCTTTGGAGGATCAGTGTAGACTTGATGGGCCAAATGAACTCTCCAGAGAGTCTATGATCTTCTTCACTCTACATAACTGAAGTTTCTCATTCCTGGGGAACCAGTCTTGTAAACCATTTTTGCACTCTCTCCAATGCTCTCACTTCTTTCCTCTGATGGGGTGCCCACAAGATGGTGGAGCATTGGCCTTACCACTGGACTTGTAATCCAGAGCTCCAGGCTAATGTGCAGATGGCATGGGCTCAAATGTGGTGAAACTTCAAACTGAACCTGGATTGAAATCTTGTTTCAGTATTGGTGATTGATTGTCATGAAAATCCAGCTGCTTCACTAATGTCCTTTAGGGAAGAAATCTGCCATCCTTGCCTGGTCTGGCCTACATGTGACTCCAGACCCACAGCAAAGGGGTTGACTCATAAGCATCCTTTGAAGTAGCCTCAGGAGTCATTCAGCTCCACAGCAATTTTGGATTGGGCATCAAATGCTGACATTCCCCCAGTGACACCTACATAACATGAAAGAATAAATTAATTGTGCTTTCTGATGAATTGACAATAGCTGTTTGTTGGGATCTGTGCCCAAACCCATGATTTCTTTCATTGTTTAAACTAAATGGGGAAAAATTGAATGCCTGACAGTGTAGGAATGCAAGATTGAAGCAGAGAATTATTGAATGGCCACAGCACCATGGGAGGCCATTTATTCCATTCCATTTATGCCAGCTTTCTACAAGATCTGCTCAGTTAGTCCCACTCTTCTGCCTTTTTGCCCTACTTTTTGTTTCTCTCTTAAGGGTCCTGCATAATTCCTCATGAAAGCCATGATTGTAACTGTATCCACCACAACCTCAGTGCATTCCAGATCTTACACAACTCACTGCGTTAAAATAAAATTTCTCCTCAGCTAGAGTATTGCTGAGAAAGAGACATAGCTTTGTCTTGCACATATTAAAACAATTTGGAAAAATACCAATTTAAAGGGGGAACAACCATTTGTACTGTGTGAGATGAGAGTGCTGATTGGTTGGCACGTGGGCTCTGATCAGTTGAGATATTGCCATGGAAAATGTACTAGCTAGCTTTGACAAAATGCATCTTTTGTTTTAGCAAAACTCAAATTCTGTACCAGCAAATGAGTATCTCCTCACTTTCTTTTGTAAATCACTCAAAACCAGTGTCCTGTAGCTCTCCACCTGGTGACTCTGCCCAGACCCCTCTCATTTTGAGCACCTCTTTTTCAACATTCATTTCTTGAAGGAAAGGAGCCTAGCTTCACTGCCCTTCCTGCATAACTAAAGCCTCTAATCCCTGGAACCATTGTTGCACAACTTTCCAGAAACCTCTCCATACTGTTGCATCCTTCCTAGATTCAAGTGTCGTAGGAGATTTCATATATTCATGAAGGGATCCATTTATTAGACCTCTTATGCATAACTGTTATTGAGTGATCTTTCATTCATTTCAAGAGGGCTGGAATACAAGAGCACCGATGCACTACTGAGGCTGTATAAGGCTCTGGTCAGACTGCATTTGGAATGTTGTGAGCAGTTTAGGCCCCATTTCTGAGGAAGGATGTACTGATCTTGGTGGGCGTCCAGAGGACGTTTATAAGAATGATCCCAGGGATGAAGGGAGTGGTTGATGACTCTGGGTCTGTACTCGATGGAGTCTAGAAGGGTGAAAGGGATTCGGATTGAAGCTTACAGAATACCGAGAAACCTGGATACAGTGAATGTGGAGAAGGTATTTCGTTTGGTAGGGAACATTAGTATCTGAGGGCACAGCCTAAGAGTGAAGGGTTCGAATTGAGATGAGGAGGTATTCCTTCAGCCAGATGGTGAATCCGTGGAACTCACTGCCACAGAAGGCTGTGGAGGCCAAGTCATTGAGTATATTTAAGACAGAGATAGATAGGTTCTTGATTGGTAAGGGGATCAAGGATTATGGGGAGAAGGCAAGACAATGGGTTTGAAAAACATATCAGCCATGATTGAATGGTGGGGAAGACTCGATGGGCCGAATGGTCTAATTCTGCTCCTGTGTCTATGGTCTTATGATCTAAACTTTGGACAAGGAGAGAATTATATTTGACTGTGATACTCCCTGTGCCTGAATAATCTGTTGAAAGATGCTCTTGTTTATCTATCCATGTTCTCCCTAAACCAGCTGCTTTTACCAATAACCATTGTTCTGTTAGTCCCAGGCAATGGGCAAAATCACACAGTCACAAGCCAAAGTTCTGATTAGAGACACACCACATGTGGATGAAATATTTTCCTAATCAACCTGTTCAGAGATATTATTACACAACTCTAGAGCAGGTGGGACTTGAACCCAAGCCTTCCAGCTCAGAGATAGGGATATTACCACTGCACCACCTGAGCCTCCTACTACCTGTCAATTCTACAATGGCCTAAACTACCAAGAGAACAGCCACCAGAATGAGGGAGCTGTAACTTTGGTATGGAAATTGGAAAAATGGACTATCAAGATTTTCAGGGACTAAAGTGCTTTTCGGAAAGGTCAAATGCTGATCTAAAATGACAAGGGGAGGCAATGGCCTTGTGGTATTATCGCTGGACTATTAATCCAGAGACCCAGATAATGTTCTGTGGGACCCAGGTTCAAATCCTACCATGGCAGATGGTGAAATTTAAATTCAATAAAAATATGTGGAATTAAGAATCTCATGATGACTATGAATCCATTGCTGATTTTTCAGAAAAACCCATCTGGTTCACTAATGTCCCTTAGGGAAGGAAACTGCCATCCTTACCTGGTCTGGCCTACATGTGACTCCAGACCCCCAGCAATGTGGTTGACTCTGGGCAATTAGGGATGGGCAATAAATGCTGCCCAGTCAGCAAGGCCCTCATTCCATGAATGAGTAAAGGGAAAAAAAAAATTGATAGCCTAATCACTGATCTGGGCAATCTTTATGAAGATTTTGTGAAATGTACAGCACTGGTCTACACTGAAGTAAGCATTTCATCCAATGACAGTGAAACCAGGAAACTAGAATAGAATAGAATAAAATAGAATATCCTTTATTGTCACGAGTACTCAAGCACAGAGGTACAGGAGTACAGTGAAAGTTTTACAATGTCATTTCTTATGGCTCCAAGTACTTAGGTATTAATCTTAGATACAAAAGAGGGATAACAAAACAGTAGTTGCATTACTTTAAGTGCTTAAAGAATAAGTTAAAAATAAGACATAGTTAGGGATTGACAATTTAGTCAGATAAAAAACACTTCAAATGAACATTACATTGCAGCAGCTCACTGCAGGGGCTCCCCCATGTGGTCTGATCCCATCGCGCCAGCCTCGAGTCCAACAATAGTCCCCACTCCAAGCCTCCAGTCCTCTCCACAGCTGCTCCAAGGTAAATTCTAGGACTGCTTCCCCCACGCCAGCATCCACCCAAGGCTCGCTCCACATGGCGGCCACTGTCCATGACTCGCATCCACAGCTCGCCAGATCCTCCATTCCCCTAATGCAGAAAGGGAAGAAAAGAGAGAGAAAAAGAAAAAGAACAGACGGAACAGAGGAGCTCCAATTGGAGCGTCTTACTGTGCTGCCATCTTGCCACATGAAACCAAATGAGTGCTGGAGCATTTGTATCTTGCTCAATTCACATTTGCATGATAAATTCACAGATTGGGAAATGAAAGATTGCCTACAAAGAATTCAACTTGGAAAGGCAGACTCAGGAAATATACAAGTGGACCTATATCACAAACAGCTTTGAGTAGCAAAACAGAAAGGGAAAAGTAGATGTGAATGGATAACAACAGGAAGCTGGAAGGCTCTCTCTCCTTCTCCCCACCTAACATCAAAGTCAGTGCTCAGTGAAAAAGCCACAGGCCCCAAACACCGGGAGAACGCACTCGCTGCCCCTGCCACAGGCCCCAAACACCGGGAGAACGCGCTTGCTGCCCCTGCCACAGGCCTCAAACACCATGAGAATGCACTCGCTGCCCCTGCCACACGCCACAAACACCAGGAGAACGCACTCGCTGCCCCTGCCACAGGCCTCAAACACCATGAGAATGTGCTCGCTGCTCCTGCCAAAGGCCTCAAACACCAGGAGAACGCACTCGCTGCACCTGCCACAGGCCCCAAACACCAGGAGAATGCACTCGCTGCCCCTGCCACACGCCACAAACACCGGGAGAACACACGCGCTGCCCCTGCCGCAGGCCCCAAACACCAGGACAACACACTCACTGCCCCTGCCACAGGCCCCAAACACCGGGACAACGC
>NC_063338.1:87954395-87954610 GCF_021869965.1 Rhincodon typus | reverse complement strand
CAAACACCGGGAGAACGCACTCATGCCCCGCCAGAGGCCCCAAACACCGTGAGAGCACACTCACTGCCCCTGGCGCAGGCCCTAAACTCCGGGAGAACACACTCGCTGCTCCTGCCGCAGGCCCCAAACACCAGGAGAACGCACTCGCTGCCCCTGCCGCAGGCCCCAAACACCGGCAGAACGCACTTGCTGCCCTTGGCGCAGGCCCTAAACAC
>NC_063338.1:87953854-87954385 GCF_021869965.1 Rhincodon typus | reverse complement strand
CACTGCCCCGGCGCAGGCCCCAAACACCGGGAGAACGCACTCGCTGCCCCGGCGCAGGCCCCAAACGCCGGGAGAATGCACTCGCTGCCCCTGCCACAGGCTCCAAACACCAGGAGAACACACTCACTGCCCCTGCCGCAGGCCCCAAACATCGGCAGAACGCACTTGCTGCCCTTGGCACAGGCCCTAAACACCGGGAGAACACACTCACTGCCCCTGCAAACGGACCCCAAACACCGGGACAACGTACTCGCTGCCCCGCCACAGGCCCGAACACCAGGAGAATGCAATCGCTGCCCCTGGCGCAGGCCGTAAACACCGGGAGAACACACTGCCCCGGCACAGGCCCTAAACACTGGGAGAACACACTGCCCCGGCACAGGCCCTAAACACTGGGAGAACACACTGCCCCTGGCGCAGGCCCCAAACACCAGGAGAACACACTCGCTGCCCCTGACACAGGTCGTAAATACCGGGAGAACGCACTCGCTGCTCCTGCCACAAGCCCCAAACACCGTGAGAACGCACTCA
>NC_063338.1:87921377-87938854 GCF_021869965.1 Rhincodon typus | reverse complement strand
GAAGAAGGGTCCAGACCCGAAACGTCAGCCTTCCTGCTTCTCTGATGCTGCTTGGCCTGCTGTGTTCATCCAGCTCTACACCTTGTTATCTCAGATTCTCCAGCATCTGCAGTTCCTACTATCTCTGAAACATCCATGTAAATCTTTTCTGCACACTCTCGAGATTAACAACATCCTTCCTATAGAAGGGCAAGCAGAATTGGATGCAGTATTCCAAAAGTGGCCTCACCAATGTCCTGTACAGACTAAACATGACAGCCCAACTCCTGTACTTAGTGCACTGACCAATGAAGGCAAGCAAGCCAAATACCTTCTTCACCACCCTGTCTACCTGTGGCCCCACTTTCAAGGAAATGTACACCTGCAAGAGGATAGCAGGTTTCCTTCCCTTTTGGACATGAATGAACCAATGGATTTTTACAGCAATCATCTGAGGTTACATGGCCACCATTCAGCTAGATTTTAGTGGAATTTAAATTTCACCATCTGTAGTGAAAACTGAAAGAACTGCGGATGCTGTGAATCAGGAACAAAAACTAAGTTGCTGGAAAAGCTCAGCAGGTCTATGGAGGAAAAAAGCAGAGTTAAAGTTTCGGGTCCAGTGACCCTTCCTCAGAACCTTTCCCTTCCTCTGAGGAAGGGTCACCACCGGACCCGAAACGTTAACTCTATTTTTTCCTCCACAGACCTGCTGAGCTTTTCCAGCAACTTCTGTTTTTGTTCACCATCTGTAGTGGTGGGATTGAACGCACGTGTCCCAGAACATTAACCTGGGGCTCTGGATTTTTGACATTACTCCTATGCCACTGGCCTTCCCAAAAACTTCACAATTTTACAACAGATGAGCCTGCTTGAAATGTTGTATGTTGAGTGACTCCAATGTAGGGGAGTCTGAGATCCTTTCTCCCCTTATCTAGTTGTTTATCCCCCTTGCCATTCATGAGGCCATGGTGTGCTCAAGTTGATGCGGTTTTCCATATCACAACACATCAAAGCAATTCAGAGATAGTAAGAACTGCAGATGCTGGAGTCTGAGATAACACAGTGTAGAGCTGGAGGAACACAGCAGGCCAGGCAGCATCAGAGGAGCAGGAAAGTTGACGTTTCGGATCAGGACCCTTCCCCAGAAATTAGATAAAAGCAATTTTTTGGCTCTGTGCTTTTCTAGGAGGCCCTGAGGTGATGAAAGGCACTGCAAGGATGCATGCCTCTCCTTTAAGAAAGAAACAAACCTGACAATTTTCTGAATAAGAGTGCTGTTTCTCCCATGATTGCTGGGAATTAACTCAATTTAGGGTTCTGAATTGAACCAACATAGAGGGATTATCTGTCTCTGATCACAACTCAAAGTCAGTCCGAGGAGTGATCATTATAAAAGGTTTAGATCGTGTAAATGCTGGAGTAAAAGCACAGCTGTCAGACTGGATACCGAGCTGACTATAAAGTTCAAAATGTTCACCACCTCCCCACACCTCCATGGTAATTTCAGTATTCCTGTAGCCATGTCACATGTCTTCAGAATCAACTGAGCAGAAATCTGTCAACCCACACAGTGGTTTACAGCAATGAAGTGCTGACAGGGTGTATTTCTGATCCTTGACATGCTACGTATCTGACATACAGAAACAGTGAGGAAAGTAGATTATTAGTAACGCTTTCAAAATAAGGATAACCTTTAAAAACTTCCAGCAAACCCCACGACAGCCTCGTACTGTTCCCAAAAGAGAAAAGAAAATATATAGTGGCAAAAGACCATGATTGGGTTTGTTCATCTAGCTCAGGGGTCAGTGGACAGTTATATAAAGTCTGGCTACCTTCCTTGCTGAGTGCTATTAGACTCAACTGATTGCTCAGGCTTGAATTTAGCAATTTCAGCACTGATTTTTGTTTTATTTGGAATGATCGACTATTACAAGAAATTATTGAATGCCAGGGGCCTAGAATTAAAGCTGCCATCAATATAGACCTTAAAGCCAATCTGCAACATGGTTAATTGTTATTTGGTGATGTACTTTTGTATTTCAGTTTAACCCATCACCCACCATATTTCTCTGTTCAAAGACTTTTGTCAGGATTAAGCCTCCATTAAATTCTTTGACGTTTTCAAAGTCATTTCCATTGAGCTTCACAATTACATGGAGAGGGGACGTTTCCCCTTGTGGGGCAACCTAGGATGAGAGAAAATAGTTTGAGAATAAGGGGTGGCAAATTTAAAACAGAGATGAGGAGGAATTACTTCTCTCAAAGGGTAGTAAATCTGTAGAATTCACTACCTACCCCAGAGTATGGTGGATGATGAGACACTGAATAAGTTTAAGGAATTGGACAAGTTTTTAACAAGTAATGGGTTAAATGGTTATGGGGAGCAGATGGGAAAGTGAAGCAGATGAATTACCTACTCCTGCTCGTAGTTCTTATATTCTTAGAAGTCAATATCGCAGTTGACCCCACTGCATGAGCCAGTGAGTTGAAGGAAGAGTGGAACTGAATGGGACTCATCGCAGGCAGGCTATTTTACAAAAAAGACTATTCACTCAGCAAACTGAGTCCATTGAAGCAGAGTTTTCCATTTTCACTTTTGCTGGGTCAAAATGATACAACTCCTTTTATAACAGGACTGTTGGTGTCCCTGCACCCTGAGAACAGCAATACATTAAGAAGGCAGCACACCACTGCCTTCTCTGGGATATTTAGGAATGGACAATAAATGCTGGCCCAGCTGGTGACACCCACATCCATGATCGATGAAGAAAAGTGTGGAAGGTCACTGCGTTGGATTCGTTTCTGGGTCGAAGGTCCACATGGCATGAGGAGAGACGTTACCTTCAATATTGAAGAAGGTGATTAAGAGTTGGAAGCTGGGTTTTGGCACTGTGAATGGTGATCAGAGCGTCAGTAGCTTAGGAACCTTGGCTGCAAAGCTGAGAGAGGTGGTCACTAGGAGAGTGTGAAGTGCCTCAAAGTGGAGGTGCCCTGGGAGGGGTGAATATATTTTTTTAAAACAGTGAAAGAAGGGATTAAGCCTCCAGTGGCAACATTGGCCTTTGTAACTGATGTTTGCATCTATTAGCGATAAAGTTTCCATATTTGATGTGTACCTCCAGAAGCTGTAAGGAGAGCACCTATATCAATGGTTCCCAACTTTTTCAGTAACAAGCCACAAGTCCATGAGGCAAACAATTCCACAGCACCCTCACTCCAAAAGCTTGTGTTTTCAAATATACCTGTTGGACTATAACCTGGTGTCGTGTGATTTCTGACTTTATCCACCCCAGCGATAGTGTTAACACCTGAAGAAGGACTGAGGCTCCGAAAGCTTATGTTTCCAAATATACCTGTTGGACTATAACCTGGTGTCGTGTGATTTCTGTTTCTGTGCTGTACAAATCGATGACTTTATGTTTGGCAGACAGCCAAGCCACAGCTGATCCTGCTGATTGTAAACTATTATTTGCTTTCTCCACTTCCCAGCCCTACACCCCATGGCCAGTAAAATTCTGCTCAGTCTCTGTGAATATTAGCAAACATGCCTGCGGATCAGGCTAAATCTCATCATGCAAGCAGAATTGTTTCTTCAACAAAGTACAGAGTATAGGGATTGTAACATCCTAGAAACTGTACATCAGTCCCCAGTAATTAGCAATATGGGGCATGAGTGAAGGTGGAATTAGATCATAGAATCCCTGCTGTATGAAAGCAGGCCATTTGGCCCATTGAGTCCACAACAACCCTTCAAAGAGCATCCCACCCAGACCCACCCCCTACCTTATCCATGCATTTCCCATCCTCGACACTATGGGCAATTTAGCATAGCCAATCCACCTAACCCACATATCTTTGGACTCAGTGGTCAGCAGTGGTCACACAACACCAGGTTATAGTCCAACAGGCTTATTTGAAAGCACAAGCTTTCAGGGTTTCAGTCCTTCTTCAGGAGCATCCGGAGAAAACCCACGCAGACACGGGGAGAATGTGCAAACTCCACACAGACAGTCACCCGAGGCTGGGATTGAACCGGGGTCTCTAGGGCTGTAAGGTAGCAGTGGTGACCACCGAGCCATCGTGCCTCCCCTAAGCAATCATCTTATATCTTGTCAGGAATAGTTGTCGTGGAAGAGTCATACTTCGAACTGTTAACTCTATTTTTCTCTCCACAGATGCTACTGAGTTTCTCCAGTAATCGCTACATTAGTTTCAGGTTGCCAGCATTTACAGTAGTTAACCTTTATATGTAGTTGTGGCCATAAGAGTGCGATGATTCCAATGAAAAACTTTGACACAGTCAGATCTGTTGTAATGACGATGCAGAACTCCAGCAAAGACTTCAATTTGTTCTGATTCAGTCCTTGATTTTGATTTGATTTGACTTGATTTGATTTATCGTTGTCAAACCTACCTAAGTACAGTGAAATGTTTTGTTTTGCGAGCAGTACAGGCAGATCATCACATACTAGTTCATACAGGTCACAGGGTGTTTAGACAGAATGAGACGTACAAGGTTACAGCTGTGCAGGAGATTTTCAGCATGAAGGGATTTGCTTGATCTTGGGCATCATAACTGCTATATGGGTCATAACTGCTATTTTTTTAATGCTGACTTTGATGCAGGTGCATGTAACTATGCAATGGTTTCATGAAGAATATTGCATTTTATAACACAGCTACAGGTTAGAAACCACTCCTTGCATCTACTTGGAGATGACGCTTTTGTGGAGCATTCCAATTTGTCAGATGCTTGATAATGCAAATTTTGCAGGATTTTAAAGACACCTAGGGAGCTGTCAGTTGTGTCCTGGCCAAGGCTTGTTCCTCAATCATTGTGACAAAAAGACAGATTATCTGGTCATTATCTTGTTGTTGCTTCGTTCATTAAAAAAATGTGCTGGTGGAATGCACATGTTATCTGGTGATGCTGACACAACTGAAGCACAATTTTCTCCACCAATCTTTGAAATTAAATCCCTAAATTTCTTCTTAATGTGAACCTAATTAGGTTATGGTCAATAGATTGCAGGATTTGGCCACCAATAAGGAAAAGGAATGAAGTTTTGGGGTAAACTAGGCATTGTAATGTCAAAGGAATTGAGAAAGATTTTTATAAATGGTGTGCCAAAATAGAATTTAATTCTCGATTATCGCTGAAAAAAAAGACACATTTTGTCAAAGCTTTTCATCCTGCACTTATAAGGACATTTCACAACAAGTAGCAATGTAAAGGGAAAACAATTTTTCTTACTGCATGAGAAGAGAGTGTTGACTGCTTTGCAATTGGAATCCAGTTGACAGAGGTGTTAAATGACATTCTCTGGTTCATTTCTCAGGGTAATGGCTGGTCTAAAACTAAAACAAATTTTGGGAGTTAACTGTCAGTTGTCACCTAGCTGATGCATTCTCCATGGCAAAGACTCTACCAATCACAGTCCACTTGCCACTCAATGAGCACGCTGTTTTCATACAGTGTAAATGTGGCTTTCCCTTCATTGGCATTTCATGCTCACTGTCCCAAAGAGTGTAAGGCAAAAAAAAATTGACAAAATGTATCATTTTTCATCAATTCTCAAAGTTCTGTATTATCAAATGGCTAACTTTTCAACTTAAATTGTAAAACGGTGTAGCACAGAAAGACGATATTTGGCCCATCTTTTTTATGTTAGCTCCTTGACAGGGTTGCCCAGTTAGTCCCTCTACATTCCTCTTTCAAGAGAACTACAAATTTCTTTTTGTAAAAAAGTTTTCTTTTTGAGAAGTTATGAGTTCCATCGAATCCCTATGGTGTAGAAGCAGGCCATTTGGCCCAAACAACCCTCCAAAGAGCATCCCACCCAGACCCATCCTATCCCTGTAACCCAACATATCCCATGACTAACCCACCTACCCTGTACATCCCTAGACACTATGAGCAATTTAGCATGGCCAATCCACCCTAATCTCCACATCTTTGGAAACACTCACAGATAACATGCAAAATCCACACAGACAGTCACCTGAGGATAGAATCAAACCCAGGTCCCTCTTGCTGTGAGGCAGTAGTGCTAACCACTGAGCCACCGTGCCACTATCCATCTGCTTTCTATTCCCTTTGCTCCAGTGTTAGTTGTGCTGATCATTCTGGAAGATTGGGAAAAGCTTTTAGCCAGATTCTGAAGAAAGGTCACTGGTTCCAAAACGTTAACTCTGATTTCTGTCCACAGATGCTGCAAGAACTGCTGAATTTTTCCAGCAATTTCTCTTTTTGTTTTAACTAGAGTTTAATTGATGTGCACAAGTGAATTTAGGAATGATGCCTCTCCTTTGGTTGATGTTAAGTGTAATTAATCCACTTCCAGCAATCTCTGAGAATGTTGAGGTTGTACAGGATATTAGTGAGGCCTCTCCTGGTGCACTGTGTTAAGTACTGGCTATTGTTCTGATGTTGCCAGGAATAGAAGATTTGAGTTATGGGAAGAGACTGGATAGGCTAGGACTTTTTTCACTGGAGCGTAGGAGGTTGAGGGATGACCTTATAGAAGTTTATAAAATCATAAGGGTACAGATAAACTGAATGGAGGAAATTTTTTCCCTAAGGTGGGGGATTTCAAGACTAAGTGGCATATTTTTTAAGGTGACAGGAGAAAGATTTAAAAAGACATGAGGGGCAACTTCTTTTACACAGAGATTGGTTTGAACTTCCAGATGAAGTGGTGGATGAAGGTATAGTTACAATTTTTAAAAGACATTCAGATAAGTACATAAATAAGAATGGTTTGAAGGGATATGGGCCAAGCGCAGACAGGTGGGGCTAGTTTAGATTGGTATTATGATCAACATGAACTGGTTGGATCAAGGGGTACCATTTCTACGCTGCATGACTGTGTGGCTCCATAACACTTATGGTACAAAGAGTTCCAGGAGTGGTTAAGTGGCAAAGTTCAATTCTACCTTGTAATTGTGGTGAGACTTATTGCAAAGTGCTTTAAATGGGTCACTCAGGGCATTTTGGGGATCACTAAATTCAGTCTTAAGGGGTCAGGGAGTATAAGAAAGAGATAAGAGACAGGGCAGATGCTATGTTAGGAGTTCCAGCTTCTAGTTGCCTTGAAAAAAAGGAGTCAAGTGCAGTTTGATGGCTCTGTGCTGCTAATGAACTCAGGAAAAAAAATTGAGGAATTAGTAAGGAGGTCAGAGTTGGAGTCAGGGCTCAGATGAAGACCCAGGGAGCTGGAAGAGTGGGAATAGCGCTGGCTGTGTACTGCGGGAAAGTTGTGAGGAAGCCTGCAAACATTGATACTCCAGTGCAGCTGAGAGAATGGGGATTGAATAACCCCTAAGCAGTATTTCTTTCATGTTGCTGAGCAAGAATGGAGCTCAGGGGAAAATGCAGTGATGTATCCAGCTTAGTGAAGCTAGTTGTTGGTAGAAAGCTGGATTTATGCTGCTGAATAAGCATCAGAGAGCAGTTTTTGGAGTCCATGGGACACAGGTCAAGATGGTGATGGTCTAGAGCAGGAACAGTCATTGAGGCAAACAATGATGGAGCAGTTCTTGAGAAGGAATTTCCAGGCCAGTTCAGCAAAAATGAAGAATTGTAATCTCTCTTCAAATTTATTGAGATTTCATGAACCAATGTGAGGGGACACTACTGAGAAATTTGTTGAATTAGTCTTGATCCACATTTGATATGTGTGTGGGGTTTTCAATCACAGTATGTTACCCATATTAACTACATGTTAATACTGACTGGTAGAGATAACTATTGTAGATTGTTTTACTGTTTTAACCTGTGTAGTAACAAGTTGCTATAGTACAAATTACCGCAGTGCCCGAAATATGAAATCAAAGTAAAAAGTGCTGGAAAATCTCAGCAGATTTGGCAGTAGCTGTGGAGAGAGAAACAGAACTAATGTTTTGAGTTCAATATGACTCTTAGAAGCTCCTTCCACTCGTGAATCACTCCCTGCGTAAACAATTTGCCCCTCATATCTTTTTAAATCTTTCTCCTCTCACCTTAAAAATGTGCCCCCTTGTTTCCTTTCCTTCTCTCCCATAAGCTGTTGCAATGAAACACTAAGCTATTAGTGCAGGTCTGCAAATTGAATCCATTTTACTCAGTGTGTGTTAGTGTGCCTCTGACGGAAAGATAATTTCCTTTGAGTGCCAGTGCAAAGAATAAATATCTTTTTGCAGTTTGCATCTCTGATCGGTAATTATGCCATACTATAATATTCAGCACCTCAACGGGGGAGATATTTCATATGCAAATATTTCATAAATTCACAGCAGTCCTGCGAGTTTTTCAACCTTACCAGCTCTCTGTGATATTTAAGATTTTCAGTAATAGAATTTGAATATTGATGTAGTAATCGATACTGCACTATTCCATTTTCAGGATTATAAATTATGTAAATACAACTCTTGATTTTTACCATTTAAATGAACTTCGGAGCACTGAAATGGTCTAAAGGAAACAATAATGTGAGACAGAGAAAGCATTCTCACAGCATGTTGGGTACAAAGTCAGCATAAATCACTTGTACTGCATAAATAGTGGAGGCATTTTTTCATTATACTTTATCTTAATGGATCATATATTTGATGTGTTTTAGTTGCGTTTGAAGCCTGGCAGTGATATATTGGCTGTGGTGAATTATTGGCCTTAGGAGACAAGAGAGTGAAGGACTCCCATGGTTAACTGGCACATAACTGTCTAGAGTAATTGAAAATAAATGCAATATTTAAGCTGGAATGTGTTGTCAGCTATAACTAGTTACAGGAAGTTTGAAAGAGCAGATGATTTATTTGGGGAGTTTTCAAATAGTAACAATTTATTTGGTTTTAATACTGAAAATGTTCTAAATCATTCGAATGTATAAGTAAGTCATATTTTGGCGCATTATATTTATTCCAGTTTGGGGTGCATATTGGGAACAACCTCATATATTGCTGCTTTCTGGAACATTACACAATATGTCCTTTTCTCAAAAGTGTTTATCTGATTTCCTCTTCAATCAGTCACCTGCAAGAGGCATTTAAGGTAGTGATCCATTTATGAATGACAAAGCATGTGAGAAAATTCTTTTCAACTATCTTTTTATTCTTTAAGAACCATGGTACATACTCCTGCAGCTCACCACCACGTTCTCAAGGGCAACTAGGGATGGACAAAAAGTGCTGGCCCAGCTAGCAACGCCCACATCCCACAAATTAATAAAAAAGTCAAGACTTTGACAGCTTTAGACTGAAAGTAACGAGGTCAAGTTTTGCAGAATAATTTTTTTTTGAAGGATTTGCATGCATTCTTGATTTGAGGAAAAGTGAACCAAACAAGACTGCTACCATCTATAGTAATTTTATTTTTTTCTTTATTTATTCATGGGATGAAGCCATTGCTGGCTGCGGCAGCTTTTATTGCCCATTTCTAATTGCCCCAAGGACAGTTACGAGTCAACCATGTTGCTGTAGGTCTGGAGTCACATGTAGGCCAGACCGGGTGAGAATAGCAGATTTCCTTCGCTAAAGGACATCAATGAACCAGATGTTTTTTTTCCCCAGACAATCGATTCATGGTCATCATTAGATGCTTAATTCCAGATTTTTATTGAGTTGATATTCCACCATTTGCCACAGTGGGATTCAAACCCAGATCCCTGGGATGTTACCTGGAACTCTGGGTTAACAGACCTAGTGATAATACCATGAGGGCATCACTTCCCCTAATCTATTGAAAATTACCAATAGTATTTATTGCCAAGTAATTGATTATTACAACATGCTTTTCTAAATAATCTCAAGACAGTTTATTGTAGCATGGGGGAGATATTCATATCATTGCACTAATAATCCAGAAGTCTAAAGTAGCACTGAGAGAACACCACATCAAATCCCACTAATCCCATCAATTGTCGTAAAAAGCCTTCTGATTTACTAATGCTCTTTTGTAAGGAAGGAAATCGCACGTTTTTACTTGATCTGGTCTGTATGTCACTCCATACCCACAACAATATGGTAGACTCTTAACTGCCTTCAGAAACAGCCTGGCAGGTCAAACAGTTCATGGATGTCTTCAGGATTGTACTTTGGGTTCTGAAATTTTTGTGCTTTGATTTGTGCTTTTTTGGCCAAAAGTCATGGGTTCAACTTTTACATAAAGACCTATTTTTATGTGAGCACACTGAAATATGGAAAAACAGGAGCTGGAATAGGCCATTACGTCTTTTGAGCCTGCTCCACTATTCTCTATGAGCATGGCTGATCATCCAACTTATACACTTTAATCCATTTCATTTTAAGAACTACGTTTGAATCAATATATGGCCCTCAGAATTCTGGTCCATTGTCACAGATTTATCAAATGTGAAAACAATATTTTGTTGTCTATAATCCCAAACTTGCATTGGAGGTGAGATTTTAAATCAAGACTCAGTCTAGCTCTTCCCCTGGAGTTATAAGGTTTTGAAGTGATGGTGGAGGCAGAGTAGCTATCCTGGTCAATGTTTAGTACCCACCCAATAACACAAGAGACAACTTCACTGCAACATTTTCTCTATATTGATAACTGGGCAGACACAAGCACCTAAATATTTGTGGGGTAGCAGGGAGAGAGTGGCAGAGTCCATTCTTAGGGCTTGAAGGGTCTGGAAATTCTGGGACTACAGAGATCCTGTTGATGGTTAATGGCAGGACCTCATCATTGATTTGTTGTAAAATATGTTTCCCTCCTTTCAGCTGACCAGATTGAGAGCTGATTTAGCAGAACACGTGGGTCAGACTAGTAACTGGGAGAGAGAGAGGAATTTTTTGATTGAAGAAATGATCACCAGAGTGTGGATTGAATTGCAGGTTAACAGAGCACAGATCAGAGGGCTTCAAAGTTTAGCACTTAGCTGGAGGCAGCATGGAATAGTTAACTGTTCTTAAAAGATATAGGGGAGGGGGCACAGCAGCGGTAATGTCACTGGGCCAGTAATCCAGAATCCCCGACTAGTGTTCTAGAGACAAGGGTTCAAATCCCACCATGGGGAAAGTTTCCATGAAGAAAATCAGAAACTGATTTCAAGAAGAGATGAATATCATATTTGGAGCTAAAGGGATCAATGGATATGAGGGAAAAACAGGAATGGACTATTGAGTTGGATGATCAGCCATAATAATGACAAAGGAGCAGCATGGTGTCCACAACACCAGGGATCCAGTTCGATTCCATCCTCGGGCAACTGTCTGTGTGGAGTTTACACATTCTCCTAAGTCTGCAAGGGTTTCCTCCAGGCACTCCAGTTTCTTCTCACAATCCAAAGATGTGCACATTTGATGGATTGGCCATGCTAACTTGCCCATAGTTTCCAGGGATGTGCAGGCTAGGTGCAGCCATGGGAAATGCAGGATTACCGGAATAGCATAGATGTCTGGGTCTGGGTCGGATTCTCTTCAGAGTGTCGGTGTGGGCTCAATGGACCAAGTAGCCTGCTTCCACACTGTAGGGATTCTATGGTTCTCCTATGAATGGTGGAGCAGGTCCGAATGTCCTACTCCTGCTCCTATTTCTATATTTATCTGCCTTCCACCCATCAATGATGGGGATTAAATGATCTTCCAACTATTCCTGATTCTTGAACAACATTATCTCACTCTCTAAAGCAAGGATTTTCTCACAGTCACCAGGATTTCAGGAATCTACATGGGAGTTGCAATAGAAATGTAACATGCACCAGTTGAATGACTTGAGGAACCTACTTCTATTCCTTTTAAGTTCTGATGCATTTATTAGGAATCAGGACTGATTGTACTGCCCCTAGTTTGGTTCTGAATAAGATCAATAGAATTACTACAAGAAATGGATTGGATCTAAAAATTGACTGTCCTGTTCATATAGTCTATGAAACACTGGAGAATGCTTTTGGAATTCATCATTCTTAAATTTCTATTTCCTGAACCATTATTTACATGCTCCCCCGTGTGGGATTGTCTTAAACGAGAGGTTATACATATAGAGTGAGTGAAGGTTGGTTCAAAACTGAGATGAGGAGAAACTACTTTTCTCAGAGGATTGTGAATTTGTGAAACTCACTGCCCCAGAGTGCAGTGGAGGCAGAATCAATCAATCGATTCAAGAAAGAAATAGATATGTTTCTGATGAAAAGAGGGATAAAGGGTTATAAGGAGCAGGCTGGAAAGTGGAGTTGAGACCAGGGTAAGATCAACAATGATTGTGATAAATGGCAGAGTGGGCTCGAAGGGCTAAATTAACTACTGCTGCTCCTAATTCCTAATTCCCACATCTGCCCATTTAAATAACTTTCATAGTTCTCATATGAATAACTCCTTTTAAAGAAACACTTCAAACTGCTTTACCAATCAAGTCTTCCTATAATGTTCTTACACCTGTTTTGCCTTCTCTTTCACATTGCCTTATCTTTCCAGAATCAGTCTAAAGTACATGGTTCCTCCGAAACATGTCTCTTACAGAGCAGCAATGATTAATGATCAATATCTCAATTTACGAAAAGGTAACATGAGAAACTCTGGACAATAATCATTCCTGAGTGCTCAGATTAGAACAATAGAACTAGTTCTTGTACAGAATATTTTAATTGCTAAATAAACATTTCTCACACATGAACTTTCTAAATGGAATTGTGTTGTACACAAATTGACAAATTTGGCAGATTTATATAGTGTGCAATGTTAGCAGGATTATGTGGTAAGCAATAATGGCTCATATATTGCAAAAATGTTAGCAAGCTTATGCAGAATGTGTTAGAATGTTAACACCTTGGTGCAGGGTGTGAGAATGTTAGCTGGTTTATGTAGATTATACAAAAATGTTGGCAGGTATTTATAATGTGAGAATGTTAGAAGGTTTGTGGAGATTGTGTAAGAATGTTGGCAGGTATATATAATATGAGAATGTTAGAAGGTTTATGGAGAAGTATTGGAGATGATGACAGCTTTATGTAGTGTCAGGAATGATAGCAGGTTTATGGCGTGTGTGGCTGATGTTTCGGGCCTAGTCTAGGCCCGAAACGTCAGCCTTCCTGCTCCTATGATGCTGCTTGGCCTGCTGTGTTCATCCAGCTCTACACCTTGTTATCTCAGATTCTCCAGCATCTGCAGTTCCTACTATCTCTGAAACATCTTCTGTTGTGCTAGGTATGATTCTAACCAGCAGAGATTTTTCCCTGATTCGCATTGACTCTAATTTTTCAAGGATGTTTTGTGGGAATATTAGTAGGTTTGTACAGCTTGAGGATGGTTGCAGGTCTATGCCTTTATGAATGTCAGCTGGTATACATAAGACATTTGATACTTTTAGCAAGTGTATGAAACGTGTGAATGCATTTCATGTTCAAATTCTGTGTGAACATTTCTGTCAGTGTATGTAGTGTCAGAGAATGTTAGCAGATTTTGCTGTGTGTGTGTGTGTGTGTGTGTGTGTGTGTATGTGTGTATAAGAGGGATTGCAGGTTTATATAGAACTGTCAATCAATCCACATGTAGGTCTGTGAAAATACACAACAAAATCAATCCAGAGGCTGTGGCTAGGCAATGAATACCTGAAACATTGACGGGTTTATATTATGTGAGTATGTTGGCGGGTTCAGGCTGTGTGTGAGAATGTTGGTAGGTTTCTGTGCACTGTGTGGGGATGTTAGTAGGTCTATGGAGATTGTAAACACCACAACTGCTTAATACTGTGTTTGAGAATGTTAGCAAGTTAATGTAGTGTGTGTGAGACTGTTAGCAGGTTTATGCACTGTGCTTGAGAATGTTGGTTGATTTACATAGAGTGTGAGAATTAGCAAATTAATCTGAGTGTTTGACCATGTTCACAAGTTTACATAATTGTGAATATGTTCATTGTTTTATGCAGTGTGTGAGTGTGAGCAGTTTACGTAGTGTGCAAATGCCAATATCTTTGTATAGAGTGATTGAGAATTGAAATGAATGTACTGATAATCTAGTTCCACTACTCAATGAACCATACCAAAAGTTTAAATGTTTTACTTAATGACCAAAGTTGTCAATTAATCTAACTTTTATTTCTATTATCTAGAGTAAAAGGAATCTCCTCCAGACTTCTTTGATAAACTCAAAATGTTATTTACCATAAAGTAGATCTATTCTTTATTCAAACAGCAAAAATAGTCAACAACTATTTTACTATTCAGAATTATACCCACTTTAAATCCCCATTATCATAAACACATGCATTCATAAACAAACAAGGCAATACAAATCTCACCTGCTTAGCGCAAAAAATGAAACAGCACATCTGAGTCAAGAGCACAAATTCAGAAGATAGATTGTGTTGATTTTTCACAATTCTTGGGATTTCCTGCTGATCAGATCCAATTACTGACCATTACAGAATACGGGTAAATCTTCAGACCAGATCTCAGATTGGAAACAATGAGGAAATTTGATTTTTTAAAACACTTTATCAGTTTTCAAAAATATTTCACAGAGAGGTAGTTTTATTTTGTCTCTTAATGGAGAGAGAGAGAGAGAGAACTCTGTTTTTCCCTGCAAATGTCTCAATCAGTCCACATTTAGATGTGTGAAAACAAAGTGCAAAGTCAGTCCAGAGACAGTTGCTAGGCAATGAAGAGCATAGATCATAGGGTTTTCTAAGTTGGCTTGTCCAGCAATTAAGGGCCTTAAAATCAACCTTTTAGCTCTCTTAAAGGTATTTAATGAAATCTTTGTCTCACAGAGTTACAGAAGTATGAAGGCCTATTGGCCCCTTATATCCCCAGCAGCTCTTCAAATGGGTACCATGACTTGCTTTTTGAATAAGCAGTGGAATATCCACAGTTCCTTTTGACCTTTCGATTTTCTGTTTCCAGCAAAACCTATGATAAAACTTCTTCAACCCAGAAATATCCAGCAGTTCCATATTCCAGTTTCTCATATCCATAAATATGTGTGCATATGAACATGCAAAAAATGGTAGGAAAATTATTGAGTCTATAATCGGGGATGGGATAACAAACAATTTTTCATAATCAGGGAGAGACAGTATGGATTCCTGACAGGCAGGACATGCTTGACA
Organism: Rhincodon typus; assembly: GCF_021869965.1. Taxonomy (NCBI): domain Eukaryota; kingdom Metazoa; phylum Chordata; class Chondrichthyes; order Orectolobiformes; family Rhincodontidae; genus Rhincodon; species Rhincodon typus. The sequence continues at coordinate 87,923,829 of NC_063338.1, read as the reverse complement.
AGCTTCATTGAATGTTTTTTTAAAGAGGCGATTGAGGTAGTGGACAGCGAATGTCTATGGACGTTGTTTATATGGACTTCCAGAAAACATTTGATAAAGTCCCACATAAGAGATTGTTACCTAATACAGAAGCCCACAAAACTGAAGGCAAGTTACTGATACAGCTGGGAAATTGGTTGAGCGGCAGGCAACAGAAATAATGAGTAGTTACTCAAATTGACAGGATGTGACGAGTGGTATCCCACTAGGATCTGTGCTAGTACCTCAATTGTTCACATTATTTATTAACCACTTGGATAATGGCATAGAAAATCATAACTACAGACTTGCTGATGATGCTAAGTTAGGTGGCATTGTAGACAGCGTAGATGATAGCACAAAATTACAAAGGAATACTGTTAGATTCGGTGAATAGGAGAACGGCGAGCGGATCTGGGCATCACACCTTAGGAAGGATATATTAGCTTTGGAGGGAAAGCAATGTAGGTTTACAAGAATGATACGTGGACTTCAGGGGTTAAAGTTATGAGGAGAATTTTTTTTAAAAATTAAACCTGATTCCTCCAGAATTTAGACAGTTAAGGGGCAATCTTATAGAATTCCCCCAACAGTGCAGACAGATTAAGTCTGCACCAACCCTCTGACAACCATTTACCCAGGCTCACTCTATACCCATAACCCCACATTTACCATTGCTAATCCACCCAGCCTGCACATCCTTGGACACTACAGGGCGGTTTAGCATGACCAACCCACCTAGCGTGCACATTTTCGACTGTGGGAGGAAACATGACCACCCAGCAGGCACCTACATAGCCACAGGAAGAACATGCAAGCTCCACACAGATAGTCACCCAGGGATGGAATCAAACCCGGATTCCTGGCACTGTGAGGCAACAGCATTAACCACAGTGCCACCAATCTGATCACAGACTTTAAGATATTAACAGGAAAAGACATGGTAGATAAAGATAAACTATTTCCTGTGGGTGGAGATTCTGGAACTAGGGGCATAGTCTGAGAATTAGAACCAGATCATTCAGGAGAAATGTTAGGAAGCACTTCTACACATAAAGGGTGGCAGATGTTTGGAATTCTCTTCCATAAATGGCAGGGGATGCTTGATCAGTTGTTAATTTTAAATCTGAGACAGATACATTATTGCTAAGCAAAGGGATACGGGCCAAAGACAGATATATGGAGTTAAGACACAGACCAGCAAAGACTTCTTTGAATAATCTAACAGGCTGAAGGGGTTGAATGGCCTACACCTGTTCCTATGTTTCTATGATATAGAATCAGAAACATTCGGCCCTTGAAGGCTCTGTTATTGAATACGTTTGTGGCTGATCTGCTTGTTTTTTAAACTCCGCATTCCTGTCTAACCAATTACCTTTGATTCTCTTGCCTAAAAGTAATCTAGCTACCTCTTCCATGTGTTCCTGATATGTTTTCACCCTTGGGTGATGAAACACCAGTTCGATTTCATTACAATGTAGACATGACACTTATGCAATAAAACATCCAAAAATTACATCCATTCATCAACATTTACTCTTTAAATAAGATTTACACAATTTCTTAATCTCCAAACTATTCCGTTATCATTACATTCTTGATGTACATTTGCAATTATGTAATCTTTTCCAGTGATATGAGCAATTCTTACATTGAAAGGTTGAATTATATTACATTTCTTGCCAGATTTGCTGTATATTAACACATCACCTGTGTAAACAACACATAGATACACTGGTCACAACTTGGGTTCATAAGTATTTAGAATGTAGCTGGAGCCTTTTCATACCTGAATGGCATCATTTGACAAGAATCTGACTGATTTTGTGTAATGAAAGCTCAAACATTATTGTGCATTATTGTTAGTGGCACATTCTTATTCAAGATGGCGGCGGGAGAGTTGGCAGCTTCTGGGCTCCTCAGCCCAGGGCTCGTTCATTATGTCCACTTTTTTTTTTCCTTTTCTTGTTCTTCTGTCTTTTATTTTAATTTTTCTTTAGTGTTTTATTTTCAAAAAAGACTTATATTGGAGCAGTGATACAGAGTGGGCTGGAGGCATGAACCGGAGCGGGCTAGAGGCCTGAGCAATGCGAGATGGTTAGTGAGCCCTGAGCAAAGCGGGGACAGCCATCGGGCCAGAGGCTCACACGGAGCGGCGATGGTCAGTGGGCCGGAGGCTCACACGGAGCGGGGACAGACAGTGTTCCACACGGTGCGGGGATGGACAGTGTTCCACACATAGCGGGGGTAGACAGTGTTCCACACGGAGCGGGGACGGACGGTGTTCCACATGGAGCGGGGATGGACAGTGGGCCGGAGGCTCACACGGAGCGGGGATGGTCAGTGTTCCACACGGAGCGGGGACGGACAGTGTTCCACACGGAGAGGGGACGGTCAGTGTTCCACACGGAGCGGGGACGGACAGTGTTCCACA
>NC_063338.1:87886316-87916377 GCF_021869965.1 Rhincodon typus | reverse complement strand
TCAGCTTTCCTGCTCCTCTGATGCTGCTTGGCCTGCTGTGTTCATCCAGCTCTACACCTTGTTATCTCAGATTCTCCAGCATCTGCAGTTCCTACTATCTCTGCCTCTAATTTATCTCTTTTCTCTTTTAAAAAACATTTTTGGATTCTGTGTCCCAAAACATGTTTTTCCAGTAAACAAATCCCTTTAGCCATTTGAATTTTACTTCCATGACATCACAGTATAAAGTTTCTTGAATCCAAAAAATTCAAGCAGTTCCACGTTCCAGTTTCTCATCGTCTGTAAATATGTGTACTCCCAACATTAGCAGCTTTATGAAGTACGTGAAGATATGGCCAGGTTTACATTTTGTTGAAATGTTGGCAGCCTTATATAAGGCTGATGTGGAGTGTGTAAAAATGTTGACAGCTTTACGCAGTATGTGAGAATGTTAACAGATTTGTGCAAAGTGTGCTTGGATGGATGGATTGTCTAACTCCAAATAAAGATGATCTTACTAACGTTGATCTTGCTTTGCACACATCCTGTCAGTGCAAACTGTGTGCCTCGTTCTGTCTAAGCAGCCTATGATCTGTATGTGTTCTGAGGAAGGGTCACCGGACCCGAAACGTTAACTCTGTTTTTGCCTTCACAGATACTGCCAGACCTGCTGAGCTTTTCCAGCAACTTTGTTTTTGTCCCTGATTTACAGTATCCGCAGTTCTTTCAGTTTTTATCTGTATGTCTTTGTTTGCTATGATCTGCCTGCACTGCTTGCAAAACAAAGCTTTTCACTGTGCTTAGGTATCTGTGACTGCAATAATTCGCATCAAATTAATGGACCTGTTAGCAGGATTATGAACAGTGTGTGAGCGTGTCAGCAGATTAACTTAATATATAAGAATGTTAGTAATTTTGCGTAGGTCGTTTGAGAACTTTAGCAGGTTTATGTAGAGTATTTGAGAATGCTAGCTTCTAACGTGGGCATCACTGGCTGGGCCAGCATTTATCGGCCGCCCCTAGTTGCCCTTGAGAAGGTGGTGGTGAGCTGCCTTCTTGAACTGCTGCAGTCCTCATGCTCCAGGTACAATGCCGTTCGGGAGGGATTTCCGTCATTTGGGCCTGCTGACACTGAAGGAACAGCGATATATTTCCAAGTCATGATGATTGGTGGTTTGGAGGGGAACTTGTAGGTAGTGGTGTTCCTATGTATCTGCTTCCTTTGTCGTTCCAAATAGAAGTGGTCATGAGTTTAGAAAGTGTTGCCTTAGGAGCCTTTGTGAATTTCTGCAGTGAACTTTGTAGTTGGCTCACCCTGCTGCTACTGAGCGTAGGTGGTGGAAGGACTGGATGTTTATGGATCTGGTGTCAATTAAGCGAGCTGCTTTGTCCTAAATAATGTTAAGTTTCTGGCATGCTGTTGGAGCTGCAATCATCCAGGCAAGTGTGGAGTATTCTTTTATTTAGAATGTTTGAGAATATCAGTAGTTTCAGCATGTGAAATTGTTAGAGGTATATGTACAGTGGGTGGAAATGTTAACAGATTTGTGCAGTCTCTGAGAGTGTTATTGGGTATATCAAGTGTGTGAGAATATTGGCAGATTTATGTATTGTGTGAGAATGTTGGAAGGATTAGGTGGTGTGTGAAGTTAAGGGTGGCACAGTGGCTCAGTGGTTAGTACTGCTCCTTCACAGCACCAGGGACCTGGATTTGATTACAGCCTTGGGTGACTGTGTGGAGTTTGCACATTCTCCCTGTGTCTGCATGGTTTCATCTGGGTGCTCTGGTTTCCTCCCACAGTCCAAAGATGTACAGGTTAGGTGGAGCGATCATGCTAAGTTACCCCATGGAGTGCAGGCTAGGTGGATTAGCTATGTTATATCAGAGTAATGGGGACAGGGTGGGGCCTGGGTCTGAGTGAGAGGGTCACTGCAGACTTGATGGGTCGAATAGCCTCTTTCTGCACTGTAGGGATTCTATGATTTTAGCAGATTGATATAGTTGGTGAGACTTGGGCAGTTTCATGGAGAGTGTGTGGGAACGTTAGCAAGTGTATACAGTATGTGTGGAAGTATGAGCAGGTTTGAGAAAATTAATAGTTTTATGTGGAGTGTTTGAGAATCTTAGCAAGTTTACAGAGCGTGTGAGAATGTTGCCCGGATTATGCAATGTGTGAGAATGTAAGCAGGTTTGTAATCTGTGTGACTGTTAGCAAAACTTTGTTGAGTGTTCGAATGTTAGAAGGCTCGAAGGGCTGAATGGCCTACTCCTGTTCTAATTTTCTATGTTCCAATCTATTTTTCTTTATTCATTTTGTGATAAGCGGGTATCACTGGCTGGCCAGCATTTAGTGCCCGTCCCTAGTTGCCCTAAAGAGAAGGTGGTGGTGAGCTGTCTTCTTTAACTGATGCAGTTCACCTGCTGTAGGTTGACCCACAATGCCATTAGGGAGGGAATTCCAGGATTTTGACCAAGTGACAGCGAAGGAATGGTGATATATTTCCAAGTCAGGATGGTGAGTGGCTTGGAGGGTAGTTAAAGGTGGTCGTGTTCCCATATGTCTGCTGCCAATGATCTTCTCGATGGAAGTGATCGTGGGTTTGGAAGGTGCTGTCTAAAGATCTTTTGTGAATTTCTGCAGTGCATCTTGTGGATAGTACACACTGCTGCTCCTGAGCATCGGTGGTGGAGGGAGTGGATGCTTGTGGATGTAGTGCCAATCAAGCAGGCTGCTTTGTCCTGGATGGTGTCAAGCTTCTTCAGTGTTGTTGGGGCTGCACTCATTCAGGCAAGTGGGGAGTATTCCATCACACTCCTGACTTGTGCCTTGTAGATGATGGACAGGCTTTGAGAAGTCAGGAGGTGAGTTACTCACCACAGTATTCCCAGCTTCTGACCCTCTTGTAGCCACTGCATTTATGTGGTCAGTCCAGTTGAGTTTATAATCAATGATAACTCCCAGGATTTTGATAGTGGGGGATTCAGTGATGATATCACCATTGAATAAGAAACATAGAAACACAGAAGATAGGAGTTGGAGGAGCCTGCTCTGCCAATTCTTCACAATCATGGCTGATTGTCCAATTCAATAGCCTAATCCTGCTTTCTCCCCATAACCTTTGATCCCATTCGCCCCAAGTGCTAAATCTAGTTGCCTCTTGAATACATTCAATGTTTTGAATGCTTCCTGTGGTAATGAATTCCACAGGCTCAACACTCTTTGGATGAAATAGAATTGGTCGAATGTAGCCCTGATATCAAGGACTGTCACTCTCACCTCATCTCTGGAATTCAATTATTTTGTCTATGTTTGAACCAAGGCTGTAATGAGATCAGGAGCTGAGTGGCCCTGGCGGAACCCAAACTGGGCGTCGCTGAGCAGGTTATTGCTGAGCAGGTGCTGCTTGGTAGCACTGTTACTGACACCTTCCATCACTTTACTGACAATCAACAATAGACTGATGGGGGCGTGATTCACTGGGGTTGGATTTGTCCTGCTTTTTATGTACAGCACATACTTGGGCAACTTTCCACATTGCTGGTTAGATATCAGTGCTGTAACTGCACTGGAACAGCTTGGGTAGTGGAGCGACAAGTTCTGGAGCACAAATCTTCAGTACTATTGCCGGAATGTTGACATTGGACTAGCAATCCAGGACCCTAGGGAAATTTATGGGGAACAGGAGTTCAATTCCCGCCATGGCAGATTGGAAAATATGATTTTAATAGAAAAAACTGCAATAAAAAAATGGCCTAGTAGAGGACATGTAGCCACTGTCAATTATCATAAAAACCCATCTGGTTCATGCATGTCCTTTGGAGAAGGAAATCTACCAACCTGACCTCCACATGACTCCAGACCTGCAGAAATATGGCCAACTCTTAACTGGTCTGTCAACAATTAAGGATGGGCACCAAAAGCTGGCTTGGCCAGCAATGCCCACAACGCGAGATCAAATATTTTTTTAAAAGTGATGTTTAGCTTGCCTTTAAACATTATCAACATGGATATTCCTCTATTTACCCTTTCGGGGCCTGTGACTGGAAACTGTGTGCAGAACTTCCCATCTCCCAGGAGCCACTTGTTCCAAGGAATGTAAAAGTTCAGCACAGAGTCAGTCAGGCCAGTGCTGTCTTCTTCAAGGTCTGACAATGTGTCTTTGACAATCAGAACCTCAAGAAGTCAACAAAGGTCCTGGTTTATAAATCTGATGTGTTGACCAACTTTCTGTACTACAGCAAGACCTGGACCATTTACTGACATCACAGTAAGATCCTTGAAAGTTTCCACTGTCACCGTTGAATGATGAGTGCTCCAAAGTAACCATTCTCCATAAAACTGCATCAATCATTATCAAATCCCTGCCCCTCCAGAGCCAACCCAGATGGCTGGCCATTGCGAATGGATGCCAGGAAACCACCTCTCTTGGCAGGTTCTCATCTCCGAGCTCACCATTGGCCAGCTCTAAAATGATAGCCAAAGGAAAAGGCTTATTAAGCAAAAGCTCCAGGTCGCCCAGCAGGGCAGAGGCATTAACACCAATGTCAGGAAGGAGATGGCTGCTGATAGATCATTATAGCGTCTCCTGATCAACTGAGGCACAATTCACTTCAATGCTTATCAACTCCACCACAAGGTTAAATGGCAGCAGCCAGGGAAGGAGAAGAAAGCTAATGCAGCGCTCCAGATTCAATTGCCCCATCCAACAAGCTGCCCCCACTGCAAAACAATGTGTGGACCCAACACTGGGCTCCTCAGTCATCCAGACTGACGGATATCAAATTCGATTTGGAGGGATCACCAGCAATGTAGTGTGTGAGAATGTCAACGGGTTCACGTGATATGTACAAGAACATTACCAGGTTGAACTCAGCTGATGTGCTGGGGACCTGGGTTCAAATCCCACCATGGCAGCTGGTGGAATTTGAATTTGATAAAAAAAAATCTGGAACGAAGGGTCTAATGATGACCATGAAAACATTGTTGATTTTCAGAAAAACCCATCTGTTTACTAATGGTCTTTGGGAAGGAAACGGCCATTGTTGCCTGGTCAAGCCTACATATGGACTATAGACCCACAACAATGTGATTGACTCTTAACTGCCCTCTGGGAAATTAGGGATGGGCAATAAATGCTGGCTCAGCCAGAGATGCCCTCATCCCGTGAATGAATGAGAAACAGTTTATGTGGAGTATGTGAGAACATTGGCAGACTTATATAGTGTGAGCACGTTGGTATGTTTATGTGATGTGTGAGAACGTTAGCAGGTTTATGGAGTGTATTTAAGAATGTCAGTCAGTTTATATAGTGTGTGTGAATTCCAACAGCTTTATTTAGTGTGAGAATGTCAGTAGTTTAAGTAGAGGTGTTTTGAATGTTGGCAGTTTTATGTGCAGTGTGAGTTAATGTCAGAAGGTTTATCTAGTATGAGTATCTTGGCAGGTTTATGAGCTGTGTGTGAATGTTGGCATGTTTTGTGCTGTGTGCAAATGCTATTAGTTCTGTGTTGAATATTTGAGAATGTTAGCAGCTTCATGTAACATCTGAAGGTCAGCTGGTTTATGTAGAGTGTGCGAAAATGTTGGCATCTAATACAGTGCGTGAGAATTTTAGCAAGTTCATCTTGTATGAGAATGTTCACAGCTTTATGTAGCATGTGAATGTTAATAATCTTGTACAGAGGTGGGTGAGAATGTTGGCAGTTTTATACAGTGTGCAAGAGAACATTGGCAAGTTCAACTAGTGTGAGAAAGTTGGCAGATTTCTGCAGAGAGTGAGAATATTAGGCATTTCATGCAGAGTGTGAAAATTTTAGCTGGTCTGCGTACAGTGAAACTATTAGGAGATTTGTGTTGAGTGTGTGAAGGGGAGGATATTTCAGCAGAGAGTGAGAATGTTAGGCAGCTTTTGCAGAGTGTGTGAGAAGGTTAATTGCTCTTTGTAGGATCATTAAGAATGTTAACAGTTTTATGTAGGGTGTTTGAGAGTGTTAACCTGTTTATGTACAGTAATTGAGAGTGTTATCAGCTTTATGTAGTGTGACAGTGTTGCCAGGGGTATGTAGATTATGGAAGAATGTTAGAAGGTGTATGCATGTTCAAAAATATCGGCAGATTTACACAGAATGCTGCAAGATCACATTGTTATTTCCAGTGCCTGCCTTGATGTCATGTGGTCAGTCCAGTTTTATTTCTTTCAGATGTTTTAGCAGTTTGATACAATGATTGGCCATATCTTGGACAGTTAAGAGTCAACCACATTGCTGTTGATGTGGATTTGCATGTAGACCAGACCAGGAAAGGAATCAGATGGGCATTTACGAGAATCAGCAATGGTGTCATGGTCATTGTTGAGACTTTTATTTCCAGATTCTTTTTTTTCGTTTGTTGAATTAAAATTCCAGCATTCGTCATTTTGAACCTGGACCGCAAATTTTTACTAGGTCTCTCAGTTAGCAGGTTTATGTTGTGTCAGTGTGGATGTTAGCATATTTACAAGCAGTATATGGGAATGTTAGCAGTTTTATATAGCATATGAGAATAGTAACAGGCTTATGAAGAATAAAAATGTTTGGTGCTTTACGAGGAGTGTTTAGAAATGTTCGCGGGTTTAGGTGCAGGGTTTGAGAATTTGAGCAGATTCCTGTAGCGTGTATGAGAATGTTAGCAGATTTATGTAGAGTGTATGAGAATGTTAGCAGGTTTACGTAGAGTGTGTGAGAAAATTAGCAGGTTTATGTAGAGAAGCCACATTCTAAATATGTTTTTTACTAAGGAAAGGATATATATTCTCCATTAATACCATTTGTTGCAACTTTGTCGTTCAATGCATTTTATGGTGGAAAAATTGCATTGTTTTTTCAAGCAAATGAGTTTGAGTAGCTCTTGTACCTCTTAGTTATGGATTTAACTATATCATTTGAGGAAGAAAGTGTTACATTTTCTGTTGACAAAATTTTTTAATATCTCTTACATAACTTATTCTCCTCTTCTGTACTCACAGCAATGTTTAACTTCACTTTCATAGTTATAGTCAAAGCTACAATTTGATCTGTGATATTTTCTTTCTGAGCTCCTTTTTCAAACCCACTCTGACAGAGTCATAGAGTCGTAGAAATGTACACCAAAGTACAAAGTACATGGAACCAGATCCTTCGGTCCAACTCATGCATGCTGACTAGATATCAAAGAACAAAGAACAAAGAAAATTACAGCACAGGAACAGGCCCTTCGGCCCTCCAAGCCTGCGCCGATCCAGATCCTCTATCTAAACCTGTTGCCTATTTTCCAAGGATCTGTATCCCACTGCTCCCTGCCCATTAAGATCTGTCTAGATACATCTTAAATGACGCTATCGTGCCCGCCTCTACCACCTCAGCTGGCAACGTGTTCCAGGCACCCACCACCCTCTGCATAAAGAACTTTCCACGCATATCTCCCTTAAACTTTTCCCCTCTCACCTTGAAATCATGACCCCTAGTAATTGAGTCCCCAACTCTGGGAAAAAGCTTCTTGCTATCCACCCTGTCTATACCTCTCATGATTTTGTAGACCTCAATCAGGTCCCCCTTCAACCTCTGTCTTTCTAATGTAAATAATCCTAATCTACTCAAACTCTCTTCATAGCTAGTGCCCTCCATACCAGGCAACATCCTGGTGAACCTCCTCTGTACCCTCTCCAAAGCATCCACATCCTTTTGGTAATGTGGCGACCAGAACTGTACGCAGTATTCCAAACGTGGTCGAACCAAAGTCCTATACAACTGTAACATGACCTGCCAACTCTTGTACTCAATACCCTGTCCGATGAATGAAAGCATGCCATATGCCTTCTTGACCACTCTGTCGACCTGCGTTGCCACCTTCAGGGTACGATGGACCTGAACACCCAGATCTCTCTGTGCATCAATTTTCCCCAGGGCTTTTCCATTTACCACATAGTTCGCTCTTGAATTGGATCTTCCAAAATGCATCACCTTGCATTTGCCTGGATTGAACTCCATCTGCCACTTCTCCGCCCAACTCTCCAATCCATCTATATTCTGCGGCATTCTCCAACAGTCCCCTTCACTATCTGCTACTCCACCAATATCTTAAATAAATCTACACCAATTTGCCAGCATTTGGGTCATATCCCTCTAAACCCTTCCTATTCATACACTGATCCAGATGCCTTTTAAATGTTGTAATTGTGCCAGTCTCCACCACTTTCTCTGGCAGGTCATTCCATACATGCACTACTCTCTTCGTGAAAAAGTTGCCCCTTAGGTCCCTTTTAAATCTTTCCCCTCTCACATTAAACCTATGCCTACTAGTTTTGGACTCCCCTACCCTGGGGAAAAGACCTTGGCTATTCACCCTATCCATGCCCCTCATGATTTTATAATCTTCTGTATGTTCATCCCGCATCCTGTTACGTTCCAGGGAAGATAGCCCAAACCTATTAAGCCTCTCCCCATAGCTTAAACCCTGCAACCCTGGCAATATCCTTGTAAATCTTTTCTGAACCCTTTCAAGTTTCACAACAAGGGCTTCCCTTATAATTTCCACCGTTCTGAATGTAGGTGTCCCACATTGTTACAATGGAAACACTCAGGCCTCCAATTCCCACTGCCATTCTCAACAGCTTCCTTTCTGGTCTGAAGGTGGTTTCTGGGGGAATTCCCCGCTGTCCCTCATTTACCCTGGCTAGTTGCCATCCTTTCACTCTCCCATCTACCATCATTTTTGAGCTTATGGGGATTATTGGAAAAATTTTAATTTAATAGGTAAGTTCTTATTCAACAAACTTCTGTGCTGCCTAACTATCGTAACCCTCTAGTCTTCAACTGGGGTTCTAATGACTGCAGGAAGTGAGTTTTTAAATTCTTCTAAAGAACAATTTCTCTGCAGATGCTGGAAGCTAGAGTTAATAAATGCAGAGCTGGAAAAGCACAGCAGGTCAGTCAGCATCTGAGGAGCAGGAATGTCAACGTTTCGGGCCGAAACCCTTCGTCAGAAAGCAAAGCGTCGACTTCCCTGCTTCTCAGATACTGTCTAACCAATCGTGCTTTTCCTGCTCCACATTTATTGAGTCTCTCTGAGAGCTTCACTTACTCCTAATGTGTGTGTCTAATGGTAAAAATTGCTTCGCTTAACCCTTCTAAATACAATGTAGGTCTATCTAAGCTTAACTGAGGCTGAGCTAATAGAATTGGCAAAGGAGATAATTTTCACACCGAAGCTGAGAAGTCAGAGATAATTAGGCAGTTGGGATCGGTGGAAATTCAAGAGAGCCAAGGATGCCTCTTAAGTTTCAAAACTTTTGCCTGTATATTTCAGGAACTAACACATACACCTTTATCTCTGTATCATATTCCATAGACATTCCTTCCAAAGGTGATGATCTAATCTCATGCATTCTACCTGCCAATTTGCTCTGCATGGACATGCATACATTTTCTTTTGGAAAATTCATGTGTTTTTCTGATTTTTGAAATGAAATAAAGGATGTTTTTACATCCTTTTTCTCCCAAATTTTGGGACAGCATGTATAAATATTTAAAAGGACACTTACTGCGCTTTAGGTTACATTTCTCCTCATCAGAATCTTCTTTTGTATCTGAATTCTCTTTTTATTATAGTCCTAGGCCAATATTCCCTTTCTTTCACCTTTTCTGTGTCTTACCTCACTTATGTTTCCATTTGTAATACCATTCCAGCTTCTTAAATGCTCTCTTTATCTATCCCCTTAATTTCAAGCTTTTTAATTTCTATTTCCCTTTCCATCTATTTCAATTAAAATGTTCTTTCTTTTTCTTCCCCATTTCTGTTCTTTAGAATTCTGTTTCTATATGCTTCTTTTTCATATCCAATCCCCTTTTAATCATAGGTCAATCATAACTATCTGTGATAATTCACTACTTGGAATACATGGCTTCTCTAGTAATTTCACCAATCTTAAATGTTATGTTCATACTTCAATTATCTCTGAGTTCTCAGCTTTGGCACAAAATGTACCTCTTTTGCCAATTCTATTAGCTTAGCTTTAGTTGAATCTTGTAAACCAGTCATGGATACATTCTGCCTCTATCATGAAGCTTTAGTCTGTTCCATTGCCAGTTTATTCTCATAATGTGAAAAGTATGGTATCTGTCCATTTATCGTTTATCTGTAACTGTAGCTTATGTAAAATTTCTTAGTTGTTCAGATCTCATGAACAGTATCCCACTCAGAATCCCCAAACTTTGTTACAACTCTAATGGGAGAAGTGTACACATTGCCACGTCCCAATATTCTACAAGATGTATAATTGTCGGATTTAATCACAAGATGGTAAATTTATATTTATTACTGTTATGCAGAACAGAAGAGATTTTCACCAGATTTCTTCATTAAACTCGAAAATAACTTGTTCATTGAAAACAAATTACTCTTACAGTAAATGGTGATACTGGATATCAACTGAGCTGATTTAAAAAAAAATTAAACTTAGTCATCACCACACACAGGCACACATCAGATAAGACAATACAGCACTGCAGAGGGATTTTTTAGAAGGATAGGAAAACACCTATGAGATCAAGGGTCAAACTTAAAAGTTAAAAACGGGGAAGAATTCTCAAGGTCCGGAGAACTCCCTGTCATTGAGAGCATAAATACTGACAGCCTTAGAATGGATGAGATCTTCAAATCAGGCCTCGAGTAAGGTGAGAGTCACATTAGACTTGCATCTTTGAAGAGAAGTAACAGTTTAGCTTTCAGAGTTTGAGGAAGATATAGATGGTAAGACCATAAGAAATAGGAACAGGAGCAGGCCATTTAACCCTTGAGCCTACCTTGCCATTCAATAGGATCGTGGCTGATCCAACATTCCTCACATCCACTTTCCTGCCCCTGTCCAATAACTCTTGATTCTTCCACTGATCAAGAATTTATCTATCTCAGCCTTGAGTATACACAAGGACTGTGCAGCCGCAGCTCTTGTGGCAAGGAGCTCCAAAGATTGAGAGAAGAAATTCTTCCTCATCTCAGTCTTAAATTGGTACCCCTTAATTCCGAGAGTATGCCCAATGGTCCTAGACTTTCCCTTGAGGAGAAGCCTCCTCCCAGCATTTACCCTGTCAATGCCATTAAGAATCCTATGTGTCTCAGATCACCTCTCATTCTTCTAAACTCCAACGAGTAGAGGACCAACTTGTTTAGCTTTTGCTCATAAGAGAATCTCTCCATACGAGGGATCATTCTATTTTCTGCAACTTCATCACATTCCCAGAGGATGCCTGTGCAGCTTGCCCTGTTACGATGTTATCTCTTTTCCAGAAGAGAAGAATCTTTATGCTGCCATCTGCTTGCAGGTTTGTTCCTTCGGCCAACACAAACCAGGTGTGTTCTCATATAGCAACTTGCCTAGAGGTTGTTGCTCGGCAACCTTCTGCATAAGGCCTCTTCCACCAGTTTGTTCAGCAACTAAAGTAGTAAAACACACCTTTATATCTCTTTTAAAAAGCTTCAGCTGGAATTCTATCCACAAAATGTGTTGAGGTTTTGTAAAGAGTAGGTGAACCGCCACACTCTTCAACTTTTGCCTTTTCAGTCACAATTGCTGAATACAACTCCCAGAGATCACATGTTCCTTTGGAACTCTATCAATGCAGAATGGGGAGTTGGTGGCAGAGTGGAAATGTCACTGGGCTATTAATAAGACCCTAAGACCATAAGACATAGGAGCAGAAATTAGGCCACTCAGCCCATCGAGTCTGCTCCGCCATTCAATCATGGCGGATAAGTTTCTCAACTCCATTCTCCTATTTCATCCCCATAACTCTTGATCCCCTTGATAATCAAGAACCTATCTATCTCAGTCTTAAATGTACTCAATGACCTGGCCTCCACAGCCTTCTGTGGCAGTGAATTCCATAGATTCTCCACTCTCTGACTAAAGAAGTTTCTCCTTATCTCTGTTCTAAAAGGTCTTCCCTTTACTCTAAGGCTGTGCCCTCAGGTCCTAGTCTCTCCTACCAATGGACGCATCTTCCCAACATCCACTTTGTCCAGGCCATTCAGTATTCTGAAAGTTTCAATTAGATCCCCCCCTCATCCTTCTAAACTCCAATGAGTATAGTCCCAGAGTCCTCAAACGTTCCTCATATGTTTAGCCTTCCATTCCTGGGGCCATTCTCGTGAACCTCCTCTGAACCCACTCCAGGGCCAGTACATCCTTCCTGAGATATGGGGCCCAAAACTGCGCACAATACTCCAAATGTGGCCTGACCAGAGCCTTATAAAGCCTCAGTAGTACTTCCCTGCTTATATATTCAAGTCATCTCAAAATAAATGCCAACATTGCATTTGCCTTCCTGACTACTGACTAAACCTGCAAGTTTACCTTGAGAGAATCCTGGACTAGAACTCTCAAGTGTCTTTGCACTTCAGACTTCTGAATTTTCTCCCCATTTAGAAAATAGTCCATGCTTTTATTCTTCTTACCAAAGTGCATGACCTCACACTTTAATCGGAGCCCAATCTAATATTCTGGTTAATCCCACAATAGCAGATCTTGAAAGTTGATTTTGAAAAACCCATCCTTCCCACCATGTCTTTTCAGGAAGGAAATCTGCCATCCTTACATGGTCTGGCCTGCATGTGACTCCAGACACATGGTAGCATGATTGATTCCTAACTGTACGCTGGGTAAATAGAGTTAGTTAATAAGTGCCAGCCTAACCAGCTTCATCATGATCCCATGAACAAATAGAGAAAAAAAAATCCATATTCCAGTCGGTCATAGAAATTAAATAAAAATGTATTTCCAACAATATAGCCTGAACCTTACTTTTGAGAGGACCATCTTTGGATCACCATGTTGAGCTCATTGAACAGGACTGTCAAAGTTGCGATTTTCTTTTTAATTCATTTGTGGGATGTGGCCATCGTTGACTGAGACAGCATTTATTGCCCTTGAGAAAATGGCAGTATACAGCCTTCTTGAATTACGATGCTGTAGGTAGACACACAATGCCATTCGGGATTTTGACCCAACGACACTGAAGGAACAGTGATATATTTCCAAGTCAGGATGGTGAGTGGCTTGGAAGGGTACTTGAAGGCAGTGGGGTTCTTGTGTATCTGCTGTCCTTGTCTGTCTAGAGAGAAGTGTTCCTGGGTTTGAAAAGTGCTGTCTAAGGATCTTCGGTCAATTTCTGCAATGATTCTTGTAGATAGTGCACACTGCTACTGCTGAGCCTCTGTGGTGAAGTGACTGAGTGTTTCTGGATGCAGTGCCAATCAAGCAGCTTTGTCCTGGATGGTGTTAAGCTTCTTCAGTGTATTTGGAGCTGCACCCATCCAGGCAAGTTAGGAGTATTCTATCACACGCTTGACTTGTGCCCTGTAGATGGTGGACAGGCTTTGGGAATCAGGAGGTGAGTTAGTCGCTGTAGAGAGGCACAAGTTTCTATCTGACACTTATATTGATCCAACGTTCCCCTTCTGCAGACATCATTCCAACAGTCACAAATGATTTATCACCTACCGGTTTGGCAGAGCCAATCTGTTGCATGGTGTGGAGCGATTTATCAGACCCTTTGGCTGATATCTCTCCAGTGGCCATCTGTACCAGTTTGTTGTGCTTCCTTTGGGAAAGGACATTGGAGTCTCTACCATCAGTATCCCCATTCTCCAGATGGCAGCATGCATGTAAAAATTCATATTGCCACTGCCTCTCAGATTCCCTGAGTGGACTGTGATACATTTAAAGGAAGGAAGAAGGCATAAAATTGTTTAGAGGGCCAGCAGCAGAGATGGGACAAATTAACCAAAAACAACAGGCTGAAAGCCTATTCATATTGGATGATCAAACTAATTGCCACTATGCTAAACAGTGTTGTGCCCATGAAGAAACAAAACAAACTTCACGGCAAAACAGGAATTAATAATTAAACAGTTACTTAAAGACTAGAGCATGTGACTATTCTTAAAGGGATAAGATCATACAGAATACTTTTAAGGACACAAGACAATGAGAGTAAAATACAGAAGCTATGTCTGTAATTTGTGGCTGCTCATTAAATTGAGGGATTGTGCTGAAAAATTGGAATGTAATTAATCTTCTGAGAAATTGTAAGTATGTGGTGCCATTGAATGAATTTGAACTCTTCACAATATGGGAAACATTTAAGTTTGTGTCACAAGACAGAACACAGCAATTCCAAATTATTGTGGGCCCACAAAAGACAAGGCATTCACTGTCGATATGACAGAACTGATGGATGAGGTGACTGATGCCATCTGTCTTTACCTTCAAAAGAAGCTGGACAAGGTCTCCCACAAGAGACATACGGCCGCACTGAGTGTTCTTGGGATATAGGAATAAGAAGTAAATTGAATAAGAAAGGAGTTGCATAGCAGCAAATAAATGAGCCATAAGTAGTAACAATTTTTGTGGGACATTGAGTCATCAGCCAATAGCTGCTGCACCATTCCCCAGTGATATTGAACTTATCATTGGCTCACTATCTCTATCTAGTGGTGCAGCTGTGAACTGCAGCTTCATTGCGCTTGTAATGACTGGCACAATCTATTATTTTGTCACTTGGATTGGTGTATTCTAAACAGAGAGGCATTTAAATGTTTATATGCACATTTTCACATTTCCTTCAGTCAATAGGCATGAGACTTTCTGCAGTTATTTCGTAACTTGTGGAGTGCACCACATGCTATAGAATTTTTCTGAAATTACAACACTGCATTGATCGGAATTGCCATTTTTAATGGGAGGAAATTAGGCTTTCAGGTGGACAAAGGAGTGATGCCTCTACTCTTGAGCTCTAGGTGTTGTTTTATTTTCAAAGAGTAGTTGTAAGATTGTGAAACTTTTCACTTAGATATTGTCCCATTCATCTCTCAAACACACAGAAGTCAATCTCTAATGAGACTCATATTTGCTGTTTACAAAGAAAGGTGGGTTCTGGCTGTTATTTTAGTTTGGGAGTCAGAAGATAAAATAGGAAGCAGAGAGATAAGGTCCAGGTGAAAACTTCATATGGAATTTGTGCGTGCTTTCTGATGATTGCAAACTTTACAAAACTCATCATCAAGCCACCAGTTAAATCCACTGCCTAATGCAGTACAGAATTGTTGAAATTGTGGGACAAACGCACTTAGAGTCTGGAGAGGATTAAAAGTCAGAAATCTTTACCATGGCATGGGGGCTCACACTTCCAATGTTGAAGTCTGTCAAAACTTAATTACAGCAACACATTTTTATACATAATCTGAAGAGAAAATCAAAGCAGCTGGCACATTTAAATCAGCCCATTATCTTCGGAAAACACGTTTTATCATATTCACACAGACAAACAAAGTGAGCAGCAAGTATAGAAAGGTTTGAAATGAATCAAACAGCTTGAATTTATACAATACAGCAGATTTCTCGTTGCAGCTCCATTAACTCATTCATTTTTCCTACCAAAATCTGAAGGGTCTCGTAACAGAAAGAGGGAAATTTATGGCAAGAGTCTTTGGTCTCTCACATCTGCTCCATTTAAGTTGAGTTAAGTTGGTTTAAGCTGGTTGAAGTCCACATTTAGCACGATTAATTAATAACAACAACAAACTGCATTTATGCAACTGCTTTCATGTAGAAGAACACACTAAGGCATTCCATAGGAGTGTGATTGAAGAGGATTTGCACTGTAGCGCAGAAGAATGTATTAGAAAAAGGATGACAAGCATGGTCACCTGTGTATGGAGTGCCCATCAAGCGGGCCACTTTGTCCAGAATGGTGTAGACCTTCCTGAATGTTGGTGGAGCTGCACCCATCGAGGCAAGTGGGGAGTATTCCATCACAGGTACCAAGGTGTAGAGCTGGATGAACACAGCAGGCCAAGCAGCATCAGAGGGGCAGGAAGGCTGACGTTTCGGGCCTAGACCCTTCTTCACATTCCATCGCATCCTGACTTGTGCCTCGTAGACAGTAGACCTCGGATTTGCTCTTGTAGCCACAATATGTATGTGAAGGTTTCAGTTTAGTTGGGCATCCAGTGATGGTCAAGCTATTGAATGTTAAAGAACAAAGAAAATTACAGCGCAGGAACACGCCCTTCGGCCCTCCAAGCCTGCGCCGATCCAGATCCTCTATCTAAACCTGTTGCCTATTTTCCAAGGATCTGTATCCCTCTGCTCCCTGCCCATTCATGTATCTGTCTATTATGCCCGCCTCTACCACCTCTGCTGGCAAGCGTTCCAGGCACCCACCACCCTCTGCGTAAAGAACCTTCCACGCATACCTTCCTTAAACTTTTCCCCTCTCACCTTGAAATCGCGACGCCTAGTAATTGAGTCCCCAACTCTGGGAAAACTTTCTTGCTATCCACCCTGTCTATACCTCTCATGATTTTGTGGACCTCAATCAGGCCCCCCCTCAACCTCCGTCTTTCTAATGTAAATAATCCTAATCTACTCAACCTCTCTTCATAGCTAGCATCCTCCATTCCAAGGCAACATCCTGGTGAACCTCCTCTGCACCCTCTCCAAAGCATCCACATCCTTTTGTAATTGTGGCGACCAGAACTGTACGCAGTATTCCAAATGTGGTCGAACCAAAGTCCTATACAACTGTAACATGACCTGCCAACTCTTGTAATCAATATCCCGTCTGATGAATGAAAGCATGCCGTATGCCTTCTTGACCACTCTATTGACCTGCGTTGCCACCTTCAGGGTACAATGGACCTGAACAGCCAGATCTCTCTGTGCATCAATTTTCCCCAGGGATTTTCCATTTACCACATAGTTTGCTCTTGAATTGGATCTTCCAAAATGCATCACCTCGCATTTGCCTGGATTGAACTCCATCTGCCATTTCTCTGCCCAACTCTCCAATCTATCTATATTCTGCTGCATTCTCCGACAGTCCCCTTCACTATCTGCTACTCCACCAATCTTAGTGTCATCTGCAAACTTGCTAATCATACCATCTATACCTTCCTCCAGATCATTTATGTATATCACAAACAACAGTGGTCCCAACACGGATCCCTGTGGAACACCACTGGTCACAGTTCTCCATTTTGAGAAACTCCCTTCCACTACAACCCTCTGTCTCCTGTTGCCCAGCCAGTTCTCTATCCATCTAGCTAGTATACCCTGGACCCCATGCGACTTCACTTTCTCCATCAGCCTACCATGGGGAACCTTATCAAACGCCTTACTGAAGTCCATGTATATGACATCTACAGCCCTTCCCTCATCTATCAACTTTGTCACTTCCTCAAAGAATTCTATCAAGTTGGTAAGACATGACCTTCCCTGCATAAAACCATGCTGCCTATCACTAATAAGCCCATTCTCTTCCAAATGTAAATAGATCCTATCCCTCAGTATCTTCTCCAGCAGCTTCCCCACCACTGACATCAGGCTCACCGGTCTATAATTACCTGGATTATCCTTGCTCCCCTTCTTAAACAAAGGGACAACATTAGCAATTCTCCAGTCCTCCGGAACCTCACCCATGCTCAAGAATGCTGCAAAGATATCTGTTAAGGCCCCAGCTATTTCCTCTCTTGCTTCCCTCAGTAACCTGGGATAGATCCCATCCGGACCTGGGGACTTGTCCACCCTAATGCCTTTTAGAATACCCAACACCTCCCCCCTCCTTGTGCCGACTTGACCTAGAGTAATCGAACATCTATCCCTAACCTCAACATCCGTCATGTCCCTCTCCTCGGTGAATACCGATGCAAAGTACTCATTAAGAATCTCACTCATTTTCTCTGACTCCTCGCATAACTTCCCTCCTTTGTCCTTGAGTGGGCCAACCCTTTCTCCAGTTACCCTCTTGCTCCTTATGTACGAATAAAAGGCTTTGGGATTTTCCTTAACTCTGTTTGCTAAAGATATTTCATGACCCCTTTTAGCCCTCTTAATTCCTCATTTCAGATTGGTCCTACTTTCCCAATATTCTTCCAAAGCTTTGTCTGTTTTCAGTCACCTAGACCTTATGTATGCTTCCTTTTTCCTCTTTGCTAGTCTCACAATTTCACCTGTCATCCATGGTTCCCAAATCTTGCCCTTTCTGTCCCTCATTTTCACAGGTACATGTCTGCCCTGCACTCTAATCAACCTCTCTTTCAAAGCCTCCCACATATCAAATGTGGATTTACTCTCAAACAGCTGCTCCCAATCCACATTCCCCAGCTCCTGCCAAATTTTGCTATAGTTGGCCTTTCCCCAATTCAGCACTCTTTCTTTAGGACCACTCTCGTCTTTGTCCATCAGTATTCTAAAACTTAGGGAATTGTGATCACTATTCCCAAAGTAATCCCCTACTGAAACTTCAACCATTCCCCAACACCAGGTCCAGTATGGACCCTTCCCCAGTTGGACTATTTACATACTGCTCTAGAAAACCCTCCTGGATGCTCCTTACAAATTCTGCTCCATCTAAACACCTAACACTCAGTGAATCCCAGTCAATGTTGGGAAAATTAAAATTTCCCATCATCACCACCCTGTTGCTCCTACATCTTTCCATAATCTGTCTACATATTTGTACCTCTATCTCACGCTCGCTGTTGGGAGGCCTGGAGTACAGCCCCAACATTGTTACCGCACCCTTCCTATTTCTGAGCTTTGCCCAGATTGCCTCACTGCTCGAGTCCTCCATAGTGCCCTCCTTCAGCACAGCTGTGATATCCTCTTTGACCAGTAATGCAACTCCTCCACCCCTTTTACCTCCCTCTCTATCCCACCTGAAGCATCTATATCCTGGGATATTTAATTGCCAATCTTGCCCTTCCCTCAACCAAGTCTCAGTAATAGCAATAACATCATACTCCCAACAGGTACTAATCCAAGCCCTAAGTTCATCTACCTTACCTACTACACTTATCACATTAAAACAAATGCACCTCAGACCACCTGTCCCTCTGCATTCATCATCTGCTCTCTGCCTACTCTTCCCCTTAGTCACACTGACTTCATTATCTAGTTCCTTACAGGCTTCAGTTACCACCTCCTTACTGTCCACTAACCTCCTCATTTGGTTCCCATCCCCCTGCCACATTAGTTTAAACCCTCCCCAAAAGCGTTAGCAAAAGCACCCCCTAGGACATTGGTTCCAGTCCGGCCCAGGTGTAGACCGTCCGATTTGTAATTGTCCCACCTCCCCCAGAACCGGTCCCAATGTCCCAAAAATCTGAACCCCTCCCTTCTGCACCATCTCTCAAGCCACTCATTTATCCTGCCTATTCTTTCATTTCTACTCTGACTAGCACGTGGCACTGGTAGCAATCCTGAGATTAGCCACTGCCCAAAGATATCAGCTCACTCACCTTCCCAGAGCACAATTCGACCGCTCCCACTCAGCTCCGCTGCCGAAATGAAGAACCTACCTTCCTGGCAGCCCACTGGTCCTCGCTCTCACCGCTCCCGCTGCTGCTGCAAAAATGGAGGCCGCTGATTCCACGAGGTAAGTCTTTTAAAATGAAAAGCTCACCTTCCCAGCAGTCCCCTTGCGCTCTCTCCCGACTCCCACCGCTGAACAAATGTCACGGGACAATAGTTCACTTCTCACTTGTTTGAAATGATCATTGCTTGGCACTTGTGAATATTGCTTGTCATCCCTTTTGAAAGTCACTATTGATTCTGTTTCCACAACCCTTTATACGGAGTGTTCAGATCACAATACAGACAGTAAAATAAAAACTCAACAGTCGCTTTAAGTCTTTGTCCTTTGCTTACCGATGGTTTCGCCATATGAGATTACTTCCCCTGAATTACTTTGTTAAAACAATTCATGAATCTCTTAATCATGTCCCAACAGAATCCTAACTTCCCCAGGCTCTTCACTTTACTGATATCAACCACATAACGTAGTCTAGACTGACATAAAGGTTGGAATAGATGAAGGGCTGGTTCAAGAAGCTTGACACCATACAGGACAAGGAAGCCTGCTTGATAGCCACCCAAACCACCATCTTCAACATTCACTCCACATTATCAATGCACAGTGTCAACAGTGTGTACCATCGACAAGGTGCACTTTAGTAACTCACCAAGGCTTCTCCATTGGCAGCTTCCAAACCCTCAACTTCTACCTTCTACCCTTCTGAACATTGGACTTCAAACATTAAATTTGTTTCTCCCTCCACAGTTGCTGCCAGACCTGCTGAGTTTTTCCAGGAATTTCAGTTTTTATGAACAATGTATCAGTTTCACAAAAAGAGAGAGCCTGAAGACTGCAACTGCAAATGGATAGAGAAGAAACTGTAACAGGGAGCTGGACTATAACCGGAGGTGGGAATTGTAATGATGGGCTAGATTGTAACAGAAAATTAGACCTTTATAGAGAGCTAGAGTTGTAATGGAGAGCTGAACGCTAACAGAGGGCTGAAATTGTAATGGTATGCTGGGTTATACCAGAGAAATAGACCTTAATAAAGGGCTAGAATTGTAATAGAGAGCTGAACACTAACAGAGGGCTGGAATTGTAATGGTGCACTCGATTGTAACAGAGAAATAGACCTTAACAGAGGGCGAGAGTTGTAATAGAGAGCTGAGCTCTAACAGAGGACTGGAAGTCTAATGGAGAACTGGACTGTAAGATGAACTTTAACAGTGGATGAGACTGTACCAGAAAGGTAGATCTTAACAGAGACCTGGCATTGTAGAGGAAAACTGAAACTAACATTGGAGGCTGGAACTGAAATAGAGGGATGGACTGTAATGGAGAACTTTAATTGTAATGGTGGGCCAGACTGTAGCAGAGAAATAGACCTTAACAGAGGATTGGAATTGTAAAGAAGAGCTGAAAACGTAACAGAGGACCAGAACTATTCTGCAGAGTTGGATTGTAAGAGGACTTGAATTGTAACAGTGTGTTCGAGTGCAGCAGAAAGGGACTGTGACAGAAGACTGGAATTGTACTGGATAGCTGAAAGCACATCAGTGGACTGGAATGGCAATGAAGAAATGGGACTATAGCAGAGAGTTTCAATCGCACTGAGGACAGTGCAGTCAAGGGAAAATGAGCGAGAATTGGAGGAATAAAGCTTTTTCACATTCGAATTGAAATACAGTGAACTAAATTCAACAGTGACAGGTGAAATTACAGTTAGAAGTTTTTGCAAGTGTAATCAGACTTGCAAACTGAAGTGAGGGTTGGGCTAGGGAATAAATCTGACAGGTGACAACTGAACAGTTTCCGCTCAGCATCAGCCTGCCATATGGTATAGCCCGTGGTGACAGAATAGCAATGTTCACTGAAATTAATGATGTGCCACGTGTCTGCTAGCAAGCTGTACGTTACACAGAAGGTTTCTGGCAACGTAAGTAAGATTACCTATTGCCAAACCCAAAGAGAGTGCAGACAAACAGAGTTCAAAATGATTTGTATTTACACAGCAATGTATCACAATTCTCAAATACGCCTCACCGAAATCCACGTCCAAATGTATTGCTTACTTTGAAGTGGAGACAACTGTGGTGACAAACTTTGTATAGAAGATCCTGTGAATAACGAGGAAATGAGTCATCGATTAAATATAACAAAGAACTGTGAAAGTTGGAGATCTGAAACAAAAACTCAGCAGGTCTGGCAGCATCTGCAGTGTTCTTCCAGCCTCCTGTCGGTCCACCATGTGTTTTCAGTTGATCGACTTGAACAGGAGCATTCAAGAAAGACTATATTGTCAGGGACAAAAACAAGTTGCTAGAAAAGCTCTGCAGGTCTGGCAGCATCTGTGAAGGAGAAAACAGAGTTAACGAAGGTGGCCCTTCCTCAGAAATGATGGTGGCTGGGAAAACGTCAGTTTATATGCAGAAAATAGGGAGGTGGGTGGGGTAGGGAGTAAACGATAGGATAGAGCCCAAAGAGAGAGAAAGGCAGTTGGACAGACAAAGGAGTTGCTAACGATCAGGCTGGGAGGGTGAATAGTTGTTAATGGGGACTGTTAGTGACTAACAACAGGGGGTGTGTAGTGGCAGGCTACATGATAACAAGGCCTGGTGGGGGGCTGGGACATGGGAGAGTTTAGGCCCTAAAATTATTGAACTCAATATTGAGTCCAGAAGGCTGTAGGGCCCCCAAGTGGAAAATGAGGTGTTGTTCCTCCAGCTTGTGTTGGGCTTCACTGGAACACTGTAGCAAGCCGGAGACAGAGATGTTGGCCAGAGAGCAAGGTGGTGCATTGAAGTGGCAGGCAACAGGTAGTTCAGGGTCTTTTTTGCGAGCAGAACATAGATGTTCTGTGAAGCGGCCGCTAAGTCTACGCTTCATTTCCCCAATGTCGAGAAGGCCACATTGTGAGCAGTGAATGCAGTAGACTAGATTTTGGGAAGTGCAGGTGAAGCGTTGCTTCACCTGGAAGGTATGTTTGGGCCCTTGGATACTGGGGAGGGAGGAAGTAAATGGGCAGGTGTTATACCTTCGCCGGTTACAGGGGAAGGTGTTGTAGGGCTGTGGGGAGGTGTTGGGGGTGAAGGAAGTGTGGACCAGGGTGTCCCAGAGGGAACAGTCCCCGTAGAAGGCGGGCAAGGGAGGGGAGGGGAATATGTGTCTGGTGGTGGCATGTTGCTGGAGATGGTGGAAATGGGTCTGATGATCTTCTGGATGTGGATGATGCTGGTGGGATGGTAGGTGAGGATAAGGGGAATCCTATTGTTGTTGCGGCAGGGAAGAGAAGGGGTGAGGGCGGAAGTGCAGGAGATGGGTGGGACCTGGTTGATGGCCCTGTCAACAATGGAGCTGGGAAATCCTCGGTTGAAGAAGAATGATAATAACTTGGAATTCAGTAACTATAAAGATGGTGGAAGTGAGGGTGATGAACGATTTCAAAAGGAAATTGAGTGTGCACATGAGAAAATACACTTAAAGGCCTACAGAGATAGAGGTAGGGTTTGAAACATATTGCTTTATGAAGAGTCAGCATGAACCCAACAGGATGAATGGTCTTCTTGCATGACGTGATGACTCTATGACACTGCAAAGACAGAAGAAAATATTGCAGCAATGTACCTCACTTGTACCCAATCAATTTCCCCTTTGAAGGAAGGCCATTGTTCATCTGCAATTTCTCTCGTCAAACTTTGGTTTCTGTTTATCAAGGCACCACACTCCATTGGAGTCAGCTCTCCCCTGGCAATTACTTTTATTCTGGATTTTCCTTATCCTTTTCCACATGATCCTTAACCTTATGATCCAATGATCACTGCCTCCTAACTACTCCCCTATTGACACTTGACCAGTAAGGGGAGTAAAAACACTAGAGGTTTAAGATGAGAGGGGAAAGATTTAACAGGGACCTAAGGGACAACTTTTTCATGCAGAGGTTGGTGCATATATCAAATGGTCTGCCAGAGGAAGTGATGGAGGCTGGTACAATTACAACATTTAAAAAGCATCTGGATGGGTATATGAACAGGAAGGTTTGGAGGGATAGGGACCAAATGCTGACAAATTGGATTAGAGGAATTTAGAATATCTGGTCAGTGTGGACAAGTTGGACCGAAGGGTCTGTTACCATACTGTACAGCCCTATGACTCCATAACTGAGTTGCAATCTCAATCTGACGTGTCTTGTTTTAAACACAGTGGAGTTGCAGAAGATGGAAGAGAAAAGCTTAATGCATGAGCGACATTGTGGAACAGAGAAAATTAATAAAATATTATCGTCTACTCTTTGGAGTTAAGAAGATGTTATCTCATTGAGACATATAGAATTCTTAAGGGGTTTGACCAGGTAAATGCTGAGAGGATGTTTCCCCTCATGGGAGAGTCTGGCACCAGAGAGCACAGTCTCAGAATTAAGGGCCACCAGTTTAAGACTCAGATGCGGAGGAATTTCATCTCTCAGGGAATTCTGACTCTTTGGAACTCCTTGTCACAAAGAGCTGTGGAGGCAGAATCCTTGTGGAACAGAGAAAATCAATAAAATATTATCCTACTTCAGATTTCATTAATTTGTCTTTTGCTAATCAGACATTGGCATCTTGCCAAAACTCTGCCCATTGTTCCAAATCATCTTTTATATTCTGACTGCAGGTCTGTCACAATTGATGTATCACCTGAGTGATTTAAGAATTAATTTCTAAATTGGCAGAAAACAGAAATGGATTTCCTCCCACCCTCCCTTCGACTCCTTGTTAATTACGAGCCTATGCAAACCTTTGTGTACACTGGTTCATTGTCCAATAAACACACGTTAATTCAAAAACTATCTGCTCAATTTTTTAATCAATGTTTTGGATTGTCAATTCCAGCTGATGCATTGACAAGATTTATATTTTTAAGCCTTCTCAAAACACTGTTAATAAAGATGGGGATCACTGGATTTGAAATGTTAACTGTTTTTATCTCCACGGTGATAGGTTAAGTAAATGAGCAAAATGTTGGCGAAATGTTCATTTTGGAAGGGAGAACAGAAGAACGATATTATTTAAATGGAGAAAATCTGCAGAAAGCTGCAACACAAAGGGACTTAGGGGTACTTGTGTATGGACAGGGGTAATCAGGAAGGCTAATGGAATGTTGGCCCTTATTTCAAGGGGGTTCAAGTATAACAGTAGGGAAGCCTTATTGCAACAAACAAGGTGCTAGTAAGACTACATCTGGAGCACTTGAGCAGTTTTTGTCCCCTTATTTAAAGAAAAATATAATTTTATTGGAGGCAGTTCAGAAAAGGTTTACTAGAATGAACTCTAGTATGGAGGGATTATCTTATGAACAAAGGTTAAACAGGTTGGGACTCTACTCTTTGGAGTTAAGAAGATGTTATCTTATTGAGACATATAGAATTCTTAAGGGGTTTGACCAGGTAAATGCTGAGAGGATGTTTCCCCTCATGGGACAGTCTGGCACCAGAGAGCACAGTCTCAGAATTAAGGGCCACCAATTTAAGACTCAGATGCGGAGGAATTTCATCTCTCAGGAAATTCTGACTCTTTGGAACTCCTTGTTACAAAGAGTTGTGGAGGCAGAATCCTTGTGTAGTTGGAAGGCTGCGATAAATAGATTCTTGATCGGTCAGGCAATCAAGGGATATGGGGAATGAGCAAGATTTGGATTGCACATAAAATGGTTCAGGGATGCTTCATTGACCACAATCTGGATGAAGGCACTTGACACTTGTATCAAGAAGGAGTTAGATATAGTTCTGAAAGCTCAAGGGATCAAAAGATATGAAGAGAAAGTGGGGATGGGGACCGAGTTGGATGATCAGCTATGATCATATTGATTGGTGGCACAGGTTTGATGGGCCGAATGGCCTATTCCTTTTCCTATCTTTCTGCGTTTGTAAGACTGATGTTACATGTTTTTTTTTTCTCTATGAATGACCTGCTTCTCTTTGAAATTGCAAACTTCTGACCTTCTGGATGGTTCCCTCTTTCTAATAGACTTGTTTCTGTCTCTGTCTGTCTCTGTCTGTCTCTCTTTCTCTTGTGTTATAGGGTGTTTTATTTTCTCTCTTCTATTGGTTTCTAAACACTGATTCATTCATCACAAGGATTGTTAAAAGCCTAGCTTCAATGCGTCTAAAAAAACCCATAAGCATCCCTTCACCACTCACAGAACTCTTTAAACTAAAACCAAGTCTCCCCATGTTACTACACACCATAAAGAAATACAAATCAAACCCAAGGCTATAGACCATTCTTCAAGTTTTAAAATAGTAATGATAACATATCATGAGTTGGTAGAAACTCAATCCCAAATAATATTGCATAAAATTGGTGGGATTAAAACATATTTAAATACATTCAAGAAAAAAATTGATATTTCTCTTCCTGAAGTTTCCAAGTAGTCTCTGTATGGCCTAAAGTTTAAGAGTTGGATTTCTGTTTAACAGGTGGGCAGCTTGAGAAGTTAGAAAGACCCTCAAATATTGTGACCTTCAATGCAGGCGGCCTAGGTATGGGGCTGACCCCTCAATCAGGGCATAGAGGACATAGATGGTCAAGTACAAAGACAAGATGTTTAGAAACCAGCTGCAATATGGATCGAATCCCATTCTGTTGAAAATAAACCAGACTGGCCACCAGCCACTTGAGTCAATTACACACTCACTACAAGGAGTCTGAGTTACAGTAACAACATGGAATTTTACATGTACACTGTAGTCTTGAGCTACAGATGATAGAGACTGGAATTTTCTTTCAATCCACACAGCTGACCAGGAATCTATCCCACTCTTATTGCCTGACATTGGAGCGTGTTGGAAAAATTTGCAGGTCAATGCTCAACCAGGTGCAGCAATTAGGCCATTCGGCCCATCAAGTCTGCTCCGCCATTCAATCATGGCTGTTAAGTTCCTCAACCCTATTCTCCTGCTTTCTCCCCGTAACCCTTGATCCCCTTGATAATCAAGAACCTATCTATCTCAGTCTTAAATGTGCTCAATGACCTGGCCTCCACAGCCTTCTGTGGCAGTGAATTCCATAGATTCACCACTCTCTGGCTGAAGTAGCTTCTCCTTATCTTCGTTCTAAATGGTCTTCCCCTTACTCTAAGGCTCTGCCTTTGGGTCCTAGACTCTCCTACCAATGGAAGCATCTTCCCAACATCCACTTTGTCCAGGCCATTCAGTATTCTGAAAGTTTCAATTAAATCCCCCCTCATCCTTCTAAACTCCAATGAGTATAGTCCCAGAGTCCTCAAATGTTCCTCATATGTTAAGCTTTCCACTCCTAGGACCATTCTCATGAACTTCCTCTGAACCTGCTCCAGGCCAGTATATCCTTCCTGAGATATGGGGCCCAAAACTGCACACAATACTCCAAATGTGGCCTGACCAGAGCCTTTTAAAGCCTCAGTCATACATCCCTGCTTTTATATTCAAGCCCTCTCAAAATAAATGCCAACATTGCATTTCCCTTCCTGACTACTGACTTAACCTGCAAGTTTACCTTGAGAGAATCCTGGACTAGAGCTCCCAAGTCTCTTTGCACTTCAGACTTCTGAATTTTCTCCCCATTTAGAAAATAGTCCATGTTTTTATTATTCTTATCAAAGTGCATGAGCTCACACCTTCCCATGTTGTACTCCATCTGCCACTTCTTTGCCCACTCTCCTAACCTGTCCAAATCCTTCTGCAGCCTCCCCACCTCCTCAATACTACCCCACCTCCCTCCACCTATCTTTGTATCATCTGCAAACTTAGCCAGAATGCCCTCAGTTCCTTCATCTAGATCATAAATATACAAGTGAAACGCTATGGTCCTAGCACTGACCCTTGCAAAACACCACTTGTCACCGGCTGCCATCCTGAGAAAGACCCCTTTATCCCTACTCTATCCATGCTAGCACCACGCCTCTAACACCATGGGCCCTTATCTTACTCAGCAGCCTCCTGTGCAGCACCTTATCAAAGGCCTGCTTGAAGTCCAGGTAGATAACATCCATTGGCTCTCCTTGGTCTACCCTGCTCGTTACTTCCTCAAAGAATTCTAGCAGATTTGTCAGGCATGAACTCCCCTTGATGAAACGTTGTTGACTTCGCCCTATTTTACTATATACTTTCAAATATTCCAATATCTCATCCTTTAAAATGGACTCCAAAATCTTACCCACGACTGAAGTTAAGCTAATCAGCCTGTAATTTTCTGTCTTTTGCCTTACTCCCTTTTTAAACAGGGGTGTCACATTAGCGATTTTCCAGTCCTCTGGGACCCTCCCTGACTCTAGCGATTCCTGAAAGATCACCACTAACGCTTCCATTATCTCTTCAGCTATCTCCTTTAAACTCTGGGGTGTAGTCTATCTAGTCCAGGTGATTTATCCACCTCCAGGCCAATCAGTTTTACCAGCACCTTTTCCTTGGTGATGGCCACCATACTCAGCTCTGCCCCCTGACTCTCTTGAATTTTTGGGAGATTACTCGTGTCTTCCACTGTAAAGACTGATGCAAAGTAATTATTCAGTTCCTCAGCCATTTCCTTGTTCCCCACTACTATCTCTCCACCATCACTTTCCAGTGGTCCAATGTCCACTTTTGCCTCTCTTTTGCCCTTTATATACCTGAAGAAACTCTTACAGTCTTCATTTATATTACTGGCTAGCTTACCCTCATATTTAATCTTCTCCCTCCTTATTTCTTTTTTTGTTGCCCTTTGTTGGTCTTTGTAAGCATCCCAGTCCTCTGGTTTCCCACTGCCCTTCGCCACATTATATACTTTCTCTTTTGCTTTTATGCTATCCCTGACTTCCTTAGTCAGCCATGGTTGCCTCATCCTCCCTGTACCATGCTTCTTTTTCCTAGGGATGAATTTTTGCTGTGTCTCCTGAATTACTCCCAGAAACTCCTGCTGTTGCTGTTCCACTCTCTTTCCTTCTAGGCTCCTCTTCCAGTCAATTCTGCCCTGTTCTTCCCTCATGCCTCTGTAGTTGCCTTTATTCAGCTGTAATACTGTTACCTCTGATTCTATCTTCTCCCTCTCAAATTGCAGAGTAAATTCTATCATCTTATGATCACTGTCTCCTAAGGGTTCCTTTAACTTAAGCTCCCTTATCAAGTCTCCCTCATTGCACAACACTAAATCCAGTATTGTCTGTTCCCTTGTGGGCTCCACCATGAGCTGCTCCAAAAAGCCATCTTGTAGACATTCCACAAACTCCTTTTCTTGCAATCCACTACCAGCATGATTTTCCCAGTCCACCTGCACCACAAGCTCATTTATCTTATTCCTTATACTGCGTGCATTCAGATATAACACCTTCAGTCCTGTATTAACCCTTCCTCTTCTCATTTTCATTCATTTTTCCAGTGTTTGATTGTTAGCCCTTTCCCAACACTCTGTCCTATTTGTATCTGTACTGGAGACTTTAATAACCTCCCCTGAATTCTCCTTCCCTGTCATTTCTTTCATATCGTTCCACTTAGTTGAATCCACCACTACAGATGTTAACCTGCTGCTTTGTTTCCCACTGGGGAAAGTTTCACCATTCCCTCCCACCCCACTTTCTAGTTTAAAGTCCTGTTGACCAGCCTATTTACTCTTTTCACTCGAACATTGGTCCCAGCTCGGTTCAGGTGGAGACCGTCCCAACAGTACAGATCCCTCCTGTTCCAATACTGATGCCAGTGCCCCATGAAAAGGAACCCCTCTTTCCCGCACCACTCTTTTAGCCACGTGTTTACTTCCCTTATTCTCATGTCCCTATGCCAATTAGCACGTGGCTCAGGCAGTAATCTGGAGATTATAACCCGTGAGGACCTGTTCTTTCATTTGGTTCCTAGCTCCTGATAATCTCTGAACAGGTCTCTTTCCTAGTCTTGCCTATGTTGTTTGTTCCGGCGTGGACCATAACAACTAGATCCTCCCCCTCCCGTTCCAATATCCTTTCAAGCCGGTCAGAGATATCCCTTACCCTGGCACCGGGCAGGCAACACACCATGTGGGACTCTCGATCCTGCTTACAGAGGATACTATCTATCCCCTGATTATAGAATCCCCTACAACTACCACTTGTCTTTTTGCTCCCTCCTCTTGAATGGCCTCCTGTACCACGGTGCAGTGGTCAGTTGGCTCATCCTCCCTGCAGCCCTTTTCCTCATCCACACTGGGTGCAAGTACCTCGTACCTATTGGACAAGGACAAGAGATGAGGCTCCTCTGTTGCTGACTGCAGGATCCCTCTACCTGCCTCGCTTACAGTCACCCCCTGCTGTCCCTGGCCACTGACCAAATTTGAATTACTTAATCTACCAGGTGTGACTGTCTCCTGAAACAAATCATCCAGGCACTTCTCCCCCTCCTGGGTGTGCTGCAGTGTTTGAAGCTCCGATTCCAGCTCATCAACTCTGAGCCAAAGATCCTCGAGCAACCAACACTTGCTGCAGATGTGGTCACTGCAGTTCGCAATGGGATCAGCTAGCTCCCACATCATACAGCTACAACACATCATCTGTCCAGCCATTTCTACTTAGTTAATTAATTTATTAATTTATATAATTAATGGGCCACATTATTAATGCATCCTTGACCAAGAAGTCCTTGCATGGACTTGAACCAGAGATTCTGGCTGGGAAGAGATAGTAGGAACTGCAGATGCTGGAGAATCTGAGATAACAAGTTGTAGAGCTGGATGAACACAGCAGGCCAAG
>NC_063338.1:87866888-87885916 GCF_021869965.1 Rhincodon typus | reverse complement strand
CTTGGCCTGCTGTGTTCATCCAGCTGTATACCTTATTCTGGCTGGGAAGCTGGGATTCCACCCATTGTGCTTCAAGGTCACTCAAATTCCATTCTCAAATACTTTTATGTCATGTGAGTTATTAATTTCTATGTGTTTCCTGAAACATTGTTCGAATGTCAAAAGACCAGATATCTCTGGCCTTTGTCAGTGAATTTGGGTATCATGCTGCAGGACGCACCCATTGCAAGTATAATGGAATCATGTGTAATACATGGAGCGTTTCCCAGCTCCCTGCAAGCTCAACACATGGCAGGATGTGATGAGCTAGGCCCAGATGGTGAGATAATATTCTTATTGTTTAATGATGATTAATCGAAAACCTTCACCTCCCAAACTCAAGCCTAAGCAAAAGGGATAAGTGGGGAAATTGGAGTCATCTCATGTAAAACACTCATTTCCCATTTTACACAATAATTATCAACCTAATGAAAACATGTCTGTTCAGTCTGAGAATGGATTAGTGATAAATTGAACAATGACTGTGACACTTGTCAATAAGATAACGCAATGCCACTCTATCTGTTCCATTAGAAATAACATGTTTAATGGGCGGGCTTCAATAGGAGTTTGAAATGGTCTGCAGCTCTGTTTGCCTGGTATTCAAGAGGTTTTCGTTATTCCTGTTCTTGTTGAAAGTCTTGGATTGACTGTCTCAGAAAAAAAAATCTTCTTTGCCTATAATCTCTTATCTTTTCAATTAAAACCAATAAATTCTTGTTCCAGGGAGCCTCCAGATCAGATACAAGCTGGATAATGATAAAGATGCCGATGTCTTCAGCATCGATAGTGGAAAGTTGGCAAATGGACAACTCCACAATGTGAAGATTGATCGGGAAGGGAGAGATGTCTATGTTCAGGTAATGTTTCCAGACATTCAATCCAGAAGATAAAAATGACATAAGGCAAAGACGATTTTCCATGAAACTTAAAAGGCAAGTTGTTGGGTAGAGATTAAGGAATGTTACCTTGGAAATTGAAAAGAACAGACTAAGTAAAGCAGTAGCAAGCTGTTGACTGTCAAATTAAGGGAAGATGAAAGTAAGAAGCGCTGACATTTTGGACGTGAATGAGACAGTGCAGTAAGTCTTCATTCCAACATGATAAGAGCGTATGATTAAAGAAAGGTGTTATTGGTGCTTGGGAATGATAAGAAAAAGTTCACAGGATCAAGGACTGAATAAAGGGTAAAACGAAGCTCTAACAACAGGAGAAAGAGATATAGGAGACCAGAGAGGGGCACCCCAGCAATTGAATATTGGTGTTTGTATCTCATGCAAGGGAATCAAGGTGTTTATCAAGGAACATCACCAAGTATGTGTGTATTATGAAAGACTTAAATGTAATATGTCTTTATCTAATTTTAACAGTTCCAATGTGCCTCCAATCAGCCTCCTATATTCTACTTTGTAAACTTGAGGTCATCCAAAAATCTGCTGCCCATGTCCTTATTACCTCATACCCTTTTGCTCATTGACTTTATTGGTTTCCTGTCAACCAATATCTCCATTTCAAAATTCCTATCCTTGTTTCAAAATTGCCTCACTAAGTTGTGAAATCTCAGTTGTACTGTTAGTAAACTGGTGTCTGAATTTTTTAGCATTTTAAACTGCTTATTTTTCTTCACTCAGTGATGTGTCTTTCTTTCCTTATTTGTTCCTCTTTCTGCATTTGATTTCATGCTGACTTGCCTCATTTCCTGTCCTGGCCTTTCACTGTTTCAGTCTCTGTCCTGATATCTCCTTGCTTAAGGAGGCAGGCTGTATGGCCCACCAAGACTCCCCCTCACAACATGAGGATGACATCACAGCAAATCTTGAGGCAAAGCCTTTTCAAGTTTGGAGGGAAAGAGAAATAGTGAACTCATGAGGCACACCACAAGATTCTCCATTCCAGCAAATCTTACATCATTTTTTTTCTTAATCAAATAACTACAGTGAAGGGCTAAACCTCCATTGTGTAGGAAGGCATCAAGGGTAAACACTGTACAGTTGAGTTACTTCATGCTTTGGCATTAAAAACCTGGAAATTGTGGCATGTATAAGAAAAAGAGCCCACATGAGTGTCAGTTTTAATAACACCATCCACTCTGAATTAGAAAGCTGTGGATTCAATCTACACTCCAGAATTTGAGCACACAGTCTAGACTGACATGGACATGCAGTATTGAGGGGGTGCAGCATTTTGCCTTTCAATGTGACATTGAACAGAAGCTCCATCTGCCTGCTCATATGGATACAAGAAATGAAAAGTATAAGACCATAAGGTATAGGAGCAGAATTAGGCTATTTGGCCCATCAGATCTGTTCCACCATTCGATCATGGCTGATGTTTCTCAACCCCTTTATCCTGCCTTCCCCCTGTAAAACCTCATTCCCTTACTAATCAAGAACCTATCCTTCTCTGTATTAAATACACTCAATGATTTGGCCTTCACAGCATTCTGGAGCAATGAGTGCCACATCTTAAACACCATCTGGCTGAAGAAGTTCCTCCTCATCTCAGCTCTAAAGGGTCATCCCTTCACTCTGAGGCTGTGCCCTCGGGCCCTAGTCTCTCCTGCTAGTGGAAACACCTTCTCCACATCCACTCTATCCAGGCCTGTCACTGTTCTGTAAGTTTCAATTAGATACTCCCTTACATTTCTAAACTCCATCGAATACAGACCCAGAGCCCTTAACCACTCTTCATATGGCAAGCCATAGAGTCATACTGCATGCAAACAGTCCGTTTGGTCCAACTAGTTTACGCCAACCTTGTTCCCAAACTAAACTAGTCCCACCTGCCTGTGTGTGCCCCATGTCTCTCCAAACCTCAAATCCTCTTTTCTGCCTCTTCCCCATAAACCTTGATTCACTTAATGATTAATAATTTGTCTTTTTCAGCTGTGAACGTACTTAATAACCGAGTCTCAATTGATTTCTGTGCTTCTTTCCCCAAACTCATGTCTTTGCGCGTTTTGTGATGTCACTACCACTTGTCACTTGCAGTTCGGGTTCTCAATGGCCTTTTGTCCTGTCCCACTCAGCTCTTGCCTTGGAATTTTTACATCTTGCAATAAATCCAATTGAAGCACCTCTTCCCCACTTTGCACAAAATTTCCACATTGAAACAATTTCCAACAGCCCTCAGTCAGAACTTACTAAGCGTTGTATCACTCAGCCAAAGTCCCAAACTGCTGCAGTTCCCACATTAACCATGCACTTTAATCACTAACGCTGTGATTTTTTTTCTGTTTATAAAAGGAAAATGGGTACTTAGTTCTACCCAGGACTCCAGTCGAGACATTTAATCTTCTGCGTAATTCCTCCCCATGTCACTAAAGATCATAACCTTTCTTTTACATTGCCTTAGTAAATATAAATCATGTGAACTGTTACAATACCAGGGGACAATGAATTCAAGGCTCCAGCTACACGGAGATGCCAATTAGGCTAGTTTGCAGACAAGATCATAAAACTGCATCTGGCAAATCCGGAAATTGGAAATGGTGATCTTCTCAGTTGTAATTCATTCCCTTTCCTCTTTATCCCAGTGTCAAGTGGACATTAGCCTCCAGATTAAAAGTAAATCTGTTAGTTTGAATTGTGTAGCTCAGGGATTATGCATTCTTTGAGTACTGAGATAGGCTGAGATAAACCGGTTTCTGGTCTCTCGGGGAATCAAAGGATATGGAGAGCGTAATTCCTGTTTCTTAGGTTCATATGTAAAATCAACAATACCTGACACAACACATTTTAATATTTTAATGTGGCGTACAAGTATTCAAAACTTAAATATTGATGCATTGCTATAAGGAGGCAAAGGCATAATGTCAATGTCACTTAGCTAGTGACCCAGAACCCAAGTCTAATGCTCTGGAGATACAGGTTTATGACAATACTATGGCTTTAAGAGCTGTATTTTGTCCCGGTAGTTTTTTTTCTATGGAGAGGTGACAGAGGTACCAAGTAGTCTGCTTCAAAGTCTATAAGCAGGTTGTGAGGCCTTGGGATTTATTTTTCTAAGATTGGAACAATAGAAGCAGTCTGAATGGATGGGGCTAAGCTCCCACAGAACCAGGAATTTTAGTTTCAGTTTTTCAGTAGCAGTTGTTGGGGTCTTGAAGCTGCTTTACATCTCTCTCTGCTACTCTCTCTCTCAAAGGTTTCTCTTGATGTTTTTTCCTCCTGGACAGAAGAATTGCTTGTGAGACAACCTACTTAACTGAATTTTGCCTTTTGTCAAGATTGTGTTTTTGGGATGTTACTATGTTGGAACAGTTAATTAGTTGCAGTTAAAGTATCAATGATTTTGTTAAGCCAATTTTCTTATTTTTATTTTGTGTATTTTTTAATGGTAGTGTGAAAATGAAGTGTGTTTTGCTTATCGTCCAGTAGTTTGACCAATTGAATTGCATCTGGAATGCAACACCTCACACTTACCTTTAAAGTAAGAAAATGTTGGGATCTAGGCTTCCCTCTGAATATATTTTGAAGGGGCTTGGTCTGGTCCATAACAGGTTCGAAACCTACCATAGCAAATGATTTCAATTAAGAATCTGGAATTAAGAGCTGGTCTAATGGCGACCATATAACCAATAACAGAACAATATCTGTCATCCTCTTACCTGGTCTGGCCTACATGTGACTCCAGACTCACAGCAACGTGGTTGACTCTTAATTGCCCTCTGGGCAATTAGGGATGGGCAGTAAAGGCTGGTCCAGTCAGTGATGCCCTCATCTCATGAACGAATAAGAAAAAAACATGTGCTTTTCGACAGAGATAGTAGGAACTGCAGATGCTGCAGAATCTGAGATAACAAGGTGTAGAGCTGGATGAACACAGCCGGCCAAGAAGGGTCTAGGCCCGAAACATCAGCCTTCCTGCTCCTCTGATGCTGTTTGGCCTGCTGTGTTCATCCAGCTCTACACCTTGTTATCTCTGTGCCTCTCGACAGTTGACTCTTAACTGCCCCCTGAAATGGCATTAGCAAACCAAATCAGATCAATGGGTATAAATGCTGGTGCAGCAACACTGTCATCCTATGGATGATGTAAGTAAAAAGGAGACAGTGCAGGAAAGTGGCATTGAGGTAGATGAATAGCTGTGATCTAATTGACTAATGGGGCAGGCTGGACACCCTGACTGTTGTCTTCCTAATTGTGTTGAGTTAAATATGACTTTACTTGAATATGACTTTACTTAAGAGGAAGACCCATACCATGCTCGAAAGGTTGTGCTTGAAATGTTAACTCCATGTTTCTCTCTCCACAGATACTGCCAGACCCACTGAGTTTCTCCTGCACTTTCTGTTTCCACTTCTGTTTGCTTTTATCTGCATAAGTGTGTGTGTTTTTTTTTTAATTTTAGCTTCACAGCTCGCAATAAAACCCAAATATTGTCAGTTGTAATTTACCCCTATGTCAGTGCAGTGTAATTTGAGTCTGAAACAAAAACAGAGATTGCTGGATTTGCTGTTTTTGTTTCTGATTCAC
The DNA here is from genome assembly GCF_021869965.1 of Rhincodon typus. Lineage (NCBI taxonomy): Eukaryota > Metazoa > Chordata > Chondrichthyes > Orectolobiformes > Rhincodontidae > Rhincodon > Rhincodon typus. The sequence goes on along the minus strand of NC_063338.1, from coordinate 87,880,400 downwards.
AGCATCCACAGCTTTTTCAGTTTTTATAACATCAGTCTGCATGCTTTCATGTAGCAGCAAGAGACAACTTCTCACCAGCTTCTGAGTAAATGTCGCTCTGAATCCATTTATTTGAATTTTTGTTCATCGGTAATTTGTAAACAATAACTGCTGAACATGAAGCAAGTTCATCAAAATCAGATGAGCAGTGCAATTTTAAACAGATAATAGATTCAATTCTGCACAGATGAGACAATTCTGTAAGTCTAGCTGATGGTGGGTTCCCTCGAGGATGGAGTGAAAGATGCCATATCTTTCCGAAATGGATATGTACTGCAGGAGACGCCTGTTAGGAAAACGAATACTCACCAAAGAGGATTATAAAGAAGTCATTTAAATATTTCATCAATCCAGGTCCCAAGCTTTTGCCATTTACGATTCCCAGGGAGATGCTGCCTTTGCTCTGAGCTAGTTCATCACATAAACTCTGCCTAGCTTTTTATTGACTGCTGGAAACATCCTTTTGAAAGGACAGTTCTATCAGCTTATCATTAGCGAAGTCCTATTTAGCAAAGCCAGTCCAGGTCAGTGGCACTTCACAGCAATGGTTCGCACCAGCTCATCACCATACTGCAGTGTGATGCTAGCTCATGCTACAAGCCTGCTTGGGTTTTGAGAACCTTGTGGTTTCATGGTGAGTAGCATTTTTTGGAAAAAAAAATCCCTCATTAAAATGAAAAGCTTTGATGTAAAAGGAAGACAGTTTCCAATATTCAGTTTCTGATTATTCAAGACGCATGGTAACAGAATGCAAGCATGTGCATTAATATAGTGCCTTTTCAGGACATTCAGAAGTGCTTTACAGCCAATACAATACTTTTAAAAGTGCATGGGAGAACCACCACCGGCAAGTTTCTGTCCAAATCTCTTGCTAACCTGACATGGAAATATATGGTGGTCTCCTCTATGCTGGGGAAACAAAGTGCAGATTGAGTGACAATTTTGCAAAACCCTTACATTCTGCCCACAAAAAAGACCCTGAATTTCCAGTTGCCTGCCACTTTAACACACCACCGTGTTCCCTGGCCAACATCTCTGTCTCAGGCTTGCTGCAGTGATCCAGCGAAGTTCAGTGCAAGCTGGAAGAACAACACCTCATTTTCTGTTTGGGAACTTAGAGCCTTCAGGACTTACTATCGAGTTCAAGAATTGTAGGGCTTCAGGTCATGATCTTACCCCAATCCCCATACACCAGGCCTTGTCATCACATGGGCTGCTACCACACACTACCCATTGTCTGTCACTAATCGACCCCATTGGCAGCTATTCATTCCCCCAGGTTTACCTTTAGCCACTCTTTCGTCTGTCCAACTGCTTTTTTCCCTCTCTTTAGGCTCTATTACCTGAATGATCAAAAACTGAATATTAGAAACTGTCTTCTTTTTTTTACATCAAAGCTATTCATTTTGATGAGGTAACAAAGTGTGGAGCTGGAGGAACACAGCAAGTCAGGCAGCATCAGAGGAGTAGGAAAGCTGACGTTTTGGGTTGCGACCCTTCTTCAGAGATTTCTGTGTTCCTCCAGCTCCACACTTTGTTATCTCTGACTCCAACATCTGCAGTTCTTGTTATCTCATTTTAATGAGGGACTTTTTTTCAACAAAATGTTACTTCAGTGACGGTATTGTTTACTTTCAACCCTGCCCCCACCCAATCTTTTATATTAATATCAACCTTTTCCTAGCTACCATCAATTCTGAGGAAGGTACGTTGGACCCAAAATGTTAACTCTGATTTCTCTCCACAGATGCTGCCAGACCTGCTGAGCTTTTCCAGCAATTTCTGTTCTTGTTTTTGTTTCTGAATTCCAGCTTCCATGTTTTTTTTCTGGTTTTTTTGGTAAGGTACTGTAACAGATTAAAATCCTGAAACACCTTTGTAAAACAGCACAGGGAGTGCCCCTACAAACCAGGAATTGCAATGGTTCAAGAACACTTTTCACCACTACCTTGTTCAGGATGGACAATAAATTCTACACTAGCCAATCATGCCACATCCAAAGAACATGTTCAAAAAGTCACTGAAGAAGTGTCATCTCAGACTCGAAATGCAAGCTCTGTTTTTGTCTCTCTACAGATGCTGCCAGACCTGTTGAATTTCTCCATCATAGAGTCATAGAGTTGTATAGCACAGAAGCAGCTCCTTCAGTCCAACTCATCCATGATGACCAGATCTCCTAAATTAATCTATTTCCATTTTCCAGCATTTGGCCTATATCCCACTAAACCCATCCTATTCATGCACCCATCCAGATGCCTTTCAAATGTTGTAATTGTACCAGCCTCCAACACTTCCCTGGCCAGCTCAATCCATACACGCACCACCCTCTGTGTGAAAAAGTTGCCTCTAAAGTTCATTTTAAATCTTTCCCCTCTCGCCTTGAACCTATGCCCTCTCGTTTTGGACTCCCCTACGCTGGGGAAAAGACCTTGGGAGGTTTCACTTTCTCAGACTTTTCATTCAGATCCAGTACTTATTATTTTTTTAAAAATGCCATCGCTGTGATGCAGAAAATGTTTGCTTCCACAAGCAGCATTGTGATAGCAGCCCCACAAGCTGTTTCAACAATGTTTGTTGAAGGACAAATACTGAAGGTGCCACTGTGAAGTAACTCCCTTGCCTTACCTCCGAATGGAAGTCATGGCTTCTTTAACAATCTCCGGAAGAGGTAAGGTAGGCTTTGGGTGACTGCCTGAATGAAATGAAAGACAACACCCTCCAGCAGTGCAGCACTCCCTCAGTACTGCACTGGAGCGTCAGCCTCGACTTTGAACTTACATTCATGGATTGAGATTTTAAACCACAGCTTGTTCCCTCAGAGGCACTTCACAGCCATTGAGCCAAGGAAATATCCTTAATTCTTAAGATTCTACAGCTAATTTGGCCATCATGTCTTGATTCTGGCAAATTCTAATTTGGTCTTTTGGGGTTTACCTTCAGCAAATAAGTGGATTCAAATTATAGTGATGTTATCTTCAGAGAAGTTTACTGCGATTGGCAATTCCATCTGACCTAATCAAATGTGGAACAATGAACTGCGTGATTTTATTTTATATATCCTTATCCATTAACATTGTGGTTTCTGTACTTAGTTTAACAAATATTTCCTTTCAAATGATAAAGACCACTATTAGGACAAATATCCATGGGGGTGGGTTTTACTAGTGAGTCTGAAGTGAGAGAGAAAAGAATTAATACCAGCTGAGATCCAATCATTAACCAGCAGTGCCTCAGGCATGGTTTTGTTCTATATGTTACTCCAGCTCCCTCACATCCTCTGGCTCAATAATTCCTTACAACCATTTGTTGTAATGATACACCCAGCTTCCACAACAAAAAATCCCTCCTAAAAGCCAATATTGACTAAACTATATTGAGGCAGTGGGATGATGCAAATTTGGAACTTGCTGCCATATGGAATAATTCCCATCACTGAATCCCCCACTATCAACACCCTGAGGGTTACCATTGGCCAGAAACACAAATGGACCAACCATCTAAGCACAGTGGCTTTAACAGCAGGTCAGAGACTAGGAATTCTGCAGAGAGTAACTCATCTTCTGACTCCTCAAATCCTGTCCGCCAACTACAAGGCACAAGTCAGGAGTGTGATAGAATACTCCCCACTTGCCTGGATGAGTGCAGCTCCAACAGCATGCAAGAAACTCAACACCATCCGGGACAAAGCGGCCTGCTTAATTGACACCACATTCACAAGCATCCATTCCCTTCAACACTGACGTTTGGTAGCAGCAGTGTGTCCTATCTACAAGTTGCACTGCAGAAATTCGCCAAGGTCCCTTGGGCAGCACCTTTCAAACCCATAACCACTACCGTCTAGAAGGAAAGGGCAGGAGACACATGGGAACATCACTACCTGAAAATTCTCATCCAAGACAGTCATCATCCTGACTTGGAAATGATTGGGCCATTTGTTCAAAGTTGTTGGGTCAAAATCCTGGAATTCCCTCCCTAAAGGCTTTGTGGCTGAAAATACAACACTATGTCAGTTCAAGAAGACAGCTCATCGCCACTTTCTCAGGGACAACCAGGGATTGGCAGTAAGTGCTGTGGCTAGCAACATACACATCCAATGAGTGAATATAAACAAAAAGGTTGAAGTGAATGGCATGGATGCATTATGGTGAAGTTATATAGGAATATGAGGTAGAAAGGAATAGAAGGGTTTATTCTTGATCAGTTGGGTTTAATGGGCTTTTCTGTGTTGTTAATTGTATCAGCAGTGCAGTTTCAAGAGAATATTGATGGTAACCCTCCAGAATGTTGACAGTGTGCTACTTAGTGATAACAATGTTGTCGAATCTCAAAGAGAGATGGTTAGACCTCTCTTGTTAGAGATGGTCATTGTCTGAGACTTGTGTGGTACAAATGTTACTTGCAACTTATCAGCCCGGTGCTAAATGTTGGCCAGATCTTGTTGCAATTGGACACAGGCTACTTCACTATCTGGGGAGTGACAAATGGTACTGAGTATTGCATAAACATCAGAGAACATCCCTATTTCTGACTGTGTGATGGAGGGAAGGTCATTGATGAAGCAGCTGAAGATAGCTAGGTTCCCTGTATAATGAGCCTTCCCAGGGTAAGGGGTAGGGGTGTGGGTTAACAGCGCAATGCATGAACTGTTCCAGTTAATCTGCATGCAGCAAGCTCCCACAAAACAGCAGTACAATATTGAATAAATAATCCAAGCCTTAGCTGAGGCCTATGGCACAAAAGAGGACCTTTTGGCCTATCGAATATGACTTGTGCCTTGTCGTTGACAGACAGGATTTGAGGAGTCAGAAGATGAGTTACTCTTTGCAGAATTCCTAGACTCTGACCTGCTGTTAAAGCCACTGTGCCTAGATGGTTGGTCCATTAGTGTTTCTGGCCAATGGTCAAAAACAAGCTTGTTTTGTTTTCTTTGGAGCAGAGCAGGCTGAAAAGGGACATGATCGAGGTGTATAAAATTATGAGAGACATGGACATGGTGGATGGAAAATAGCTGTTCTCCCTCGTTGATGGATCAATAACAAGGGGGCAAGATTTAAGGTGAAAGGCAGGAAGTTTAGAAGGTGTTTGAAGAAAACTTTTCTTCACCCAGAGACTCTGGAGTTCACTGCCTGGGAGGATAGTTGAAGCGGTAAACCTCACAAACTTTAAACAGTACTTGAAACGTCATTACACTCAAGGCGATGAGCCAAGTGCTGGAAAGTTGGGTTGGTGTAGATAAGTCAGCACAGTGTAGATTTAGAGTAGTTGGTGCAGACGTGATGAACTGAAGGACCTGTTCTGTACTATGTGATTCTGTGAAGCACCTAGTTATTGTAAGGGACAAATGTTCACCAAACCATCTCCTCTTCAAACTAATGCTGCATTATCATTTGTGTCTTCCTGACACAGGGATGTCAGCTGACTGAGGAACAGCATCACCTACAGGGCAGCACTCCCTCAGGATTGTCAGCCGAGGTTTTGTGTTCAGGTCTCTGGAGTGCAAAACCTTCTGTCTCAGAGTTGAGACTGTTGGCAATGCACTGTGCCACACAAAGTTGGAACCACTGACAGGAGATTGTAGACAACTGTGCCTTAGGTTGATGGAGTATGTAAGATGCAGTGTAAACCAATGCTCCTGTTTATCAGTTATCCTTCTAAAAACCCTTCATTTTTTACCGCAGCATTCCTTTTCATGATTAACTGAAAATCACATTTGGAAATGTATTGCCTGGTTGACTTCAATGTCCTCACTAATGTCCCTGTAGATATGTTCTCATTGATGTGTAAAAAAAATAAGGACTGTCTGTGCATGTGTGAAAAGAAAACTTTGAATTTGCTAATTTTATTTAATTAATTCAGATTTAGACATTCATTATCTGAGCTAAGCGATAAATCATCAAAATTTAATAGAAAACGTAGGCATCTTCAAATCTGTACATCTGAATGACATTTGTATGTAATCTGCTAGAGTGAGCAATGTAGTTGAATTCTGCTTGGTCCAGTGAATAGAAATAAGGATCACATTTACTTAGTTTCCACTCATCAGCTACTTTACTGGCTCCATTCCCCCTGTGACAGACAGGCCATTAGCAGCAGATTCATGCATTCACTCTACTGCCTAATAGCCATCTGTTGCCTGTGGAGAGGGCACTCTCATTTAAGCACACTACACATGGGCCAGCAACATCTCCTGAAAGATTGCCAACTTTTCACTGAACATATTCCTAGGGGTTTTTTCACATGACTTCTAGCCTCCAAACGTCCCATTGGTCATCCAATCAGAAAATGAATAGATCTGATTGGAGGATTCTTCTCTCTTGGTCTTTATTTTATTCCTTCCCCATGCCCAATAGATTTAATGAAGGAGAATTTTCAAAGTAAATTTGGAAAAAAAAACATAATTTTGTCTGAGGAGCTGAAGACTTTTTGCTTGGGGTTTTGCTCACAGTCAAATCCAGGAAATCAGTTTCTAATTACTGGAGGTGCTAAGGTTTCCTGGAAAAGGTCACAGTTTGAAACCAGTTTCTTGGTCTTATGATCAGACTGCAATTTCTTGATATTCCTTTGCAAGCCGGAGAGTAGCAATGGCAAATGGGGAACTGGTGGGAGGAAAAGAAAATGTCAAGCAATACACTTAGGCTTCATAGTTCCCCGGCCTGGAGAATCATGAAGTAGGCAAAAGGGGTCCATCTTTACTATCCACAGCCACCGTTCTCACTTCACTTCAGCATCTGCTGACAGTCAGATTGTTACTGATAGACTGCAGTCCTCATTTTGCACACTTGGCCTGGGGTTTTTGTTTTGATAACTGAACTGAATTGTTAACTTTGCTCGATTGACATCTACAAGTAGTTATCATAAGTTATTCCGATTGTGATCTCTTTTGTAAATGTTTCAATTTTTTCAAAAAATATTGAGAGGTGTAAATTGTTTGAGGTCTGAGCTGAATGATCTGCCCTACACTTTTTTAGCATCGAGGAAGATAGGAACAGGAATAGGCCATTCAGATATTCAAGCATTATCCATCATTCAATGAGAACATGGCTGATTTGTGGCTAAACTCCACATATCTGGCTTTGGCCCATATCCATTAATACTTTTGCTTAACAAAATAATATTTAAAATTCACAATCTATTCAGATCCACTGCAATTTGTAAGAGAGAATTCTAAATATCTGACATCTTTTGTGTTTACAAGTGCTTCCTAACATCTCTCCTGAATGGTCTGGCCCTAATTTTCAGACTATGCCGTCTAGTTCCAGAATCCTCAACCATTGGAAATAGTTTATCTTTATCCACCCTGGTTTTTCCTGTTAATATCTTGAAAACCTTGATCAGGTACTCCTTAACCTTATAAATTCTGGAGAAAACAGGCCTAATTTGTGTAATCTTTCCACATAACTTTACCCTTGAATTCCAGGTATCATTGTGTAACATCAGTCTTTATCTTGGAAAGAAGATTTGTGAACAGGTGACTTAATTGTTCTCAACAGTTCCAAAATTGCTGTTGTAAGTAAATAGCTCATTGGTTATATACATAGTGCATCTGGTTGAATGGGAATTAGAAATTTCTTGAGTTTGGTAACTAAAGTCGTACCTCATATCTACCCTCTCAGGTAAATGTAAAAGATTGCATGATAATTTATCAAATAAATGTAAGAATAAACTCCCTAGAACCCTGGTCAAAAATGCAACCCTCACACAACATCAGAAAACAAATGATGTTATCATTATCACGTTGCTATTGATTTTGATTTGATTTATTATTGTCACATGTACTGAGATACAGTGTAAAGTGTTGTTTTACATGCTATCTAGACAAATCATACTTTACATAAGTACATCAGGGTAATAGAACAGAATGCAGAATATAATGTTACAGCTACAAAGAAGGTGCAGAGAAACATTAACTCTAATATATGAGAAGTCCATTCATAAGTCTAATAACAGTGTGGAAGAAGATGTTCTTGAATCTGTTGGTTTGTGTTTTCAAACTTTTATACCTTCTGCCCAATATCAGGGAGTAAGAGAGAGTATAACCAGGGTGGGAGGGTCTTTGATTATGTTGCTGTTTTCCTGAGGCAGTGGGAAGCGTATACATAGTCAATGGATGGAAGGTTGGTTATTTGTGATGGACTGGGCTGTGTTCACGACTCTGTAATTTCTTGCGGTCCTGGGCAGAGCAGTTGCCATTATCAAACTGTATATATTCAGATAGGATGCTTTCTATGCTGCACCTATGAAAATTGATAAGAGTCCTTGTGAATGTGTTGAAGTTCCTTAGCCTTCTGAGGAAGTTGAGGTGTTGGTGTGCTTTCTTAACTGTAGCTCGATGTGGGTGGTCCAGGACAGATTGTCGGTGATATTTACTTCTAGCAACTTGAAGCTCCCAACTATCTCCACCTCAGTCCTCCATTCTACTTCATGAAGTCGATGACCAACTCCTTGGTTTTGCTGACATGGAGGGATAGTTTGTTGTCTTTACCCCATACGACTAAGCAGTCTATCTGTTTCCTGTATTCTGTCTCGTCGTTGTTTGAGATCCAATCTACTACAGTGGTGTCATCAGCAAATTTGTAAATGGTGTCAGAGCTGAATTTAGCCACACTGTCATGCATGTGTAAGAAGTATAGTAAGGGGCTGAGTACAGAGCCTAGTGGGGCATTGAGGGTTATCTTGGAGGAGGTGTTGTTGCCTGTCCTTACTGATTGTCGTCAGGAAGTCGAGGATCCAGTTGTGGGGCTTGGGTGGCAGAGTCCTCGGTCTCAGGGTTTGGAAATGAGTTTGGTTGAAATTATGGTATTGAAGGTGGAGCTAGAGTCAATAAATCGGAGTCTGACCTCGTTATCCAGATGTTCCAGACGTAAGTGTAAGGGCAGGGAGATGGCATCTACCGTGAACCTATTGTGATGGTAGGTGAATTGTAGTGGATTGAGGCATTCTGGGAGGCAGGAGTTGATGTATGCCATTGCTAACCACTGAAAGCACGTCATAATGATGGATGTCAGAGCATCGGGCCGTAGTCATTTAGACACGCTGCCTGATGGTTCTTTAGCACTGGGATGATCATGGTGTTCTTGAAGCTGATAGGATCCTTGCATTGGAGTAGGGAGAGGTTAAAGGTGTCTGCAAATATTCCCGCCATCTGGTCTGTGCAGAATGCACAACCTGGGACTCCATCCAGTCCAGTCACTCTCAAGAAGGCCGATCTGATGTCTGTAGTGGTGACTGACAGTATAGGTGCACCTGAGGCTGTTGGGGGCAAGTGACATCGTTTCACTGACCTTCTGTTGAAAATGAGCATAGAATAAATTGAGATAACAAGGTGTAGAGCTGGATGAACACAGCAGGCCAAGCAGCATCATAGGAGCAGGAAGGCTGACGTTTCGGGCCTAGACCCTTCATACAGAAATTCTCCAGCATCTGCAGTTCCTACTATCTCTGATAAAATAAATTGAGCTCATCAGGGAGGGATGCATTGTTACCAGCGATTCGACTCAACTTGGCTTTGTAGCCCGTTTTATCATGTAAGCCTCGCCACAGTCGACGTGTGTTTGTTTGGTTAGTCTGGGATTCTAGTTCAGGCTGGTACTGTCTCTTACCGTCCCTGATGGTTTTGTGAAGATTGGACCTAGATTTCCCCTATAGGTCAGTGTCACTCTACTTAAACGCCTCAGACCTGGACTTTATTAAAGAGTGCATCTTCCAGTTCATCCCTGTTTTCCAGTCGGGGAACACTCTGATTAACTTCTTTGACATGCAGTCCTCCACACACTTACTGATGAAGTCTGTGATGGTAGTGGCGTACTTAAGCAGGTCGGCCGCTGAGTTTTTGAATAACGACCAGCCCACTGATTCCAAGCAGTCATGTCGGATCTTACCCATTACCTCAGGCCAGCACTGTACGACTTCAGTTTCTGCTTGTAATCCGGGAGAAGGATCACAGCCTTATGGTCTGATTTACCAAAATGCAGGTGGGAGATGGAGCAGCAGGCATCTTTGATGGTTGTGTAACAATGGTCAAGGGTGTTTGGGCCTCAGGTGGGACAGGAGAAGTGTCGATAGTTTCTTGGTCGCAGACTCTTGAGGTTGGCCTGGTTGAAGTCACCGGCTTATTTTGGAAATTCAGATTATTATTATGGCTTATTATGCATTCAGATCCTGTGCAGACCAGCTTATTATTGAATGGTAAAAAGTTGCAGCATGCTGCTATGCAGAGGGACCTGGGTGTCCTTGTGCATGAATCACAGAAGGTAGGTCTGCAGGTACAACAAGTAATTAGGAAGGCAAATGGAATTTTGTCCTTCATTGCTAAAGGGATTGAGATTAAAAGCAGAGAGGTTATGTTGCAGCTGTACAAGGTGCTGGTGAGACCACACCTGGAGGACTGTGTGCAGTTTTAGTCTCCTCACTTGAGAAAAGATGTACTGGCACTGGAGGGGGTGCAAAGGAGGGGGTTCACTAGGTTGATTCCGGAGTTGAGGGGGTTGGCTTATGGGGAGAGACTGAATAGATTGGGATTATATTCATTGGAATTCAGAAGATTGAGGGGGGATCTTATAGAAACATATAAAATTATGAAGGGAATAGATAAGATAGAAGTAGAGAGGATGTTTCCACTGGCAGGTGAAGCTAGGACAAGAGGGCATAGCCTCAAGATTAGAGGGAGCAGATTTAGGACTGAATTGAGAAGGAACTTCTTCACCCAGAGGGTTGTTAATCTATGGAATTCCTTGCCCAGTGAAGTAGTTGACGCTACTTCAGTAAACGTTTTTAAAGATACGGTAGATTTTTTTTGAACAACAAAGGAATTAAGGGATACGGTGGGAACGCGGGTAAGTGGATCTGAGTCCATGAAAAGATCAGCCATGATCTTATTGAATGGCGGGGCAGGCTCGAAGGGCCAGATGGCCTACTCCTGCTCCTAGTTCTTATGTTCTTATGTTCTTATGAAACCTGCTGCATGCAAATAGATTGCCGCAACCTTTATGGCTAAACAGTTGACAACACTGCATTGGCTGCAAATCACTTGGTTATGAAATGTGCTATATAAATGCAAGTCTTTGTTTTGACATGTGGCCGTATCAGAACAGTGACTTTTGTTTGATTCATTCATTGGCCAGGCCAGCATTTATTGCCCTAGAGAAGTTGTGTCCACCTGCCTTCTTGAACCACTGTAGTTCTTGGGCAATAGGGGCTCTCACAGTTAGGAAGGGAGTTCCAGGATATTGATTCCATGACAGTGGTGGGATGGTATTATCAATCCAAGTCAAGGTGGAATGTTGTTTGGAGGAGAATTCACCGCTGCATCAGAGATGAAAGGAGTGATGTTAAAGATGGTGGAAAGGATGTTAGGCAAGTGGGCTCCTTTGTTCTGGATGATATTGAGCTTCCTGATATATGTTGGAGCTGTCCTCATCCAAACAAGTGGAAATATTCCATTACACTCCCAACTTGTGGCTTGTAGATGAAGGAAGGGTATCGAGAAGACGGGAAGTGAACTAGTCACCACAGAGTTCTCAGCCTCTGTCTTGCCCTTGTGCTCACTGTATTTATATGGCTGTTCCAGTTCAGGTTCTGGCCAATGGTAATCCCTAGCACATTGATAGTGAGGGATGGTCATGCTGTTGAAGGTCAATCGGGAAAAGGTTAAATTCTCACTCATGTCAGTCCAAGACTTGGTATTGTCTGGGTCTTGGACTATATGGACATGGTCTGCTGTGATGAATTGGTAGTGAACATTGTGCATTCACTGCTAACATGCCTACTTTTGACCTACTTGCCTACTTTTGACCTTACGATAGAAGCAAGATCATTGATGAAGCAGCTGGAGATGTTTGAGCCGAGGACACTACCCTGAGAAACTCCTGCAGAGATGTCCTGGAGCTGAGATGACTGATTACCAGTAACCATAACCAACTTCCTTTGTTTCAGAGATACTAGGAACTGCAGATGCTGGAGAATCTGAGATAACAAGGTGTAGAGCTGGATGAACACAGCAGGCCAAGCAGCATCAGAGGAGCAGGAAAGCTGACGTTTCGGGCCTAATTGGCCTGCTGTGTTCATCCAGCTCTACACCTTGTTGTCTCAGATTCTCCAGCATCTGCAGTTCCTACTATCTCTGAAACAATTTTAGCCCCACTGCGAAGCCTCTTCTAAGGATGCCTACCTTGAAGAAGTTACCCTCCTCCCTCCGGAAAGACCTCAGTGGATCTCTCTCCCACTGCAACTCTCTCATAATCTACCTGTCTGTCTCCTCTCCACCTATCTTCTCCTTTATCCATCTTCTATCTGCCTCCCCCTCTCTCCCTATTTATTTCAGAATCCCCTTCCCCTCCCCCATTTCTGAAGAAGGGTCTAGGCCCAAAACGTCAGCTTTCCTGCTCCTCTGATGCTGCTTGGCCTGCTGTGTTCATCCAGCTCTACACCTTGTTATCCCAACATCCTTTGTGTCAGGTATAACTCCAACCTGTGGAAATATCATCCACACTGCCCTTCCCAATTCCCGTTGACTCCAGTTTCACTCTGGCTCCTTGATGCCAAGCTTAGAAGGGTCCCAACCCGAAACGCCAACTTTCCTGCTCCTCTGATGCTGCCTGGCCTGCTGTGTTCCTCCAGCTCTACACTGTGATATTTCAGTCAAATAAGGCCTTGATGTCTAGTTTACCCAGTCTCACCTCACCTCTGGACTGCATTTCTTCATGTTTGGACCAAGGCTGCAATGCAGACAGGAGCTGAACAAGCTCAGCTAAACCTGAACTGAGCATCAATGAGCAAATTATTGCTAAGCAAGCACCTTTGCAGCAGTCGCTCCTTAGGGAGACCTTTTACCGACCATTTCAGGAGCAAAGAGATAGGCTGTTCAAATGTAATACGCTTTCACAGAAAGTGTCGTACAATCTGAAACTCTCTGGCAATGGCAATTAAAATAGTGAAATGGGGACATGATTGGAAGTGTTAAAAGTATGAGAGGTATAGACTGGGTGAATAGAGATCAGCTGTTCCCCTTGGCTGAGGGGTCAATCACAAGCGGGCACAGTTTCAGGTTAAGGCGCAAGAGATTCAGAGTAGATTTGGAAAAAAAAACTTTTAACTCAGCAGGTGACAGGAATTTGGAATCCACTGCTTGCGAAGGTAATGGAGGCTAGAAACTTTATTTGGATGAGTTCTTCAAATATCATAACATTCAAGGATGTGGGACAAGTGGAGGAAATTGGGATTAGTGCACTTTTAATGTCTGTGCAGACTCAGTGGGTTGAAGGTCATTTTTTGCACTGTATGACTCGATAAATCTATGGAGTTGAAGTGCAAGCCCCATTGAATTGGAGAATAGGTTCGAGAGGCTGAATGGACCCCAGTGGATTAAGACAAAAGGAACATCAATTGAAAGGTGACAGTGGGGAAGAGAAAGATCCTGGCTTATTGCTTCCTTTGATATCTGCATTTTTTGAAAGGAGAAAGATTTTAAAAAAGACA
>NC_063338.1:87801845-87861888 GCF_021869965.1 Rhincodon typus | reverse complement strand
CTGCTTGGCCTGCTGTGTTCATCCAGCCCTGCACCTTGTTATCTTATTGAGTAATGTCAGCAGGGATTTGCAAATGAGAATAATTTGATAAACTTGTTCTTTGAGGATGTTACCAATGAAATTGATGAAGGTGGGCCAATGAGTGTACAGTACTTGGATTTTCAGAATGCCTTTGATAAATCCCTCACAGGAACCTGGTTAGTAACATTAAAGTACATTGTACAGGAAGTAATACATTGGCGTGATTTAGTGATTGGTTAACAGACATAAAGCAGAGAGTGGGAATAATTGGGTCATTCTTGTGCTGGCAGATTGTGACTAATGGGGCACTCTAAGGATCAATACTTGGATCCCAGCTGTTCACAATAAATATCAATGATTTGGAGTTCAGACCAAGTCTAATATTTCCAAATTTGCAGATGACACAAAGTTAAGTGGGAATATATGTGGAAAATTTGAAGCGACTTCTGGAGGATTTGGACAGGCTTTCGCAAAAGGCTAAGAACATGGCTAATGGAGTATAATGTGAAAAAAATTGAGCTTATTCACTTTGATAGGAGGAATAGATATACAGAGAATTTCTTAAATGGTACGAGATTGGGAAGTATAGATTTACAAAGGGACTTAAGTGTCCTTATCATTAAATCACTGAAGGCTAACATGCAGGTACAGCAAGAGTATCAGGAAGACTAATGGAATGTTAGCCTTTTTTACAAGGTGATTCAACTACAGGAGGACAGGGCTTACTTCAATTGTCTTGCAGCTTGGTTCGACCCAACCTGGAATTCTGTGTGCAGTTTTGGTCTCCTTTTATCAGGAAATATATTATTGCCATGGAAGGAGTGCAACAAAGGTTCACCAGACCTGCTCCTGGGATGGTGAGATGATCCATTGAAGAGAGGTTGGGCAAACTGGGCCTACACCCTCCAGAGTTTTGAAAAATATGGGGCGATCTTATTGAAATTTACAAAATGCAGGTAAAAGGTATGCCCAAATTGGAGAGTCTAGAACCAGGGGACAAAATTTCAAAATGTGATTGGATTCCACTTAAGTCTGAGATGAGCAGAATTTTTTTTTAACTTAGAGAATTGTGAATCTTTAGAATTCTCAGCTGCACACTAGGGGAACTCAGTCCTTGAGAGTGTTTAAGATAGGGATTGATAGATTTCTGGTAACCATTGCATACACTGTTATGGGGTTAGTATTGGTAAAAAGCATTCACGTCTTCGATGAGCCATGATTGTATTAAATGGAGGAACAGGCTCAATGGGCTGAATGGCCTCCTGTCTGTACGTGCTATTCGCTGAGCTATCCCTGATACATTAAGTTCTGCCTAACCCACACACCTTCCTGAACTGTAAATACATTGTTATTCATTCATTGTTGGTGGATCAAAATCCTGGAACTCACCACTAACAACACCCACACCCTTCCTACTTCCTCAATTCCCCCTTCCCCAGCATTGCAGAGGATGTGCCTACCCCCCAAGAAATGCAATGGTTCAAGAGGTGACTCACCACCACTTACTCAAGGACAGTTATGGACGGGCAATAAATGTTGGCTTGGCCAGTAATGCCAACATCCCATGAATGAATAAAATTAAAAAAAGGTCAGCAGTGAGGACAGAGAGAGAATGAGTTGCGCAGTTTTCCAAAACTTGTGAATGAGGAGCACAGCCCATGTTAGCTCCTGGCTGTTGAAGTCACTCTACTGTTGCCTGCTTAACAGTACAGTTTCAATTGTGAAATTCTAGAATCATATGATCCCTTACAGTGCAGGAAGAAGCCATTTGGCCCATTGATGGTGCACCAACCCTCCAAAGAGCATCTCCCCAGACCCTTACCCTATCACCATAACCCTGCATTTCCCATGGCTAACCTACCTAACCCACACGTCCCTGGACACCAAGGGGCAAATTAGCATGGCCAATCCATATCTTTGGAA
This sequence comes from Rhincodon typus, assembly GCF_021869965.1. NCBI lineage: Eukaryota > Metazoa > Chordata > Chondrichthyes > Orectolobiformes > Rhincodontidae > Rhincodon > Rhincodon typus. The sequence continues at coordinate 87,859,944 of NC_063338.1, read as the reverse complement.
TGTGGGAGGAAACTTGGACACTCAGAGGATACTCCACATAGGCAGTCACCCAAGGCTGGAATCAAACCTGGGTTCCTGGAATTGTGAGACAGCAGTGCTAACCACTGACCCACTATGCTGCCACTAAAGTATGATCAAAGGAGATTGCATGTGTATAGACCTTTATATGGGTCCATGATAGCTCAAAGTGCTTTGCAATCAAGCGATATTTTTGAAATGTAGTTATTGTTGTCATGCAGAAATTCCAGCAACCAATTTGCACACAGCAAGCTCTCACAAACAGCAATGGGGTCATGACTAGATAATCTGTTATTCCCATGTTGCTTGAGGGATTAATATTGGCCTCTGGACATTGGGCATAACTAACCTGCTTACTTTCAAAATAGAGATGGGACCTCGGTTTTACCTCTCCGCTAGAAGTCAGCAGCCTTTGGCAGTGTGGTACTCCCTCAGTACTACGCTGGCGTTTCAACCTTGTTTTTCCGGCTGAGATCCTTGAGTGGATCTCAATCCCAAAATCATTTAACTCTGGTAAGAGTGTTGCCCACAGAAACTCACATTGTCGTTGTGGTGCGTGTGCCCCTTTAGATTTCAAGTTCACAAATTTTTCAGCTGACCCTCATTTGCAGCTCGAGTTGATCAATCACTCACTTCATGTAAGGTATAATTACTTATCTCGTTAATTCATCTATCACAGTATTATGTGCCGAATAGTGCAAATCATAGGCTTGTAACCTTCCTGCCTATGCCAAGACTTAAAATAGTCCCCGATTTCTAGCAAATTGGATACAGCTTGTGTCTTTAATATATTCCTGAGCCTCACCTTCATTAATATGCAAGAGAAAACTACAAGCATTTCTTCAGCTTCAAGGTGCAGGGCTGGATGAACACAGCAGGCCAAGCAGCATCATAGGAGCAGAGAGGCTGACGTTTCGGGCCTAGACCCTTCATCAGAAAAGGTTTTCTGATGAAGGGTCTAGGCCCGAAACGTCAGCCTCTCTGCTCCTATGATGCTGCTTGGCCTGCTGTGTTCATCCAGCCCTGCACCTTGTTGTCTCGGATTCTCCAGCACCTGCAGTTCCTACTATCTCTCTTTCTTCAGCTTCACCTGTGTTTGCAAATTCCATGCCTACACTGCCACCCTCAGCTCAGTCACTGTAACTTCAGACTGAAGCTCTTTTCTGACCAAGTCCCACGTGTTGTTCAGGCATAAAAGATAAGAACATTCAGTTCTTCCAACTTGTTCCACAATCATGGCTAGTTTGTGGACTTAACTGCATTCCCACCCTTGAAAAGCTTATTAGTCAAGAATCTATCTACTCCTGCCTTAAAAATATTCAATGATACTGCCTCCAAGGAAGAAAGTTCAATGCTCCATCACCCTCTGAGACAAAAAACAAAAGCCTCCTCATCACTTTCTTAAAGACAACACCCTCCCCTTATTTTCAAACTCTGTCCTCTAGTTCTGTTCCTCCCACTTGATGAAATAGTATCCACCCTTACAAGTCCCCTCAGGGTCTTATAAATATTTGTACTCAAGTCAAGATCTTTTTTTTTCCCAGGGTAGGGTAAAACTAGAGAGTATAGGTTTAAGGTGAGAGGGGTAAGATTTAAAAGAAAGCTGAGGGGCAAGCGCAGGGCGGTGCGTGTATGGAATGAGCTGCCAGAGGAGGTGGTCAAGTCTGGTACGATTACAACATGTAAAAGACATTTGGATGGGGACATGAATAGGAAGGGTTTAGATGGATATGGGCCAAATGCTAGCAAATGGGACTGGATTACTTTAGGATATCTGGTCAGCATGGACAAGTTGGACCAAAGGGTTTATTTCCATATCTCTCTAAACCCTTCATATTCATGTACCCATCCAGATGCCTTTTAAATGTTATAATTGTACCAGCCTCCACCACTTCCTCTGGCAGCTCATCCTATACAAACACCGCCCTCCGCTTGAAAAAGTTGCTCCTCAGGTCCCCTTTAAATCTTTCCCCTCTCACCTTAACCTTAAACAGAACGTTCTGAGGAAGGGTCACCGGACCCGAAACATCAACTCTGATTCTCTCTTCACAGATGCAGCCAGACCTGCTGAGCGTTTCTAGCAGCTTCTGTTTTGTTTGACAATTTTATGGTTTGAGGCACCTTCTCCCATTCCTTACTCCAACCCCTGCACACCAGACCTTGTTATCACATGGTCTACTATTACACAGTACCCATTGTTAGCCACTAATAGTGCCCATTAGTAGCTATTCATCTTCCTCGCCAGATCGTTATCCACTCCTTTGTCTGTCCAACTGTTCCTCTGTCTTCGGGCTGTATCCCCAGCTATCGTTTACTCCTTAACCCCCTTTCCCCCAAACTATCTTCTACATAAAAACCAACATTTTCCTAGTCACCATCAGTTCTGAGGAAGGGTCACTGGACCTGAAACGGTAACTCTAATTTCTCTCCACAGATACTGCCGGGCCTCTGGAGCTTTTCCAACAATTTTTGTTTTTGTGTCTGTGATCCCTACAATTTAGAAAGACAAGGGCAGCAGGTTCATGGGAGCACCACCACTTGCAAGTTACCCTCCAAGCCTCATACCATCCTGACTGGGAAGAATATCACCATTCCTTCACTGTCACAGCATCAAAATCTTGGAATACCCTTTCACAGTGTTGTGTGTGTCCCTATACCCCAAGGACTGCAGTGGTTCAAGAAGCCAGCTCACCTATGATTAGTTAAAACTTGAGCCAATGATATTTGTTGGCTTCCCAAGTGATACCTAAGTTTTAAAATTATTTCTCCTCAAAGTTGCAGTGCTGTAAAAACTGCATTCTTAATGCTGTTCATTTATTATAGATTTTTTTAAATTAATCTGCTCAGATAGGTTAGTGTGCACCTCAGGAGCAGGTGGGGCTTGGCCTCCTGGACAAGAGGTAGGGACATTACCACTGTGCCACAAGATTCCATTATTGCACTTGCTGGTAGCGGAGAGTCTGCCTCGTTGAGATGTTGTGACCCCTCTGTGCTGAAGCTGTTCCCAGAATGATGTTGGTCATATATATTTCACAGGAATGGAGAAAGAGCGTGTGAGAGTTGGCGCATGTCAGGTGTGATGATACAAAGAGCTGCAGATGCTGGAAATTGGAAACAAAAGCAGAAATTTGTGGGAAATTCCAGTAGGTCTGGCAGCACCTGTGGACAGAAAGCAGAGTTAGCTTTTTGAGTGCTGTGGCATTTCTTCAGAACACCATCTGTTCTGAACAGGGGTCACTGCACCCAAAAAGTTAACTCTGCTTTCTCTCCACAGATGCTGTCAGACCTACTGGAATTTTCCATGAATTTCTCTTTATGTGTCAGGTGTGGCTCAGTTCTGGCCTCCAAGCTGTTTAAATCCAAGCCAAAGGCTTCAACAAAAACATCCAAATGAAAAGACAAAAAGGGCCCTATTTCAGGGCCCCTCCTTCAGGGGAGGTGATGGCCCAGTGATATAGTCACTGGACTGTTAATCCAGAGATCCTGGAAATTCTGGGGATGCAGGTTCAAATCCTGCCATGGCAGAGGGTGGCATTTGAGTTCAATACAACTCTGGAATTAGGAGTCTAATAATGACTGTGAAACCATATTTGATTGTCAGGGGTAAAAAAAAACATCTGGTTTACTAATGTCCTGCAGAGAAGGAAATCTGCCATCGTTACCTGGACTGGCCTACATGAGACTCCAGACTCATAGCATTGTGGTTGACACTTCACTGCCCTCTTGGGAATTAGAAATGGATACTAAACACTGACCCAGCCAGTGACTGAATAAAAAAACCAATAATATTTCATCTGGCAGTGTAGCCCCTGCCAGCACTGCACTGGGATTGTTAGCTGTCTCCAGAGCAGGACTCAGGCAGTCAGAATCTGGAAAGTTTGTTTCAGTGCGCGATTTTCAGGTGAAGTTTCTGAACGGATCAATATTTATTCGTCCATCAGAGGTGATTCCCTCATCTGGGAAGCACTAATTATAATTTCCTGAAAGATTGACCAAGAGTTCTGTAGCAGCGGATGAAGCTTCAACCCCCTCTAGTGGTGTAGATTCTTAACAGCTTCAGGATAGCTTTACAGTCAAAGCATGTGCGTGTGTACATGTTGCTAGGATTGATAACTACTATTATGGGACTGTTGCTGTTTTAGATTAGCACGCACAGCTTGACCAGGTGGTTACTCACCACAAACTATTGTGAGCAATTGTACCAATTGTGTGGAACGACAGATATGGAATTAGAAGTACAATTACACATCAACAGTTTGATAAATGATTTCATTTAAATGCAAAGGCCATTTTAAATGGTGCAACACAACTGCATTTTGGATTGCAAAGGGACCATTAAATTTTAAAAAAACTAAGTAATCAGAAAGGAGCAGTCCATTTATGTTATGTCCAATCATGCTCCTCTCTCTCTCTCCTTTCATCATCTAAGGCATTGTTTCTTGTTTTCAGCTAATAACTGATACCTGAAACCAGTCATTAATCTTCATCTGCAAGGTGAAGTGAGTCAGACAGGATGTTCAACTATTAAAGCATCACAACTGACACACATTTGCTCTCTTAGGAGATATTCACAGTCACACAACATAAAATGAGAAAAGGTTTCAGAGATAGTAGGAACTGCAGATGCTGGAGAATCTGAGATAACAAGGTGTAGAGTAGAGGCCTTAAGATCTGAAACGTCAGTCTTCCTGCTCCTTTGATGCTGCTTGGCCTGCTGTGTTCATCCAGTTCTACACCTTGTTATCTCATAAAATGAGAAAAGGCATCTATAACTCTTTGAAACATCGCAAGACACTTCACAGAGGTATCATAAAACAAATAAAAAAGGTACAAAGCCATCTAAGAAAGTAGTAGAAACATAGAATATAGGAGCAGGAGTAGACCAGTCAGCCTCTGAGCCTGCTCCATCCTTCAGCATGATCATGACTGATCATCCAACCGAGTACTGTATTCCACTTTCTCCCATATCTGCCTTCCCAGGGATCAGTATAGTAAACCTTCGCTACACTCCCTCCATAGCCAGAACATCCTTCCTCATGTAAAACTGCACACAGTACTCCAAATACAGTCTTCTTAGGCCCTGCAAAATTGCAGCAAGATATCCCTGCTCCTGTACTCGAACCCTCTCACTATGAAGGCCAACATGCCATTTGCCTTCTTCACTGCCTGCTGCTTCTGTATGCTTACTTTCAACGACTGGTGTACAAGGACAGCCAGGTCCCGCTGCACCTCCTCCTTTCCCAACTATTCCCACTCGATAATAAAACCAAATTGCTAGAAAAACACAGCAGGTCTGGCAGCATATGTGGAGAGAAATCAGATTTATCGTCTCACGCCCAGTGACCTTTTGCTATATTTATCCAGCAATTTCTGTTTTTGTTTCTGATTTCCAGCATCCTTGATTTTTTTTTTGGTTCCTTGTTTTTAGCCCCCATTCAGATAATAATCTGCTTGCCTGTTTTTGCTATCAAAGTGGATGCCCTCAAATTTATCCACATTATACTGTGTCTGCCTTGCATTTACCAACTTGATCAACATGTCCAAATCACACTGAAGCATCTCACAGCTCACTCTCCCACCCACCTTCTCCAAACCTGGAGGCCTGACACATAGTTTTCTCATCTAAATCATTAATATACATTTTGTGAATGGCTGGGGCAAACGTATTGATCTTTGCAAGGCCTCACCAGTCATTGTCTGCCCCTCAGAAAAAGACCGTTTATTTGGAGTGATAACCTAAAACTTGGTCAAAATGTAGGTTATAAGGAATCTCTTGAAGGAGGAGAGATAAAGAGAGAGAAGTGGAGAGATGTGTGGAGTGATGCTCGGAGCAGAAAGCATGGGCTGACAAGGATACAGCCAGCAACAATGGCGGGTTTAAAATCAAGATGGTCAAGATGTCAGCATTAGACAAGTACCATTATCTCAGAGGATTATGGTTCAGAAAAGACTACTGGCTAGAAACTAAAGAGACCAATGACCATGTAGGCCCTTGAACATAATGGCGTGTATCCCAATGACTTTTAAAAAATGGCTGCAGAGATATTGGAATCTTTGATTATTATTTTCCAAACCCGCAGATTGTCCCAGCTGGTGTAAAAATCTTATTCAAGAAAGGAGGGAGACAGAAAACAGAAATCGTCCATCATGGGAATATGAATAGATGCAGTCCAATTTGAAAACCATCATTTAATCAGACAGAGTTAACATGGTTCTATGAAATCAAAATGATGATTGATGAATTTACTTTTTTTTACGATAAAACATGTAGGGTGAATAAAGGGGAACCATTAATATGGTGTATTTGGAATTTCACAAGGCAGTCAATAAGGTGCCACATAAAAGCCTAGATTTTTTTAGAACCAGTTCCAAGAAGGTTTACTAGACCAGGCAGCTCTGAGGAAGGGTCACCGGATCCGAAACATTAACTCTGATTTTTTCTTCACAGATGCTGCCAGACCTGCTGAGCTTTTCCAGAAACTTCTGTTTTTGTTCCAGATTTACAGCATCTGCAGTTCTTTTGGTTTTTACTGGACTAATACCTGGAATGAGTAGATTGCCTTATGAAGGAAGGCTGGACCTGTATCCTCTGGAGTTTAGAAGAGCCAGCGGTGACTTAATGTGTGCCAAGTCGATGCGTAAATTATGTTTCTTCTTATGGGGAAACCCGAGAATGAAGAACCATCATTCAAAAACAAAGGGTTCCCCATTTAAGACAGAGATGAGGGAACATTTTTTTCTCCTCCTCAAAAGGCAGTGGATGCAAATTTCTAACATAATTTTAAGTCCAAGGGTTCTTGATTACCAAGAGTATAGGAGTTGGGACGCCATATTATGTATGTACAAAACATTGGTAAGGCCACATTTTGAGCACTGTGTTGTCCTGCTATAGAAACGTGTTACTAAACTGGAAAAGGTACAAATAAATTTTGCCAGGATGTTGTTAGGACTGCAAGGTTTGAGTTTAACAACAGGCTGTACAGGCTGGAACTTTTTTTCCTGGCGTTTCGGAGACTGAGGAGTGACCTTAAAGATGTTTATAAAATCATGAGGGGCATAGATTGGGTGAATAACCAAGGTCTTTTCCTACGGGTAGGGGAGTTTGAAACTAGAGGGCATAGGTTTAAGGTGAGAGGGGTAAGATTTAAAAGGGACCTGAGGGACAACTTTTTCACACTGAGGGTGGAGCGTATATGGAACTATATGGCAGAGGAAGTGATAGAGGTGAGTACAGTTACAACATTTAAAAGATATTTGGACAGATACATGGATATAAAGGGTTTAGAGGGATATGGGCCAAACACAGGCAAATGGGACTAGTTCGGTTTAGGAAACTTGGTCAGTGTGGACGAGTTGGGCCGAAGGGTCTGTTTCCATGCTGTATGTCTCTACAGCTCTATGCAGGAATAGAGCTGAGGTTAAAATCAGATCAGCCGTGATCTTATTGATGGTAGTGAAGACTTGAATGGGCCGAATGGCCTATACTTGTTCATTTTCATATGTTCGAGATCCTCTCCATCATGGTAAGAAATAGTAGATGATGCCAGAAATTTGCAGACCTATTCTTAAACATCCATGAAACAGATCTTCTGTGTTTCAACTAAGTTACATCAGACTGTTCTAAACTCCAGAGGATACAGGTCTAGCCTGTCCAGCCTTTCCTCATAAGGCAATCCATTCACTCCAGGTAATGGCAACATGACAATTCCCATTTTCACAGGAGGAGAGGGAATGGGATTGGGTCATGTTCGGAGTTCCCTCTAATTATTTTTTTGTTCTTCAGCATGGAGCATGCCGGGGTGGAAAATGGCATTAGAAAATTCAGCTGGTTGTTTTTAACCAGCACAGCCTCAATGGGTTGAAGGGTCTTTTCCTGTGCTCTGAATCTATGTATGACTCTATGACTCTATGGCTACATGCACAGCCGCACACTTAGAGGGAATTTCAGTCATGTCTTACACATGAGTATTTTAAGAGGGCAGGTCTCGATGTAAAACAGCAGCTCGATCCACTCAAGTTGGACTTTAGGAACGAAGGAGTGTGAAGGAGGATTCTGGGTAGTCAATAGTCTAGTGGTATTATGGTGGGACTGTTAATCCACAGACCCAGAAAAAGGTCCAAATCATGCCGAGGCAGATGGTGGAATTTGAATTCAATAGAAAGAACATCTGAGTTAAGAGTCTAATGATGACCATGAATCCATTATCAATTGTAAGAAAACCCCTTCTGGTTCACTAATGTCCTTCAGGGAAGGAAACTTCCATCCTTACCTGGTCTGGCCTATGTGTGACTCCAGACCCACAGCAATGTGGTTGTCTCTTAACTGCCCTCTGGATAATTAGGGATGGGCACTAAATGCTATCCGAGCCAGAGATGCCCTCATCCCCTGAATGAATAGCAAAAAAGAACAGGTTTAAGTTTGTACATCTCTTTGGATAACTCGGGTACATCTTTGGTGAGGTAAGCTACACCTCTGAAAATGGTCCTGGAACAGTTTTGTACGTGGTAAGGTACCTTTTGCAGGACGAGATTTAGAATTGTGAGAAGCATGATGATTAGGCATAAAATGTACTGGACTTATACTTGTGTTTCACGTTTTCTTTTCACATGTTGGAAACAATGCCACAGATCCGAGTCAGGTCTTTTATCCAGCCTGCCTCCGCACCCAGCATCCTTCTCATCACTTCCAGGGCCACCTGCACTAACTAGCATGGCATTCCACCCCCCCACCCTCTAACAACAATCAAATGGGCAGCTGTTTTTAAAGGTAGGGCACTCAGAATGGATCCCAACTCTGCAAACCTGACTCATCTATGAAGTCCAGGCCAATGCCCCCACTTTGTATGGTATGATCTGCTTGTACTGCACTCAAAACAAGATGTTTCACTGTACCTAGGTACATGTGACAATAATAAATCAAGTCAAATCAAATCACATAAGCTGTGTGAATTTAAATTCAGTTAATATATCTGATATTATAGAGTGAGTCATTAGTGATGTAACTGTCACCAACTGTAAAATCCTGTCTGGTTCAGCAATGTCCTTTAGGGAAGGAAATCTGCCACACTTACCCAGTCTGGCCTACATGTGACTCCAGACCCACAGCAATGTGGTTGACTTTTGGCTACCCTCTGCAAAAGCCCAGCAACCTATTCAGTTCAAGATCAATTGCCAACAATGCCAACATCACGTGAAAGAATAAAAATGAAACCTGCACCCGTTCATGAGCGTGCTTAAACACAAATTTACGTGCATATTAATCAACACTTCTTCAGACAAATGCACATCCACCGGTGCACCTACACACCTTCTCCCATTCCTGCCTGTACTGTCATATAAGATCTGGAATTATCTGCACAGGCACCCTCACCTCTTCACACATCTATCAAAGACTTAGAAGAAGGAATAGAGACTGGTACATGTTGAGACACAAACTTGGGTGACATGGTGAATAGTTGGAAGCAGAAAGTTATAAACAAACGTTGATTGTGAGTCTGTGGAATTGTGGAGTTTTGTGGAAGGAACATGGAAGCAGGTGTTAGCCATTCAGTCCCTTATACCTGTTCTGCTGTTAAATTGTATTGTTACTGATCTGGACAATTTACCTGTCTTTATTCCATCTGCCTTAATATCATTAACCAACAAAATTTTGTTTGAAAATTTCAATTGATCTCACCTTCTCTGACTCTTCGGCAAGAGAATTAATTTTCTTTTGATAGATGCAGGTACACTTACAACATTTAAAAGGCATCTGGACGGGTACATTAACAGGGAAGGGTTTAGAGGGATATGAGCCAAATGCTAGCAAATGGACCTAGCTTAATCTAGGATATCTGGTTTGTGCAGACAAGTTGGATAGAAGGGCCTTTTCCATGCTGTACAGCTCTATGACTTTGTGTGGCAAAATGGTCCCTGACGTTCCTTATAAATGGCCTATCTCCAAATGTGAGATTTGTCTTTGACCTGAAGTGGTTTTTCTGTGCATTAACCAATGTTTAAAAGGTCTCAATCAGATCACTCTTAATGCATAAGGCAGTTAATACCTGAAAGGGTTAAATAAATGCTATAAATATAAAGGAGGATTTCTGGGAGGAAGTAGCCAGGGTTATCCAGGTGATTTTGTAGTGCCCAACCTTGTTGTGTGTATTAGGATGTTTCAGTAAGAGTAATGTGTTATTATTAAGTTGCACGGTTTTTTTTTTAATGCTTTACAAGAGGCAATTATATGCCTTAGATGTAATTCAAGAAGGAGTTAGTCATCATTCTCAGGGCTAAAGAGATAAAAGGGTATGAGAGAAGACAGAACAGGGGACTAAGTTGGATGACCAGCCATGATCATATTGAATGGCACTGTAGACTCAAAGGGCTGAATGGCCTACCATGCTCCTATATTCTATATTTATATACAATGTTTTAAGTAATTTTTAAGTTACATGTGAAATATCTGTCTACAGTTCATCAATGTTGAATTTCGAAGATTTCTTGTGAGCATCTTTCCCACTTGACGTTAGTAAATTAGGCTAATATCAATAAGAAGGATTGGTGGCAGTGTATCTGCTGAAGGTATTCCAGATGGTTCAGGTGGATGACCATGACATAGTGATACCTTTATTCATCTAAACACTGAGAAGTAAGAGCTATTTTAATGCACCTGTCCTCATATTTTAACCCTTTGTTACTCTTTATCCCTTTATTCATTAATGGAATGACTGTATCACTGGCTAGGCAGCATTTATTGCCCATCCCTGATTGCCCAGAGGGCAGTTCAGAGTCAACCACATTGCTGGGGGTCTGGAGTCACATGTAGGCCAGACCAGGTAAGGATAGCAGTTTCCTTCCCTAAAGGACATTAGTGAGTCAGATGGCTTTTTCCAACAATTGGCAATGGATTCATGGCCATTACTAGATTCTTGATTCCGAACTTTTTTTGTTGAATTCAAATTCCACCATGTGCCATGGCAAGATTGGAACCCAGGTCCCCAGAACATTATCTGGCTCAACAGTCCAGTGATAATACCACTAAGCTATGGGCTGTAGTAGGAGAGACAATTTTGGGTTGCTTTGTTTTCCTACACAACAACCATCTCTGCGCTGCAAAATAATTCATTTTCAATTAATATTCTGGGATAAGATCAGCCAGCAATAAATGGATGCATTTCTACAGTTGGTGAGCTTGTGACCTTTTGCAAAGCTGACTTGTTTCCACAGTGAGTGATGGTGGTTGATTAATCACATCATTTCAAGAGCACTACATATTTTCTTAATGAGCAATTTCCATCCTGTCTCTTTGCAGATTGATCAGCTCCCAACATTGAGGTTCAATCTGTCATTGGGAACTGACTTAGAGTTCAATGGCATGAGATCCCTGATCCTGGGCAAGATCGTGGGTAAGGATCTTCTGTATTTCTCATATTTTCATTCTACTTCATTAAATTATAGGTGGCACTGTGGTTAGCACTGCTGCCTCACAGCACCAGGGATCCAGGTTGAATTCCAACCTGAAGTGACGGTGTGGAATTTGCGTATTCTCCCGCTGTTTATGTGGGTTTCCTCAAGGATGTGTAGGTTGGGTGGATTAGCTGCGGGAAATGCAGGATTACAGGGATAGGGGAGGGGGATGGGTCTGAGTGGGATGCTCTTCAGAGGATCAGTGTGGACTCGATGGGCAGAATGGCCTACTTCCAAACTGTAGGGATTCTATGATTCGTCTCTCCTACTATTGGAAACATCTTCTCCACATCTACTCTATCCAGGCACCTCATTATTCTGTAAATTTCAGATTTTCCCCTCATCCTTGTAAACTCCATTGAGTACAGGCCAAAAGCCCTCAACCATTCCTCATATGACCAGCCCTTCATCACTGGGATAATTCTCCTCTGGACCCCCTCCAATGCCAGCACATCCTTCCTTAGAAGCAAGGCCAAAATGTGCTCACAATATTCTAAATGCAATTCTGTGAGAAGAAGTTGAGTTGGATCAGAGTTAGACCCCTTCTAAAGAGGTCCTGCATGCAAAGGATAGTGGAACAATTTCGCCTCCCCCTTTAAAACAAGTCATTGAGATTGGGAGGCAATGGAATATTTCACAACTAAGAATGATAGATCTTAATAAGGTAAGTATTTTAAGGGTTATGGAACCAATGTGAGTGAATGGAGTTAAGAAACATGTCAGCCATGATCAAATCGAATGGCAGGATGGTATTGGGATATTGAATGCCCTAACTTTTAATTTGAGGAGGGATATACTTGTATGCAAAGCAGATCAGTGAAGATTCACTCAGCCATTTCCAGGGAGAAGGATGTTGTCTTGTGAGGAAGTGTTGAGCAGATCGGGTCTGTGTTCTTTGAAGTTTAGAAGAATGAGAAGTGACCTTACTGAAACGTATAAGACTCTGAGGGACATCGACAGGAAAACTGAGAGGATTTCCTCCTGCTGAGGGTTTCTGGAGCTATGGGGCACAGCTTCAAAATAAGGCATCATCAAAGGTTGCCAGTGTTTGATTTTCCCTTTGTCACCTAGAATGGGACTGTGTCCTTGAATGTATTTGAGGATGAATTGCTTTGATTGGCGAGAGAAATGAGTGGTGTCTGGGAGTAGGCAGGAGAGTAGATCTAAGGCCACAATGATGTTACTGAGTGGCATAGCAGGTTTGAGGGGTTGCATGGCCCATTCCAGTTGTTAGCTCTCTTGCTCCTGCACCTAAATTATGAGCCAATGTCAGCAAATTTTACTAAAATCAGTCTGCTACCACCGATTTCAGGAAATGAGGCAACTGGCAAGAGACCTTTGACCAAAGAGTCTGACATATAAAGCTATTAATCTGACCTTGTGAAAAATACTCAAAAGTATAAATGTGTGGATCACTGATTGAGCAGTGGCTCTCGCGGAAGATGAAACCTTATAGAACAGGGCAAGGCCTGAATTATTACGTATTCTGTGCTAAGCTGACAGATCTCTGTTCCACACTGGGCACCTCAGAATTCAGGACACCGGGGAGGCTTGCGGTAAATCATGTTAAATAAACTCATTTCAGCAGTGCTAACCAAGAACTCACTGAGCATGAAATTTAATCTACTTCCAAAGCCCCACGCTAACTTTTACTGTAAATCATGTTCAACTGAGACAGATGACTGTTGCAGGGTGGATTTTTTTTTCAATTATTGATGATTTCGGAATTGGTAATTATAAGGTCAAAAGTATGATGTTATCTACTTGTTGAGTATTCATGAAGAATTGGTGCAGTGCTTCAGTGATATTATACAAACTTTTGAATAATTTCTCTCCTTCAAAGGAAATACCTTAATGGCCTTAGCATGTCTGCAGCAACATTATACCAATTAATTAGTTTTCAAAAGGTTACGATGACAATCTATTTGCGCACAGCAAGCTCCCACAAGCGGCAACTATTGATGCCCACACAAACCATTTTAGTGACTATCATGTTGAATTGTTTGGTGTTTGATTGTCTGCAGAGTGCTCATTGTGTTGTGAATGTGGTGACAGACGAAATGAAACAACAGTAAGGAGTGTAAAGAAGACATTTTAGAAGCATTGACATGAAGTTCCTATTCACACATAGAACGAGGTGACAGTTATCTAGGCACAGTAGAAACAAGGTGTACCCACCTACAAGTTACACTGCAGCAACTCACCCATGCTCCTTCAAAAGCAGTTTTGAAATCCATCTAAAATATAGGAGAGTAGAACCAGGAATAGGCCATTCAGCCCCTCGAGCCTGTTCCATCATTTGTCTATAAACTGTTGTCTCTAACCAGTGACTAATTGGCTAAATAGTGTGGCAACCACCGTGTGTTTTCATCGAGAACATAGGAAAATAGAAACAGGAGTAGGCCATTCAGCCCCTTGAGACTGTTCCACCATTCATGGCTGATCTGTGGCCTAACTTCATATATCTGCCTTTGGCTCATATCCCTTAATACCTTTACTGAACAAAAAAAAACGTATATTTAAAATTAACAACACATCTAACATCTACCATCATTTGCGGGAGAGAGTTCCAAACCTCTCCCACACTTTCTGGGTAGAAATGCTTCCTAACATTTCTCCTGAATGAAAACCGAAAAAACTGCAAATTCTGTAAATCAAAGACAAAAACAGAAGCTGCTGGAAGAGCTCAGCAGGTCTGGCAGCATCTGTGGAAAGAAAAATCAGAGTTAAAGTATTGGGTCAAGTGACCCTTCTTCAGAACTGGTTCCTCTCTAGGATTACGGTCGAGGGTTGATTTGATCAAGGTTTTCAGGCGAGTAGATAGGGCATATTGAGAGAGACTTGAATGGGACTCGTGAGCAAATTCTAAAGTTAGAGCCAGACCTGTTAGGATTGAAATTAGGAAACACATCAGCGTGCAAAAGGCAATAAAATTTGAAAAGCCTTTCTGGGAATGGTAATTTATCAATTATCAATTTCAAACTGAGACTGATAAACTTTGGTAACCAAAGCCTATTAAGGATTTTGGAGCAAACGCAGGCATATGGAACCGAGTCACAGATGAGCCACAATCCCACTGTAGGGTCTAGAATGAAGTTGAGGAGTTGACTCCTACTCGTGCCCCTTTGAACATCAATTTGATTTCTCTTGTGTGATCTCTCAAACATGATGTCAGTTATGAGCAGTACCCATGTTAGAAGTAAGAGTTTATCTACAAATATTAATTTGATGAAGCTACATGGAATAGAGTTTACAGCAATATGATGGGGGTTGATTAGTTCATTTGGTTAGATGGTTGCATTGTAAAGCAGAGTGATGCTAACAGCACAGGTTCATTTCCCATACAGCATGAAGTCACGATGAGGTACTGACTTCTCAACCTCACCTCTTGCCCCAGGCACTGTGACCCTCAGCTTAAACTCACAACCAGTCTTCTGTAAAAGGAGACCATCCCTCTGGGACTATGGTGACTTTCCCAGTGTTCTGTACTTGTTTTATTAAACAAACAAGCACATTTTAAAGCATTAATCACTGCAACCATCATTTAAATGATTGAAGTTTGATTGTTATTATTTTTCTGTCCTGCTGGGGTGTGTATTGTCCTGGATTCAGAATTAACTCTCGTGCTGTTTTGTTTGAATTGTAGACACTAGTGGGCTAGACAAGGAGCTCCTAAGAGCAAATACTTGGGGATTTATTGGCTGCCTTTCTACCGTCCAGTTTAATGGGATCACACCACTGAAGGCTGCCTTACGTCATCCCAACACAGCACCAATCACTGTCAAGGGCAATTTGGCTGAGTCAAGGTGTGGAGTTTCAGGATCAGCTGGTTCAAGGGCAATCACCACAACCCATCCACTTGCAGGTAATTTCCTCCTGTTTGAAGATAATGCCATCAGTTAATTTGAAAGGTTTTTGCTGAGAATTGCATAGAATTTTCACCGCAGACATGGTCCAAGTACTCAATGGAATCCTTTATCCTTCCCTTACCCATCTCACTCTATCGACCTTCTATTCCCCTCTGTCTTGTGTTTATCTAGCTTGGCCTTAGAAGTATCCATAGCATTAACCTCAAACATTCTGTGTGGGTGATAAATTCCACGTTCTCTCCAATCTTTAGGAAATAAAAGTTTCTTCTGAATTTTCTGTTGGACTTCTTTGTGACTATCTTATATTGATGGCCTCTAACTTTGCTCTAACCTACAAGTACAAACACTCTCTCTGCATTCCCCGAAACCTTCCATAAATGCAAAGAGCATTTACAGACCATTACTTAAGCTTTTCTTTTTAAGATAAAATTTACCAAGCCTTTTGGGTCTTTCCTCATAGTGTTCTGATCCCAGCGGATTTTGCTACTGTTAGTTCCTTGAAAGTGGAGTCGCAGGTAGATAGGATGGTGAAGAAGGCGTTTGGTATGTTTACCTTTATTGGTCAGAGCATTGAGTGTCGGAGTTGAGAAGTCATGTTGCAGATGTGCAGGACATTGGTTAGGTCACTTTTGGAATACTGCGTTCAATTCTGGCCTCTCTGTTGTGAGACTTGAAAGGGTTCAGAGAAGATTTACAAGGATTTTGATGGGATTTGAGCTATAGGGAGAGGCTGAATAGGCTGGAGCTATTTTCCCTGGAGCATCAGAGGCTGTCGGGGGACTTTAAAGAAGTTTGTTAAGTCATGAGGGGCATGGATAGTGTGAATAGTCAAGGTTTTTCCCCAGGGTAGAGGAATCCAAAACTAGAGGGCATGGTTTAAGGTGAGAGGGGAAGATTGAAAAGATACCTAAGGGACAACTTTTTAACGCAGAGGGTGATACATGTATGGAATGTACTGCCAGAGGAAGTGGTGGCAGCTGGTACAATTACAACATTTAAAAGGCATCTGGATGGGTATATGAATAGGAAGGGTTCAGAGGGATATGAGCCAAATGCTGGCAAATGGGGCTAGATTTATTTAGAATATCTGGTCATCATGGACAAGTTGGACCGAAGGATCTGTTTCCGTGCTGTACCACTCTATGACTCTATGATTCTAAGTCAGATCCCAAAGTGGAATCTGGCTCGATAGACCCAAACTACTTTTTTCCAGTGGAAGTCAGATACTGAACAGATTCATAAGAGACTGTCAGTATACTGTCAACATAAAGATTAAATGTATTAAATGTATATGAAGATAAATTGAAGAGGTTGAGACTGTTCTCCTTGGAGAAAGGAAAATTGAAAGGAGATTTGATAGAAGTTTTCAAAATTTTGAGTGCACTGGATGGAATAATAAAAGGGCATAGATTTGAAGTGATGTACCAACAAAGAATGATGTGAGAAAAAAAAACTTCTTCACACAAAAGTAGCTAGGGTATGGAGTGCACTCCCTGGAAATGTGGTGGAGGCAGGTTCAGTTGAGGCATTCAAGAGCACATTGGATGATTCACCAGGCCAGGCAGCATCAGAGGAGCAGGAAAGTTGATGTTTCAGATTGGGTCCCTTCTTCAGAAATGTCAACTTTCCTGCTCCTCTAATGCTGCCTGGCCTACTGTGTTCTTCCAGCTCCACACTGTAGTGTGTCTGACTCCAGCATCTGCACTTCTAGCTATCTCCGTATTAGATGATTATTTGGGTAGAAATGGTGTGCAGGGATTTGGAGAAAAGGCGGGAAGTTGACACGAGGGAACAGGACCAGTGCAAGCACTGTGGGATGGATGGCCTCTCCTGTGCTGTAACAATTCTGTAATTCCATGAAGAGGCACCATTATGGTCACATAAAGGCTTCTCGCTCAGGCTGTGGTAGCTGTAATCAGTTTCTGTTCTGTGAATTTATGTCCATTCACAAGATCCTGTTTTCCTTAAGCTGGTATCTCTGTCTGAGACACCCAAAATGTGTTAAGTACTAGACTTACTATGACTCTAATTCAAAGCAAATACATGAGTCCCTTAAACTCAGCATCAAATAGACTGGCCTCCAGCTTCTGGCACCCACAGATACAAACTGACTGACAAACTGGCTATAAGTACTGGCCTGGCTGGTGCTGCTCACATCTAAAGAAAATAAATAAGAAAGGTAGCTCTTTCACCTCTCAGTCAGAAGGTTTTGGTTTCAAAGCCAACCCCAAAGACCTGAACAGAAAAATCTAGGTTGAAGTTGCAGTGCAGTTCTGAGAGAGTGCTACATTGTCAGAGGTACCAACAATCAAATGAAATATTACAGGAAAGACCAGTCTGCGTTCTCAGGAGTAAATGAAAGATCCATGGTGCTGTTTCCATGGAGAGAAGGACAATTCTCTCTGGTCAATATTTAGTCCTCAATCAATATTCCAAAGAAAAACAAATTATCTGGCTAGTAAACATTGTGAGACCTTGCTTTCTACAGATTGGTTGTTGTGTTTCTTATATTGGAACTGTGACTACAATTCATTCGTACTTCATTAACTGTAAAGCACTTTAGGATGTCATGTGTTTAAGAAAGATGCTATATAAATGCAAAGTTTACCCCTCCTCTTTCCATTTTCAGCGCTCTCTTGCTGGTTGCCTTCACTGTTGTTTGATCTTAGCTAAGCTGGGCTAGTTAAATTCTAAAACAATTATAAGATGTGTAGTTAGTTTCCACTTAAGCCCTTACCTACCCCCCAATTCATCTTTGGATAGTGACATTGCATTGCTCCATGGTTTGCTTCTCTCATCCACATTATGGCTTGTGTTGTTTGGTGAACTGAGGAGTCTATGATCCCCTGAACCGAGCCCCCCCCCCCCCCCCCCAAACTCCCTGGTTGTGTTCTCCCCCATGATAACTCACTTGCCCCAAAAAGTTCAAGCGTTCCAACCTGCATAAACCGAGGTTTGGGCCGTGCAGTCAAGGAGCAAGCTTGATTGAGTTTTTGTTTTCCTCCTTCTGCCAGCAGATGGCACTGTGCAACAACCTAAGCCTGCATTATCTTTAAAGTCTGGTGAACCAAGCAATAATATCCAGTCATCCCTTCCCTCATTTCTGAGTTATCTTAAGGATTTCATATAAAAAGTATTGGAACTCTCTCCTGCAAACCTCAATTGAGATTCGATCATCTGTTAAGTTTAAATCTGAGCTTACTGGACTTTAATGAATGACATTAATATTAAGGAATCTAGGGCAACGCGAGTATGAGAGTTCAACACAGACTCAAACCTCGATTCAATAAGATCTGCTTCATACTTCAATCTCGCCTTTAGCCACCATCTTGATGAATGGCAAAACAGGCTGGAAGGGACAAATGACCTACTCCTAGTCCTAAATCCTATGCTCCTACAACTCTTTTAATGAACAAAAGTCTGCCAACTTCTGTCTTTCTTTTATTCTTTCTTGGGATATGGGCATTGCTGGCAAGACCAGTATTTGTTGCTCATCCCTGATTGGTCTTTGAACTAGTGAGCTTACAAGGCCACTTCAGAAGGTGGTTAAAGGTCAGCTGCTTTGCTATGGGCCTGGAGCCATCTGGAGGCCAGAGCAAGTAAGCATGGCAGATTTCCTTCCCTAAAAAATGCTAGTGAATCAGACAGTTGATGATAATTCATGGTCACAATTCAGCTTGCTTTTGCTTCAAGATTTTTTTGCTCCATACCCTGCCATAGTGAGATTTGAACCCACATCCCCAGATGTTATCAGTATGTTTCTGTCTCTTTCTAAATATACCCAACAAGTGGTCCTGGGACAACACTGAACCCTGGATTAAATAAACAAACACCTTCTCACCACAGTCTGAAACTTCCCCAGTGAGAGAAATAATTTTTAGGATCTAGTGGGTTACCTCTTTGAGAATTTTATCTGTTTTCAGTGAGATCGCATCTCATTTTTGGAAACTCGCGGAAATGTAGGCCTAGTCTACCCAACCTTTCCTACTGGACAGTCCATTCATCACGGGACCTTGTCTTGTGAACCTTCATCGCACTCCCGCCAGGGCATGCATGTGCAAGCATAGCCTTGCACTGTAAACTTACCCTGTTGACTAAAGTCCTACATTGTACTCCAGGAATCCTGGGTTGAGTATGTAAAGACAAGAGAAATCCCAGCTCTGTGAAACATGTTTAACAATGGCCACTCGCACTTCCTATTTTCAGTGAGGCAGGGGGAGTGGATGGTGAAAATTGGGAGTTGAGGAAAACCTAAGACGTTGTCAGTTCCAGGTAGACCAAACAGAAAGCCTGCCCCAGGACTCCAGCATTGTAGTTAAAATTCAAAGAAAAAGGGTTAAAACATAAAACATTCCTCCCTCTCTCTCCATGCCCCTTCCATGCTCACCAATAACCATGGCTCTTCAAATTTCCTTTACCAACCAATGCCCATATGTCCATCCCTCATAGCCACTACGTCACCTACCTATCCACCATGGCACTTCATAGCCCTTCTGTGCCCAATCATAAATGAAGTTATTTGGTTATTAATGATATCACTATTGAAAAAGAAACACACTCTCATTCATACAAAATAATATCCAATACACTGAAACTGCTTCGACAAATCTCTGATGGAAACAAACATTTCACTGAAGTGCTTCATCCCTGATGTCAACAACCATTCCCATTCAATAAACAGCTGGAGTTGTCCATCAACAGGCACGCCATTGCGAAAATGATAGTTTGAGAAATCAATCATGCAGCACAAGTCCTATAATGACTGTATAAACAGGCACTCTGAAGTACCAAACGTTGTTGTTTTAACTGGACAATGTCATGGCAACTTTTGCAGTCTAAATGACTTTATGCATTTCTTACTCCCAAACGCTCTTTTTTTCACAATGCCAAAGGATACCTGACATAAACCAAAAGTTTTAGTGTTTTACCTGAATTAACTCCAGGCTTTTATTGAATTCAAATTTCACCATCTGCCATGGCAAAATTCAAACCCAGGTTTCCAGAACATTACCAGGGTGTGAGGATGAATAGTCTAATGATAATACCCAAAGCCATCAACTCCCCAAATGCTGTCAGATGCAAAGGCAGTGGGTGCAGTGATGATGGTTGTATAACACTTGTTACAAGTTAGAATACGTGCACCAGAGGTTTGGTTGAACTGAAAGTAATAGGATCACAGGAAGAGCACAGAACAGGCTATTCGAACTCTTGTGTTCATGCTAGCTCTCTGCAAGGGCAAATTACCTCATCCCATTCACCTATCTTTTCCTGGTAAATTTCTTTCTTAAAGATAATTACGAAAGTTCCCTTTGAAAGTGCCATCCACCACACTCTTAGACACATCTTTGAGATCGTCATCACTAGGGAAAAATGTTTTCCCACATATCGCTTCAGGTTCTTTTACCAATCATTTTAAATTGGTGTCATATCATTCGCTATAATTAATTAGTGGGTATGATCAATGAAGTAATTTGTGAATTGCTGGCAACCTTCACTTTCACCCTTGGAGGGTAATCTGATAGAGCAGTTTGTCCTCCCAGCAAGGAAACCAATCAATTTTCAGTAATGAAACTGATGAGGAGGTATATTATTTATAATGCAGAGTTGATCAGCTTTAGCAGATAACAGACAAGGCTGAATGTGAGAATTACTAACAATTGATCTGTTTTTATTTTCTGATCCCAACTGACAGTAATTCTGGACAAGTCAGATCCCAGAGTGAAACCTGGTTTGATAGAATATAAGTTCAATGTTTGCAGTTTTGTTTTTAGTGATCGTTAGACACTGAACATAATTAAGCAAAACAATACATTGATAGTGTAGCAATACATTACCACAATCAGCAAAAAGAACGATGCACCCCTTTCCAGTAATATCCTTTAGAGATACTCAATCCCAGTCAAGTATCACTCTCATCTTAACTCTTTACAGATCTGAGAATCTGAGTTCCTTTTCATTTCTTTCTGACTTCTGAAAATTCTTACAACTCCAAGATTCTGTCTCTCTGCTGATATAAATCTGTTCTTTAGAGATTCCACACCTTTGCCTCAGATATCTGTGGGAGCCGGGTTTTTTTAGTGTATTTAAAGTTGAGGTTTATACATTTTGGATTATCAGAGGTCTGAAGGATTATAGGGTCAGTGTCCATAAAAGGCATTGAAGTGTTCGACAGCCATGGTCGTATTAAATGGCAGAGAAAGCTTGATGGGCTGAATGGCCTACTCCTTTTTCAATGTTTCTATGCTCTTTTGAACTGAATTAAAGCTACTAGTGACCCCTGATGTTTTGTTTTCCTGTACGTCATTAAACTCAGCTTTGTAAACACTTCTCCTATTCACACAGAAATGTTTGTAAAATCCAGTAGGTCTGATAGCTTCAGTGGAGAGAGAAACAGAGTTAACATTTCAAGTCTGGTATGATTCATCTTTAGAACTCAACATGCTGACGAGGAGTCATATCAGACTCAAAATGTTAATTCTTTCTCTCTTCCTTCGCAGATACTGCCACAGCTGCCGAGTTTCTTTAGTATTCTCCATGTTTGTTTCAGATTTCCAGCATCAGCAGTATTTTACCTTCATCTATTAAACCCACAAGTAGCCTTCTGGTTACTAGTGTCGCATACATGCTTGACAATGATGTGTTTAGTTCACTGTTCCAAATGACTTTCTGACCTCTTTACTTTGAAATAGTCACAGAATTGAAACCTACTTTAAAACACAAGTTTCCAAATTATGACAAAAATATTACACACCTTTATCGCAGATTTTAGAATGATTAAAACCGGAGGTAGGTTTGTGATCTATTTTAAACCAAAAGTGATAGGCTTTTGGGCAGAGCAGATGTTTTCTACTCACGATCAACTTTTAGTATCCTCATTGACAAACTATTGAAAACTGCCTTTATTTTGTGCGAATCCTGATAAGATTCCATCAGATGCATTGTTCTGCAGATCACACACAGGAAAATTCTGGTTGAAAACATGCTGAGTAAATCAATGTTGCCTTTGCCTTCTGTATTTGAAATCTCACTTGGAAAGTTAGTTTAATGTTTTCAAAATGGGTACCGGTGACAGTGAGATAAAATGAACATCAACTTGCATCAGTCTATTCTTTTCACATCATTCTTCACTTTTGCACAAAACCTGGATAAATCTATTGTAAGCAATTCTGTGTCACAACTTTTGGCTGAAACTGTATATAAAAAAAAGACCTCTCCTATGGCATGTGCTGTTGAGTGGAGACTAATAAAAAAATGATATTGAATTTCATAAGCCAGCACTTCAAATCTGCAGCAAAATATTGAAGCTGTGTTCCTGACACACAATTTTGCTTTACCTGATCATACCGCATGTCTATCTGATGGGGCAATACTAATATTATCCTTCATAATGTAGAAATTAGGGTGTGGATAACATGGTATTCAAAGATCAACAAACGAACGAAAATGAGAAGAGGGAGGGTTATTACACGACTGAAGGTGTTATATCTGAATGCACACAGTATAAGGAATAAGGTAAATGAGCTTGTGGCGCAGATCAAAACTGGCATGTATGACGTGGTAGGCATCACGGAGACGTGGCTGCAAGAGGATCAGGATTGGGAACTGAATATCCAAGGATATACGTTCTAACGAAAAGATAGGCAGGTGGGCCGAGGGGGTGGGGTTGCCTTATTAGTGAGAAATGAAATTAAATCAATAGGAAAAAGATGAAGTAGGGTCAGATGGTGTAGAATCTGTGTGGGTAGAATTGATGAACCGCAAAGGTAAAAAAAGCAGAGTTGGGGTTGGGTACAGGCCTCCAAACAGTAGTCAAGAGCTCGGGCGCAAGATACCAGGAGATAGAAAAGGTGTGTAAGAAAGACAAAGTCACAGTGATCATGGGGGATTTCAATATGCAGGTGGACTGGGAAAATCATGTTGGTAGTGGATGGCAAGAAAAAGAGTTTGTGGAATGTCTACAAGATGGCTTTTTGGAGCAGCTCGTGGTGGAGTCCTCAAGGGAACAGACAATACTGGATTTAGTGTTGTGCAATGAGGCAGACTTGATAAGGGAGCTTAAGGTAAAGGAACCCTTAGGAGGCAGTGATCATAAGATAATAGAATTTACTCTGCAATTTGAGAGGGAGAAGATAGAATCAGAGGTAACAGTATTACAACTCAATAAAGGCGACTACAGAGGCATGAGGGAGGAGCTGGGCAGAATTGACTGGAAGAGGAGCCTAGAAGGAAAGAGAGTGAAACAGCAATGGCAGGAGTTTCTGGGAGTAATTCAGGAGACACAGCAAAAATTCATCCCTAAGAAAAAGAAGCATGGTACAGGGAGGATGAGGCAACCATGACTGACTAAGGAAGTCAGGGATAGCATAAAAGCAAA
The DNA here is from genome assembly GCF_021869965.1 of Rhincodon typus. NCBI lineage: Eukaryota > Metazoa > Chordata > Chondrichthyes > Orectolobiformes > Rhincodontidae > Rhincodon > Rhincodon typus. The sequence continues at coordinate 87,836,235 of NC_063338.1, read as the reverse complement.
CAGAAAGTATATAATGTGGCAAAGGGCAGTGGGAAACCAGAGGACTGGGATGCTTACAAAGACCAACAAAGGGCAACAAAAAAAGAAATAAGGAGGGAGAAGATTAAATATGAGGGTAAGCTAGCCAGTAATACAAATGAAGACTGTAAGAGTTTCTTTAGGTATATAAAGGGCAAAAGAGAGGCAAAAGTGGACGTTAGACCACTGGAAAATGATGGTGGAGAGATGGTAGTGGGGAACAAGGAAATGGCTGAGGAACTGAATAATTACTTTGCATCAGTCTTCACAGTGGAAGACATGAGTAATCTCCCAAAAATTCAAGAGAGTCAGGGGGCAGAGCTGAGTATGGTGACCATCACCAAGGAAAAGGTGCTGGTAAAACTGATAGGCCTGAAGGTGGATAAATCACCTGGACCGGATGGACTACACCCCAGAGTTTAAAGGAGATAGCTGAAGAGATAATGGAAGCGTTAGTGGTGATCTTTCAGGAATCGCTAGAGTCAGGGAGGGTCCTAGAGGACTGGAAATTCGCTAACGTGACACCCCTGTTTAAAAAGGGAGTAAGGCAAAAGACGGAAAATTACAGGCCGATAGCCTAACTTTGTTCATAGGTAAAATTTTGGAGTCCATTGTAAAGGATGAGATTTCTGAATATTTGGAAATATATTGTAAAACAGGGCAAAGTCAGCATGGTTTCATTAAGGGGAGGTCATGCCTGACAAATCTGCTAGAATTCTTTGAGGAAGTGATGAGCAGGGTAAACCAAGGAGAGCCAATGGATGTTATCTACCTGGACTTCAAGAAGGCCTTTGATAAGGTGCCACACAGAAGGCTGCTGAGTAAGATAAGGGCCCACGGTGTTAGAGGCAAGGTGCTAGCATGGATAGAAGATTGGCTGTCTGGAAGAAAGCAAAGAGTGGGGATAAAGCAGGTGACAGCCGGTGACAAGTGGTGTTCCGCAAGGGTCAGTGCTGAGAACCACAACTTTTCATTTTGTACATTAACGATCTAGATGAAGGAGCTGTGGGCATTCTGGCTACATTTGCAGACGATACAAAGATAGGTGGAGGGACAGGTAGTATTGAGGAGGTGATAAGGATGCAGAAGGACTTGGATAGGTTAGGAGAGTGTGCAAAGAAGTGGCAAATGGAGTACAACATGGGAAAGTGTGAGGTCATGCACTTTGGTAAGAAGAATAAAAACATGGACTATTTTCTAAATAGGGAGAAAATTCAGAAGTCTGAAGTGCAAAGAGATTTGAGAGTTCTCATCCAGGATTCTGTCAAGGTAAACTTGCAGGTTGAGTCAGTATTCATGAAGGCAAATGCAATGTTGGCATTTATTTTGAGACGACTTGAATATAAAAGCAGGGATGTACTACTGAGGCTTTATAAGGCTCTGGTCAGGCTACATTTGGAGTATTGTGTGCAGTTTTGGGCCCCATATCTCTGGAAGGATGTACTGGCCCTGGAGCAGGTTCAGAGGAGGTTCATAAGAATGGTCCCAGGAATGAAAAGCTTAACGTATGAGGAATGTTTGAAGACTCTGGGACTATACTCATTGGAGTTTAGAAGGATGAGGGGGGATCTAATTGAAACTTTCAGAATACTGAATGGCCTGGACAAAGTGGATGTTGGGAAGATGCTTCCATTGGTCGAAGAGACTAGGACCCGAGGGCACAGCCTCTGAGTAAAGGGAAGACCTTTTAGAATGGAGATAAGGAGAAACTACTTCAGCCAGAGAGTGGTGAATCTATGGAATTCACTGCCACAGAAGGCTGTGGAGGCCAGGTCATTGAGTACATTTAAGACTGAGATAGATAGGTTCTTGATTATCAAGGGGATCAAGGGTTACGGGGAGAAAGCAGAATGGGGTTGAGAAATTTATCAGCCATGATTGAATGGTGGAGCAGACTCGATGGGCCAAATGGCCTAATTTCTGCTCCTATGTCTTATGGTCTTATATTTACAACAGCTCACTAATACATACAAATATTACATTCACAGGCACATCTGAGCCTAACATCAAACTATTCAATTATAAAGAGTAGCATGTTTCCATCAGCATGTCATGCTTCAAGTGGCCCAAGTCAAGGTGGAGTCTGAGACCTTCATACTCTCAAGACTACATTGTATGATACAGTGATGATATCAGAAGCATATCCCTGTGTCCTGATCATGAGATATAACACTACAGAAAAATTTTGAATTAAGATTAAGATATAAACAAATTAACCAGTTACTTCACATATCTCGGCCCAACCTCTGAAATTCCCTATAATTCTTTCCATCTCCACCCTTTTCATCATTAAAATGCTCTGCCAATCCTATCTCTTTGACCAAGCTCCTGTGCACATTCTCAAATACCTCTTTGATGTGGCTTGCTGCGTGCAAAACGATTTGCAACATATTAATACATTAAAAGCATTCTAAAAACAGACATCCTTTTTGGAAACCACATAGCCACCATCAGTCACTGGGAGAAAAACAGATTTGCATTCATCTAGTTCCTTTCCCAGTCTCAGGATATCCAAAAGCACTGGAAGAGTTATTGAATTACATTTGGAGTATGATCACTGCTAAGATGTAGGAAATATACATTGGCACAGTGCTAGGGGCAGCACAGTGGCTCAGTGGTTAGCACTGCTGCCTCACAGCACCAGGGAGCCAAGTTTGATTCCACCCTCGGGCGACTGTCTGTGTGGAGTTTGCACATTCTCCCTGTGTCTGCGTGGGTTCCCTCTGGGTGCTCTGGTTTCCTCCCACTGTCCAAAGATGTGCAGGGTAGGTGGATTGGCCATGCTAAATTGCCCCTAGCGTCCAGGGATGTTTAGGTTAGGGGGGTTAAACATGGGGAAATGCAGGGGTAGGGGAATGAGTCTGGATGGAATGCTCTTTGGAGGGGCAGTGTGGACTTGTTGGGCCGAATGTCTCATTTCCACACTGTAGGGATTCTACGATAATGAGGAAATTAGTTAAGTAGAGAGATGAAGACGCTGGGAACGTTTTCCATAGAGAAGAGAAAATTAAGAAGACATCTCATAGGGACACTCAAAATCACAAGTGGACCTGGTAGAAGAATTTAGAATGAGAAAGTGCAAATGATAAAGCTGAAGCATTCACAGCCATCTTCAGCCAGAAGTGCTGATCCATCTCGTCTCCTTCAGTCGTCCCCAGCATCACAGATTCCAGTGTTCGGTCAATTTGATTCACTCTACATGATATCAAGAGACACTGGATACTACAAAGACTATGGGCCCTGACAATGTTCCGCCAATAGTATTGAAGGCTTGTACTCCAGAATGTGCCACTCCCCTAGACAAACTATTCCAGTACAGTTATAACACCGGCATCAACGCAACAATGTAGAAAATTACACAAAAAGGAGGACAAATCCACCCCGGACAATTACCGCCCCATCAGTCTACTCTCGATCATCAGTAAAGTGATGGAAGGTGTCATCAACAGTGCTATCAAACAGACCCTACTCAGCAATAACTCACTCAGTGACGCCTAGTTTGGGTTCCACCAGGGCCACTCAGCTCCTGATCTCATTACAGCCTTGATTCAAACATGGACAAATGAGCTGAATTCCAGAGGTGAGGTGAGAGTGACCGCCCTTGACATCAAGGCCACATTTGACCAAGTGTGGCAACAAAGAGACCTAACAAAACTGGAATCAATGGGTATCGGGGGAAAATTCTCCACTGGTTGGAGTTATTTCTGGCACGTAGGAAGATAATAGTGTTTGTTGAAGGTCAGTTATTTCAGCTCCAGGACATTGCCACAAGAGTTCAACAGCATAGTGTCCTCAGCCCAACTGCTGTTAGTTGCTTCATCAATGATCTTCCCCGCATCATAAGGTCAGAAATGGGAATGTTCACCGATGATTGCACAATACTCCGTACCATTCACAACTCCTCAGGTACTGAAGCAGTCCGTGTTTAAATGCAACAAAACTCCTGTGGACAATATCCAGGCTTGGGCTGACAGGTGGCAGGTAACATTCATGCCACACAACTGTCGGGCAATAAGTGACAATCTAACTGTCACCCCTTCACGTTCAATGTTGTTACCATGACTGAATTCCTCACTACCAGCATCCTGGGGGTTAACAATGACCATAAACTCAGCTAAACTTGCCACATAAACACAGTGGCTACAAGACCAGATCAGGGACATGGAATACTGTGGCAAGTGACTCATCTTCTGTCTCCCCAAAGACTGCCCACTATCCATAAGGCACAAGTCAGGAGCATGTTGGAACTCTCTAATTGCCTGGATGGATGCAGTTCCAACAACAGTCCAGAGGCATGACACCATCCAGGACAAAGCAGCTCGCTTGTTTGGCACTACTTCCACAAGCATCCACTCCCTTCATCGTCAATGCTCAGTCGCAGCAGTGTGTACTTTCTACAAGATGCACTGCAGAAATTCACCAAGGATCCTCAGACAGAACCTTCCAAACCCACAACCACTTCCATCTGGAAGGACAAGGGCAGCTGATTCATGGGAATACCACCCCTCCAAGTTCCCTTCCAAGCCACTCACCATCCTGACTTGGAAATTTATTGTTGTTCCTTCAATGTGGCTGACTCAAAATCCTGGAAGTCCCTCCCTAACTAGCATTGTGGGTCAACCCACAGCGTGAGGACTGCAGCAGTTCAAGAAAGCAGCTCGCCACCACATTCACAAGGGCAACTAGGGACGGGCAATAAATATTGATCAAACAGCTGCTGCAAGTGAACCTATTTTTTAAAAAGTAATCATAGTCTTCTCAGATCTTAGGGCTATTTTCTCACTAGAGAGATAATTGGTAGTGGTTTAACTTGAGGGTCACCACACCTCAAGTGAGGGGAAAGTCCTTCATAGTAACCTCAGCTGATGTAGGAATTGAACTCAAGCTGTTGGTATCTTTCTGTATTGTAAAGTAGCCGGCTGAGCTAACTGGCCTCCAGATGTAAAGTAATTCGATCACAGAAGGAATGGTGAAACAAAGGAAACATTTTCTTACAGCAAGTGATTATATCTGGTACGTGCTCCAAGATGGTGTGTGGGAAAGAGGTTTGCATTGAGGCATTCAAGAAATAATTAGAAGATTATTATCCGAAAAGCATGAATATGCAGTGGTACAGGGAGAAGGCATGGAGTGGCACGAGTTGCATTGCTTATTTGGAGAGACAACACAGACATGATGAGCTAAATTATCTCCTTCTGTGCTGTAACAATCCCATGGATTTTGTGACTCACTCCTTTGGGCAACTGAGTCAAGAACAGGAGATCACAATGACACGGTTAAAATGTTTGGAATTTACTATCATTTCTATGCTAACACAAATTTAAAGGAATTTGGTAAGTCTGCGTTTTTCCCTGGATTAGCTCAATGTCAAACCAAAGGATGCTCCGATCCACTGCAGATGGAAGGAGAAAGGCAAGAGAGAGATTTGCATTTATATAGTGCCTTTCATCGCATTAGCCATCCCAAAGCAATTTGGAAGCATTGTCACAAGCTGTGCACAGCAAGCTACCACAAATATTAATGTGACAGTGACTAGATAATTTATTTTTGCAAGGTTATTGGCTTGAACACCTTGCATAACTCCACTGCATTTGCTGAAACAGCACTGTGAGATTGCCTTTTCATTCACCTTGCAGGGCAGATGAGGCCTCAGTTTAACATGTTATGATACTTCTGGCAGTGCAGTACTCCCTCAGTGTAACATGGCAGCATCAGCCTAGATAGTGGTACACCATTCCTAGAAAGGGAGTTGAATCCACAACCATTCAACAGACAGGTAAGCTGGTCACCAACTGAGTCAGTTAGACTCAAAGGAGGCATAAAGTAACCGGAGATCAATGACTCAAACTCCTATTTTTGAATAGTGAAGACAATGTTAATTTTAGATTGACTCCCCACAGTTCTAAGCCACTTATGAAATGTCAAAAATTCTGATTTCATAATAAGTGTCACAACGATCTTAAATTTCCACAAATTGGCTTAAATACTTGTCAACTGGATAATTCATGCAGATGTTTTAATGATGCAGATTTTTCTCTTCCAAAAAGCAAACTTAATTATTACTTCACAGCCCTCCATGGTAGATGCACTTAACAGGTTCAAGGTTAATGATCTTCAGGCGACTTAGCAAATGTGCTTTGCTCCATTATCAGCAACTTTGATCAGCGTTAGATGCACTGTAGTAGAGTACTGGGTTAATTACACATACAAATTAAATTGTAATTTTCTGCAAAGCTCCCAGCTGAATAAAATTAACAGCAGACTTTTCAAGTTTTTTTTTGGTGAAGGGAAAGCAAATGTGAACCTTGAAAAATCACAGAGCTTTCACTCTGTTTGTTTTACCTTCCCTTCAAGTCTTCTGTGTTAAATTTTTGAGTGAGGTGGAAGAAAATCCGATGCCAAACTTTAATACGCATTTGGTAAATAATTGAAAGGGAAATCTTTGCAAAGCTGGAGAACTTTGGAACTGCAACTAATTGGATGATGTCAGACCAACAGCAGGCCATTCAACCCATTGACCCTGATCCACCATTCGATGAGATCATGGCTGATCTGATAACTGTCAAGTCCACTTTCCTGCTTTTCCCCCTTAACCTTTAATTCTGTCAGCTTTGACGGCCCTCTGTGGTAAAGCATTTGACAGGTTCACTACCAGCTGAGAGAAGAAATTTCTCCTTATTTCTGTCTTAAACAGGTGACCTCTTATTCTCAGATTATGCCCTCTCTGTCTAGGCTTTCCCACAACAAGAAACAATCTCTCAGTCTCTACTCTGTCAAGATCCCTAAGAATCTATTTTATTTCAATAAGTTTGCCTCTCATTCTTGTAACCTCCAATGTGCAAAACCCAACCTACTCAACATCTTCTCATAAGAAAATCTCTTAATACCTGGAATCAACATTGTGAACCTTCTCAGGACTTACCTTTCCGAAGCTAAGGGGATTAAAATTGTTCGTAGTATTCTAGATATGGTCTAACTAGTGCCTTTCCAGAATCTCCCCACCTGGCTCTACAACCCATTCCCTCTCTTAAAGTTGCTGACTTTTCATATCAACAATTTTGCAAAGGATTTCTACACATGAAAGCATTTCCAAAATACCAATTGGAATGCAGTGACTAGATGCATTGGCTCCATTGGAATTTGACATTTGCTGGATTGTCGTTTCACCATCTCATGAACTGCACTCAGTTGTATAAGTAAAACAAAGGCATCTTCCATAAATATATCAATTAATAAATCACTGGTTTACCACCATCCTCATTTCTACTGACACTACAGACATACATGACAACAAGGTGCAGGGCTGGATGAACACAGCAGGCCAAGCAGCATCATAGGAGCAGAGAGGCTGACGTTTCGGGCCTAGACCCTTCATCAGAAAAGGGGGAGGGGAAGGGGGTTTTGAAATAAATAGGGAGAGAGTGGGAGGCGGATAGAAGAGGGATAGAGGAGAGGATAGGTGGAGAGGAAACAAACAGGTCGAAGAGGCGGGGATGGAGCCAGTAAAGGTGAGTGTCGGTAGGGAGTTAGAAAGGGGATAGGTCAGTCCAGGGAGGACGGACAGGTCAAGGGGGCGGGATGAGGTTGGTCGGTAGGAGATGGAGGTGCGGCTTGAGGTGGGAGGAGGGGATAGGTGGGAGGAAGAACAGGTTAGGGAGGCAGGGACGAGCTGGGCTGGTTTTGGGATGCGGTAGGTGGAGGGGAGATTTTGAAACTTGTGAAATCCACATTGATACCATACATGACAGCTGGTTTGTGACACCAACAGTGTTGGTTCAATATCTGCATTGGCTGAGGTTACTATGAAGTCCCCACCCTCTCCCTCACCCCTTGCCTGAGAGATAGTAACTGTCAGGTTAAACCACCACCAGCTGCCTGTCCTTCTCTAAAGATAGAGCAGCTCTATTGTCCTCTGCAACTATGGTGACTTTTCTTATGTTTACATGACCATTAACAGTGTATTTTGTTGAAAGTTCAAAGTATCAAGCTACACAGCAAGCAACACAAAGATCCAGCTTGCAAATATGTATGAATAAATGCACATGAGGAAAAATGCTGCAATTCTTTTTAAAATATTCAGATATCCTGAGCGATTCCCTCAATGGAATAAATTTGGTACCAGTTTCTGTAAGCAGAAAGGAAGTGAAAGGATTTACTTTCAGACAAAGGATTATAAGAATCTGAAATTAGAAATTAAGCTATTTAAGAAGAATGACCTACAAATTAAAGCAGAACTTTAATCACATTAAACAGGGCAAGAAATTGTAAAATGATCCAGCGCAGAAGGAGGTCATTCAGCCAATTGATTTGATTGATTTGATTTAATTCATTTATTGTCAATTGTGCTGATTGTAATAAAGCTACAGAGTAGATAAAATGTTTGGAAGTTGCATTTTTAAAATAGAATCAAGTGGGTTTTGGTTTCAGTGAATGTGAATGTGAATGTGAAAGTAATGGTATTTTTAAGAGTCCAAAGTTCACTTAGAACAGTGACCTAAATACACACTTTTTAGGAAAGCGTGTGATTTGGTCAAGAGACTAGAATGATATCTCTGCAGTTAATTGATTGAATCTTTGTCCTATTGTGATTGTGACTGACACAGAAGACAGCCCAGCGTATCACTAGTTTGGAGTTGACTTCAGTTCAGTACAACAGTTTTCACTTTAGAGGAAGAGTTTTAGTCTGTAAAATCTTCAAGCTGTGAGAACTCGTATAGAAGCTCAAGTTGTCTAAACCAAAAAGAGGTTTATGCCAAAATAAACAGGAAAAAGTCATAAAACTGTCACAACAGTCCAAGCAGAAGAACTGGAAAGCATCAGTAAAGAATTGAAATATGTGTAAGAGTTCTCTGAAATGTGAGTACCTGTAATGTTTATTGCTGGGAAATAGGTTAAACTTTTCTTTTGCTGTTTATGGTAAGATTTTTCTAAACTGTTTTATGTGAGTGCAGCTTTGTTTGTTTGTTTAATTTTTGTATAATAAACTTAGGTTCATATGCTGAAGGATGTTGACATTGTTTAGTGACCCACTTTACTTCAATAACCTTGTTTCCAATCCCCTGCTCGAATAATCCTTCGTCTGAACAAAAGTCTTCACACTTTAATTGAACAAATTTCTGCTTTCTGTCCACTTCAGGCAAAATTACTTTAAATAGGCACCCCACACCACCCTATTTTGCAGCCATCTTATGTTCAGAACTAACTGGTGAGCAATCTTGAATACTGGTCTTTTTGTGTTTGTTAACTGCAAGGTCCAGACAATGCAAGACCCAGACTGTCCAAAGAACATTGGCTCAAAGCCCTGTTCTGTTTACTGCTGAGTGGAACTTTCCAGAAGTCGTGGTCAACTGGCATCATGTGATCAGCAGTGGCCATGTTTTACTCAAAGTTCATCTTTAAGATTTAAACTAATCGTGTTTTATCTTTTTAATCAACTTATGATCTTTCTTCATGCCTTGCGGCCATGAACCATCTGTCACCTCCTAATCTAGAAGATTCTGCCTATCCACTTTGTAATGACATTGGTGGAGTTGAGAATTAGAGTTTATGGTTATGTGAGCCCAGTGATGAAATGAAATGTAAGCTTGAGTGTTTTGAAAGATGTTTGTTTCCAGGGCTGAGGTAAGTGCTCGGAAACATTTTGGATGGCAAATTAAGGTACATTTGTTATAGATGCTCCTCAGTGTGGCTTGGAGATTATGAACCATAGTTTTAGGATTTCAGGCAATGGGATATGCTTAAACAGTTCAAAAGGAATTAGAGATTAGAGGAACCGCCAATGCTGGAGTCTGAGATAACAAGGTGTGGAGCTGGAGGAACACAGCATGCCAGGCAGCATCAGAGGAGCAGGAAAGCTGACGTTTTGGGTCTGGACCCTTCTTCAGAATTAGGAATTAGGATAGTTTACTAAAATAAGCAGTGCACTGTGGAGTTTGCTATTTACCAGTGAAGAATTCTGCTACATATTATGGGAAATTCAATTCCATTGTGCTAATTTTAATTGTTTTTCGCAATCCAGCTAATAGATATTTATAGTAAAGAACGAGATGCTTTCCTTTTCAGGCATGCAATGCAGGTGGCACACACCCTCAGCTCTGCGAAGAGTGGTTTCATGCAGAGAAAAGCTCTGTGTATTATGCGCGCAGCACCATAGCCTAGCGCCCCGCCCCCCTCCCAATGCCCTTGAATTCACCACATTATATTTTCCTCGCTTCGTTAATCAACCTGCATCTTGATTATGAACTCAAGCTAAATTACAACAATGACAACAACTTGAATTAAATTGAATGGAACTGAATTAGCTTTATTGTCACGTACACTCAAATGAATGCAGTGAACAGTTTGCAATGTCATCAATTACAGCACCATCTTAGTGCAAGATACCCATGTACAGATACTTAAGTATTTGGAATAAAATAGAAAAAATAACATATAAAATGTCCAGCATAGGACTTTAAAGCGGCAAAGTATCTTGAGATACTCCACATATAAAAAATGGCTCCAAGCCAAAAAAAAGAGATCTTAGGATAAATGGTCAAAAGTTTGGTAGAAGAGGTAGGTTTTAAGAGATGACATAAAGACAGGTGGAAAAGTGAGAAGGTTTACTGAAGGAATTTGAGAGTCGAGGACTTAAACAGTTGAAGGCACAGCTAGCAATGGTGGGTTGACGGAACTGGGACTGCAGAAGAGGTATGAAATAATGTAGCATTTGCGTCAGCTATAACTCAATTGCAAGCATTTGCACTTTGAGTCTCAAGGTTTTGCGTTCACTCCAGTGAAGAACTGAAGGAGTGCTGCACTGGCAGAGATGCTGTTTTTCAGACACAATGTTAAACTGAGGCCCCTCTGAGGTGGATATAGAAGATTTAAGAAATGCTACATCAGCTGTAAATCATACACTTGATGGTTATGAAAATAACCAGATAATTGCAAGCCTTTTTGGTTTTACAAATTTGCTGATATGTTGAATGGATGAAGGCATGAAAGAGGTAGAGAGGGCTTTGGAAGAATTAGATGCTTGAAAGAAATTTCTCATACTGATTTGGGCATTGTTATGCTATGGATCAAGTCCATAAGCACTTAGAACAGGACTGGTGAACTAATTTAATATTGGAGCCTTCCAATCAACATGACAAGATTTATGGCCAATAGACCCATCAGTGCTACTTAAGAACAAATGATATAACTGAAGAAAGAATGCTATATGCTGGAGATATGGATAAGGGAATAACTCTGCTCCTACACACATGGTTTTCAAATCAATAGCTTTCTGCATATTTGGAAAACATGACAGGAAAGCATGGCATGCACAACTTTGTTTCTTCCATTTGCTGGATAACATGTCTGTGACACTTTGAAAATCAGACACCACTTTGGTAAGTGAGTCAAGAAAAGATTGTCAGACACCTGGGGGATTCTGTAGATAATGGAACACTGGAAACACTTTGTACTGATCACTTAGCAAATTGGTACCTCTACAGCAGAAGGAATTACATGACATTCTGAATAACAGTACAAAAATTGAGAAGAAGCAAAAAATGACTTCCAGTTATTAAACACCTTTCATTACCCGAGGAAGTCCCAAAGTGCTTCACAGTGAAATGTTCCTTGGAGTGTAGTCACAGTTGCAATGTAGGAAACACCGCAGCAAATTTAGGCATAGGAAGAGTCAGATGCTGGCATGATAATGTGTAATGGAGATATTAGGTGAGGGATCAATGTTTGACAGGACATGTGGAGGACAGCCCTCCCACTTCACTTGCCCTTCTTCAAAGTAATCCTACAGGATCTTTGATCTCTGTTTGAGAGAGCCGCCAGAGTCTCAGTTTAAAGCCTCATCTAGAATGTAGTTCCTGCAGCAGTGCAGCACTCCATCAGTGTGGAGAAGGGTCAGTTTAGACTTAGCCTTCAAGTCTTTGGAGTAGACCTGAACCCACAGCCACCTGGATGGATCGGTTAATAACGAAAGAACTGCAGATGCTGTAAATCAGGAGCAAAAGCTCAGAACTGATGAAGGGTCACCAGACCCGAAATGTTAACTCTGTTTTTTCCTTCACAGGTGCTGCCAGACCTGCTGAGCTTTTCCAGCAACTTGGTTTTTGTTGTGGATGAGTAGGTTGTTTGATGCCAGAAGTAGATATAGAGTGTATCTCCTTTAAGTTAGATTTTAAAGTTATGGGGCTGAACTCACTCACTGGGGCTAAAGTCCTCTATCTCCAGCTAAATGCTGGGTGCCAGCCCACCAACAGCTATTTGTCAGGCTATTAATTGTTTTGAAGTGTCACTTCCCAGGAGGAAGTCTGTCCTCTGAAAGCTACCGGCCAATCAAATGGCCCAGCAGCCCTCTTGTCCCAGGGAGCATTGCCACTCCTGGGACTGAAGACAATGTCCTGAAATAGAGGAGCCACTGACTTCGGGAAAGATCGTTCCGACCAGGGCCTACGTTTGCCAAATTCCAGGATTGGCCTGGAGTCTCGAGGAACTGAAGATCAATCTCCACATACAACCCTTGATAGAGTCATAGAGGTATTAGAAATGATTCAAGGAAAAGCATGAGGTGCTGAGGTGAAGCACTTTATCATTGTAATGGCATGGCTTTAATTTGAGGTGGGCCCAACCTAGAAAATAGAAAGTCGATCTCACATCTCTGAAGATTGCAGAGAAATGAAGGACTTACCTAAATCAGAATACTGACGTGCAATTTCCTCCTCTCTGGTGTTTAACTAAAGTCATTGTGTTTTTCAAATTCTTTAGCACTGCTGATTCCCTCAATTCTCTTAGCCACCAAAAAAAGACCCATACCCATTCTTGAAGTGTCCATTTGAACCATAGAATCATCGTCATTTTGAGAATTGAGTTTGAGGTTTCTAGCAACCTATATATGAAAAGGTCACTCCTGGTTTCATTGCCAGTGGGTTATAGTTCCAGATGTGTTAATGGAAAAGGAAGAACATATTGAACTTCATGGAGGAAATGGCACTCGGGTCCATCGGAGAGCCAGTAAAGATACAATAGCCTGAATCACCTCCTACTATACTATAATGTTGTTCAGCAACATTCCCAGCAGTGAATATACCTCTGTGATTGTTTCCATCGTCTTTCAACCCCTTGATCTCCTCTCTATATGTAATATATCAGAGAATAATGCTTCCCACAAATACTACTGGATATGATTGGCTGAAATATAATAAGAAAGGGATATGCCATTATTAAATTGGTCCTGGTTGCTGTTGGCTGATCTAGCAGATAGAACACTACAAGAACATCTGCAATGTGTGTACTTTAACTGTTTCTAAAGCTTGCTTTCACTCCATTGTGTACTCAGTAATGTTAAAATTTCAACATGCAACAGCTCTATCGATGGTATACAGTAATTTTGCAGGTTCAACCTTCCAACTGCTAATCTGGGAAGTAAGGATGGAGCCCAAAAAGAATGTGTGAGGAACTTCTTGCATGCAGTTCTGGATTTAACTGTAGCAAATGTATCAGCTACATATTGGAAATATGCAAGGGTTAAGAGTAATTCCATCAAAGAGGTACATTTCTCCCGGAACCCAACAAAGATTTTTGTGAGAATTGGATCGAGTAATGATTCCAATCCATTTTGGCCATACATAGTCCTGTTGGAACTGAGTTCAACTGTGTGAGTTGCTGAGTTCATACGTTCAATGAATATGAATTCACACAACAGTGGTGGGTCCAGATCACCATAGTATAGTACAGCAGTGCAAACGTATATAGTTTCTTAAAGTAGGCTAGCAATGTCAAATGAATACATGGACAATTCTTTCAGCCCCACCTGAAGTTACGATTAGACAAGTCAGATCCCAGAGTGAAATCTGACTTAGTAGATCATATACTGTATTTTTTCTAATTTAATGTCGTGATCTTTCACTGAAACATAAACATGTATCTCTGCAGACCTAGTTTTAACAATAAAACATAAGTTTATTACACAAAATAAATTAAAATGAAATAGACCAAACCATGCTATTAAACTATAACACACATTGAAAAATTTCAAAACACATGAGCAAAGTAAATACTATCCAATACCATTACTTTACAGTATTCAAATACCAGAGAGAGAGGGCTCCCTTTTTGATCGTATTGACAGGCTTCTCCTTAATTTTTCACCAATTCAGCTTAAGCTTTCTTAATTTCAAATAACCCTTCTGGCTTTTGGCCAAGAACTTTAGGCCTGTAATTTTCAAACTAAAACCCCTACCTCTTTCCTAACTCTTCTGAACTAACTCCTTTCTTCAGGAGAAACTATTCTTACACATAACCCCAGCCAGGTCTTCACAACTGGTTCCAAAAGCTTTCTGAACTATGGCATTTTCCTAAACATATTAAAAATTCATGATATTTCTAAAACAAAATATAGCTAATGGCTTTCAATATTTACTCTCTCTGATCGTGAACCTCACACAATACTAATAAATAATAATACTAATAATTTCATATTATCACTCCAACAAGACCCCAGTCAACTGCTTTTTGGCACAGAGATAACAAGGTGTAGAGCTGGATGAACACAGCAGGCCAAGCAGCATCAGAGGAGCTAGAAAGCTGATGTTTTGGGCCAGGACCCTTCTTCAGAAATGGGGGAGGGGAAGACGATTCTGAAGTAAATAGGGAGAGAGGGGGAGGCAGATGGAAGATGGATAAAGGAGAAGATAGGTGGAGAGGAAGCAGACAGGTCAAAGAGGCGGGGTTGGAGCCAGTAAAGGTGAGTGTAGGTGGGGAGTTAGGGAGGGGATAAGTCAGTCCAGGGAGGACAGACAGGTCAAGGGGGCGGGATGAGGCTAGTAGGTAGGATATGGGGGTGGGGCTTGAGGTGGGAGGAGGGAATAGGTGGGAGGAAGGACAGGTTAGGGAGGCGGGGACAAGCTGGGCTGGTTTTGGGATGCGGTTGTGGGAGGGGAGATTCTGAAGCTTGTGAAGTCCACCGAAACGTCAGCTTTCCTGCTCCTCTGATGCTGCTTGGCCTGCTGTGTTCATCCAGCTCTACACCTTGTTATCTCAGATTCTCCAGCATCTGCAGTTCCTACTATCTCTGCTTTTTGGCACATACTGGTTTAACATTTATGGCCCCAGAAAAACTGACAAGTTAATTATTAAACCCTAATTATTAGATCAAAACACATTTGCAACTAGTTCAGAATCTAAATTCTAAATAAATTTTATTAAAACATATCATCACACTGGCCCTAAAGAAGAATGAAAATATATATTTAAAAGCAATTTCCAATACCCATCAAAAATTATCTGAACACTATTTCTATATCACATTAACAGAAGTAACCTATCGGCTTTAAATATGCTATTTCTGACACAATAACGATGTTTTCCTAAAGTCCACGGACATCATAGCATTCAGTTTCATATGTAATCTCAATAAAACATCGGCTATAACATTTTCTTCTCCAGGCATATGAATGATTTTCAAAGTTTATTTGAATTAAACTTTGTGAAATGCTTACAAATTCTTGTCCCGAAAGCTATGCAAAACTCAAAGATTATTGGACATTTGAGTAGCAGTTTTTTTTTCCATATTGTTAATGATCTATATTTTAAAAAGATAACAGGCCAACACAAGGCTCAAGTATTAAATATTGTTGTTGTTATGTGGTCGGTTTCTCTGAAAAATAATGAACAGGCCATTTGATATCATATCTCATCATCTTGTAGTAAACACACTCCATATCAATGTCACTGGCCAGTTTGAATGTCTTCCCATTGTTTGGCATAGTCCAAACCAGTGAGATTGTCAGGATAGCTTTAAAATTTGCAAAGGTACTCTGACATTCCTGCATCCACTACAATTTTCTGCCCTTCAACAAATTAATTTAGATGTGCCATGACAGTGCTAAAGTTTGGAACAACTTTTTGGTCAGTATTATAAAATTTCATGTTTCATCTTAAACATGGGAAAGTCCACAATAGCCCTTACTTTCAGCTCCCTGAGTGTTACTTGGCCATGTCCTACCTTGTCAGCCAAAAAGGTCACTTTTATTTTGGTTAATTGACTCTTAACGAGATTTATATTACCAAATTGGCTTTTGTAGCAAATAAACCATTAAATCAAATTGTGCATTTGTTCTTCCCAGGTTGAGCTGAAATCAGCCAAGCCATTGATGTAAACAATGCAGTTACACTGTCCATCAGTGCCTTTTTTGGTTAATCATTGGAATGTTGCTGGTTCATTTTTCATTTCAAATGCAAAACTCTGCATTGATAAACTCCATCCAGTTTTACAAAAGCTAATTTTATTTTGGCTCTATCAGTCAGTGGATCTTGCCAATATCCTTTCAATAAGTTGAATTTGGTGACCAATCATGCATGTTCAATTCATTCAGTGCAGTCCACCAATCTTGGAATAGTATTACTGCGTTGACTTTGTCACAATTAATATTGAATTTTTGTGACCCATCCAGTCTCGACACAATCATAATAGGTGAGCTCTCACTACCATTGCCCACTACCCACTATCATTGCCTATCACAAACTTAATCTCTTCCATAATTTGAGTTAATCTGTAAGGATGTCATTTAGGTATCATATCCTTAATATTAATATGAACAGCCAAAAGTGTTTTTTGTCTATTCATAGTAAATCAATTTAGGATTCTGTGAGAGCTTCTGTAAATCACTTTGATACTTTTCTAGAATATAAATTATCTAATCCTTTAAGTACCTTTATATAATACACTCTGATTGCTGGTGGGTCAACTTTTGAATTTTCAATTTCTGGATCATTCTCAATTTTCTGATATTTATTTCACTCTCTACTTCCTTCCCTCATAAATACACCTTTCTCCTGACTAGCATCCTTGGCATAATATGTCAGCATAACACACTCACTGATTCTTTTTCCTGTCTGGAATAGTCACTGCATAATTTGCATTGCTTACTTTTTGATTTGATAAAGTCCAAAGAACCTTTTTCACTAGTTCCCTGGAGATGACTAAGGTGTTCGTGAACACCAATAGGATTGTGGTTTCATTAAGGGGGTCTCTAATGGCAAGTAGTAACAAAGAAATTCCTAATTTTAATCATGAGGAAATTTTTGACAATAAGCTTTAATCATAGTCTTCAAAGATTGATCCTAGGATCAATAATTACAAGATGATCAGAGGATTAGATAGGGTGGACAGTGGGAGCCTTTTTCCTCGGATGGTGATGGCTAGCACGAGGGGACATAGCTTTAAATTGAGGGGTGATAGATATAGGACAGATGTCAGAGGTAGGTTCTTTACTCAGAGAGTAGTAAGGGCGTGGAATGCCCTGCCTGCAAAAATAGTAGACTCGCCCACTTTAAGGGCATTTAAATGGTCATTGGATAAACATATGGATGATAATGGAATAGTTTAGGTTAGATGGGCTTCAGATTGGTTTCACAGGTCGGTGCAACATCGAGGGCCGAAGGGCCTGTACTGCGCTGCAATGTTCTATGTTCTACATTTCCAATGCACCTTGAGATTGTATGTGGTAAGCAGACAATGTAAATTGTTTCATTCCCAAAGTAGTCAGAATTTATTTGAATACTTACAACCTAAAATTTGAAATTTTATTTAATTTTACCTTTTTGGGTACTCCACAACTGTGAAGAATTAAATGAACTTTTCTAATACCATTTTTTCAATAATTTTCCCTAAGGGCATTGTTCAGGAAATCTTGTGGAAACACCCATAATCATCAAAAGATACTGATTCCAATTCCTTATTTTAGGGAGGGGTCCTACACAATCTACTGAGACCCTGCTGAATGGTTCTTCAAAAGCTGGCATCAAAATCAAATGCTAATTTAATTGCTGGCTGATGTTACCCCTCCACCTGACATGTATGACATGTCTGGTGCAATGTGAACACATTTTTATGTAACCCTGACCATTGGAATTTCATGAGCAACACGTAAAATGCCATTACAAAATTCTAATGGAAGTAGCACCTGATGGACCATTGCCAATATCGAATTGGCAGGTATTTGAGGTGATCTCCATTTCCTCATTAGTATTTTGTCTCTCAAGTAATTAAACAAACAGGTAATCTTTTTGATTCAATTTCTGAATCAGTTATTTGGTTAACTCCTTCATTTCAGAATCCACTTGTTAAATTTCTTTTAAAGAAGGTGGATGAAACATGTCAAAATCATTCTCTTCACTCTGCTCCTTTCAGTTAAATCTTTGAATATTGTATCCAATAACCGAATGTCCAAGTCATCTCACTTTCTGATAGACTACTCTTCTCCCTATCTAATTCTGTGGCCCCAAAACCTTGACACAATGCAGTCTGGGAAATAGTACAGGATGTTCCTTCTTCAGCTTGAGTTCCTTTTGTATCCACTGATGTTCAACTGCCCTTGGTGAGGCCAATGTTCTTGAAACTGCCAGATTGTTCCCTAAAATAAAATCAATTCCTTCTATAGGAACCTTTCTCACCACTCCAACCATCACTTTTCCATTTACTCTTTCATCTAACTCTCTATGATGACACTGCCGTGTACCATCCATATATACTTCCAGTCAATATTTTCTCCTTCATCAGCCTCAGGAAGACAAAAAGTATCATTAGCCAGTATCAGTGACTGATTTGCTCCAGTGTCTTTCAATATCTTAAATAAAACAAAGAACTGAGATATTGGGGATCTGAAACAAGCAAAAACAGAAATTGCTGGAGAAACTCAGTAGGTTTGACAGCATTTGCAGAGAGAAAAGAGAGTTACTGCTTTGAGGACAGTGATACTTCTTTAGAATTGAAGAAGGTTCTGAAGAAGTGTCACTGGATTTGAAACATTAACTCTGTTTTCTCTCGATATTTTTATTTTAATTTGAAAAATAAGGAAATACCTCCCCTTTTGAAGTAAAATATTCAGATCATCCAATGGGCTGATTCATCTTGTCAATATTTGGAGAAAGATTTTCATGACTGTCCTGAGCCACTCTTCCTTCTGAATTAATTCTAGGGAAACATGTTCTATCTCTGCTCCTGCTGCAGTTTTGATACCTCATGTTTCTTATCTCATGCCCTCTTTACTGAAGATTCCTTCCACATTCCTAATATTTTAGTTGGTCTCCCATTTAACAACCAACAACTAGTTTTGCCATGTCATTCTTTTACAATGGAAGCATGTTAATTTCTTTACGTCAATTCCTAGCCTCTCTCCTTTATTACTTTGGTTTCCTTCTATAAAAAATGTTCCCTAAAACCAATACTTCCTTTATCTACTGCATTTCTACTTCTCCAGTTTCCTTGTACATTCCAATATAATCATCTGCCACTTATAATTACCTGTACAAGATATCATAGATATTAAAAAGTTCCAGCACACTTGCCAAATTGATTGGAAATTTTTGAGGATGTAGCTACTAGAGTTGATACTGGCGACCTGGTGGATGTAGTTCACTTGACTTGCAGAAAACTTTCAATAAAGTCCCACATAAGAGATTAGCATGTAAAACTAAAGCGTTTGGAATTGGGAGGGATGGATAGTAATGCACTGATAGCATTAAAGTACTGGCTTGCAGACAGGAAACAAAGAGTAGGAATAAACGAGTCTTCTTCCGAGTGGCAGCCAGTGAATAGTGGGGTACAGCAGGGATCAGTGCTGGACTCCAGCTATTCACAAAGTACATTATTGGTTTAGGTAAAGGAACTGAATGTAATATCTCCAAGTTTGTAGAAGACACAAATGGGTGGAAGGGTGAACTGTAAGGAGGATGCAAAGATGTTTCAGTATGATTTGCACAGGTTGAGTGAGTGACAAAATTCATAGCAGTCGAAGTAATTGTAGATAAATGTGAAGTTATGCACTTTGGTAACAAAATAGGAAGGTAGATTATTATCTGACAGGTGATAGATTGGGAAAGGGGGAGTTGCAATGAGACATGGGTGTCCTTGTACACCAGTCACTAGAAGAACGTGTGCAGGTGTAGCAGGCAGTGAAGAAGTTAAATTGTATGTTGGCCTTCATTGTGAGAGGTTTCAAGTACAGGGGCAGGAGCATTTTGTTGCAATTAAACTTGGCCTTGGTGAGACCACATTGAGGGTACAGTTTTTGTCTCCTTATCTGTGGAAGGATGTTCTGGCTTTGGAGGAAGTACAATGAAGCTTGACTGGATTGATTCTGGGAATGAGACAGCTGACAAATGAAGAGAGACTGGATCAAGCAGGACTATATTCAATGGAGTTTAGAAGAATGAGAAGTGAGCTCAAAGAAATCTATGAAACCCTAAAACAGGGTAGTGTATATGCGATAAGGATGTTCTCGATGACCAGGAATTCCAGGATCGGGGTCAGAGTTTAAAGATACAGGAGCAGTCATATAGGACTGAGATGAGGAGAAATTTCTTTACACAGAGAATGGTGAGCCTGTGGAATTCTCTGCCACAGAAAGCAATTGAGGCCAAAACATTGAATGTTTGCAAGAAGGAGTTAGATATAGTTCTGAGCGCTAAAGGGATCACAGGATTTGGGGAGAAGGCAGGAGCTGTATAGTGAGTTGCATGATTGGCCATGATCATAGTTAAGGGCTGAATGGCCTAATCCAGGTCCTATTTTTTATATTCCTATGTTTCTATCTGCCAGAACTGTTGCTTCTTTGATCTTTATTACTGGATGCATATTTATGCAGGTTTCTAAGTTTTCAGGAATGCTATTTCTGAATTCTCCTGTATTCATATTTTCCCTTACGTTGTCATTTTTTTTCTCCCTTGCTTTAGTGATCGAAAACACTGATTCCACAGCATTTCTTATATCTTATTTTTGAAACTTTCTATATACAAACTCTGTCTGCATGCTTCCTGCATCCTTAGAGTGACAACAATTCAAACAGAGCAATGTGCTTTCAGATGTCCTGAGGTCATAGAAGGCAGTACACAAATGAAAGGTCTTTGTTTCCTTCTCTGCTCTATTGTGATAATGTCAAACAGGTGTTGTTTGAAATCTCGCATTGTTCAAAATTCTGACAAAATCTTCAAGTTGAGCTCTGATTTCAAGTAATCATTCTGTAGCTAATCTTCTCCAAGTGGTTGCAAAGATAGTAGTTAACTTTTAACTTGCAAACTAATGTATGGAAATTGTTGTGAAAAGCCAAATTTTCTTTGTGTCAGGGATGTGAAAGTAAGGGTAAAACGTCAGCATTTCATCATATGAACAATTCAGCACTCTCATGACCTGTATCACAGACTTACCAGAAATGTAAATTTTTTTTTTTTGCCTTTGACGTTTATAATTTGATGAAAATGAGAGCGCTGGGATTAATTATAGTAATCAAGCAGTTTATTTTTCTTCTTCAAAGCAGGTGCAGAGACACAGGAAATGCTGTCAAAGCATATAGTTGCCATGTATCCAATAAATCAAACAAAGTACAAACAGAAAGAGATCAGTAACTTCAGTTCATTTTCATGATCGTGGGGATCCCTGAAGAGTTTTGTGGCTCTTCACGTGCTTTTTAAAATTTAGTCCCTGTTGTGATATAGAAAACAAAGGTGGTCAGATAACACATAGCAGTCTCCCAGAAATGACAATAAATTTAACAACCAGATAATTTTCTTGAGAAGTTGATTGAGAGACAATTATTTTGCAAAGCCAACTCCCCAGAACTTCTTCAACAGAAGCCTCTCTTTTGAATCCATCTGAGACAGAAAGGACAGATTTAATGCTTGAATAATAATCTCACATGATTGAGCCTAGCTGGCAAGACATTTGATGCCCATCCTTCATTGCCCTGGACAAAATAAAAGTGAGTTGCCTTCTGGCTTTGCTGCAGCACACAGGGTGTAAGTACCCTGTCAATGCTATTAAGAAGGGAGTTCCAGGAGTTTGAACAATAAGGTGAAGAAAAGTAATATGGTTTCAAGACGGGATGGTGCATGACGTTGAGTAGAAAATGATTTGATTTGATTTGATTTATGATTGTCACATGTACCCAGGTACAGCGAAAAGTTTTGTTTTGCATGCAGTACAGGCAGACCATTTCATACAAAGTGCATCAGGGTAATAGAACAGAGCGAAGAATACAACGTTACGACTACAGAGAAGATGCGCAAAGAGCAAGATCAACACTTAAGTTTAAAATTTGACAGGTCCATTCAGCAGTCTTATAACAGCGGGGAGAAAGCTGTTCTTGAATCTGTTGTTACGTGTGTTTAAGCTTTTGTGTCCTCTGGTCGATATAAGAGGTTGGAAGAGATTATAACTGGGGTGGTAGGGGTACAGCTGCTGCCCTTGTCCTTCTAGATGGTAAAGGCTATGGATTTGGAAGGTCCTGTCAAAGAAGGCTTGGCTGATTTAAGACACCTATCTTCACAATATCACACTGCAAACTCTGGTATAATTCCAATAAATCTGTTCCCTAATTCCTTCCAAAGCTAATATTTGTTTCATGCTGCAGGGCGAATGTATTTTTCCATATGTGGGCCCAACTAAGAAAACTAACATAGCCTATATTCCAAGGCTTGCTGTACAGATGTCTTCTCTGTTTCAGCTCAACAACCCTTTGTTACTGTAAATGATACATTGTTTTGTGTTGCAGATCACCCAGGGGAAATTGAGGAGGGTAAGCTTCTAACGAATGCAATAAGGAGTGACTCAGCAGTCATTGGAGGTAAGATCAGATCAAGTTTTCTGGGTTCCCCAGTCATCACTCTCACAGTTGTTTCCAGGCTTCTTTATCAGAGGGGAAAAGCTGAGGGCTTTAATGATAGAAATCTGAGCTAAAAATAAGGCACCAACTAAAGACTTGACTTTACAGCTACAGTTCAATATATATGTATGAATCTATGATATAAAATTTTCAGCCATGCTTCTGGGCCAGCACTTATTGCCTACCCAAGTTGTCCTCAAGAAAGAGCTGCCTTTTTGAATCTCTGCAGTCATTTTCTGTAAGTAGATCCACAGTGCTATCAGGGAAGGAGTTCCAAGATTTTGACCCAGAAAAGCTATATAATTCCTGGTCAGGATGGTGTGAACCTTGGAGGCTAACTTGCAGATGGTGGTGTTTCCATGTATCTGTCCTTCTAGATGGTAAAGGTCATGGATTTGCAAGGTGCTGCCAAAAGAATCTTGGAGCATTTCTGTAGTGCATCTTGTAGATGGTCCACAATGCTGTTACTGAGCGTAGGTGATGGAGGGATTTTCTTACTTTCTGACTATTTTCAGCATCTACCACTTTACCATTTGTCTGCTTGTTTCCTTCTCTACCTGCACCCTCCACTCCAGCTGTGTACCAACCCATTTGTAAAGACAAGGGATAACAAGGTGTAGAGCTGGATGAACACAGCAGGCCAAGCAGCATCAGAGGAGCAGGCAGGCTGACGTTTCAGGTCTAGACCCTTCTTCAGAGTGTTCATCCAGCTCTACACCTTGTTATCTCAGATTCTCCAGCATCTGCAGTTCCTACTATCTCTGTAAAGACAAGGATTGACTTTTACCTTACAGGCATTAATAAATGTAGGTTCTTGTTACTGATGTGCACCAATTTGTGATTTTTGTTTTTACGTTTTTCATATAAGCTATCCTTTGAAGAGGAACCTGTGATCAAAACCCCACTTGGACCCAGTTACAGTCAGTACATTCTGTAATCACTTAGGATTGTCCAATCTGCTGTATATATTTGGAAAGGTTCATCACTTAGTCTCTTGCTTTTCCCTGTCAGCAAACCTACTTCTCCAATGTTTTTGCAATCAATTGACTAAAGCATGGAAGCACACAATTTTTAAAATTTCCCTCATTTCTCACATATTGTACTTGCTTCACTGTCTGTGTAATCAGTCTTGAATTCCTGGAAATTCCAGGGCATTTCTGGAGCATACCTGATCTAAATAGGATGAAAATTAAGCTATTTGAAGCTCAATTTGTATTAGATCATAATACCATAAGACAGAGGAACATAATTAGGCCATTCAGCCCATCATGTCTGCTCCACCATTCGATTATGGCTGATATGTTTCTCCTGTCATCTTCTTGTAACCATTGATCCCTTTCTAATCAAGAGCCCATCTATCACTGTCTTAAACAAATTCAGTGGCTTTGCCTCCTCAGCCTTCTATGGCAATGAGTTCCACAGGTTCACGGTGGCTCAGTGGTTAGCACTGCTGCCTCACAGCGCCAGGGACCAGGGTTTGATTCCACCCTCGGGCGACTGTCTGCGTGGAGTTTGCACCTTCTCCTCATGTCTGCATGGGTTTCCTCCGGGTGCTCTGGTTTCCTCCCACAGTCCAAAGATATGCATGTTAGGTGGATTGGCCATGCTAAATTGCCCCATAGTGTTCAGGGATGTGTAGATTAGGTGGGTTATGGGGGATGGGTCTGGGTGGGATGCTCTGAGGGTCAGTGTGGACTTGTTGGGCCGAAGGGCCTGTTTCCTCACTGTAGGGATTCTATGAAGGTTCACCACACTTCTCCACGCCCAGTCTAACCAGGGCTCTCAGAATTCTTTAAGTTTCAATCAGATTCCCCTCTCATCCTTCTCAAGAACATCAGGTATAGACCCAGAGTCCTCAACCATTCCTCATATGTTAAGCCCTTCATCCCAGGATCATTCTTGTAAACTTTCTCTCAATCCCCTCCAAAACTGGCATATTCTTCCTTTGATAGTAGTGCCCATTGTGCCATCACAGCCAGAAGGGACAGGAGACTTTCAATTTATGATGCACGCAAAATTAGACCCCATAGATGACCATAGGAAATAAGAAGAGGAGTAGGCCATTCAGCCGCTCAAGCCTGTTCCACATTGGATGTTCTTCATGTAATCCCCCCTTCAAATGCTTTGTGTTTATGTTGTCCCAGGCATTTTCTGTCACGATTTACTACATACACTCTGAGTACACATATGACCTGATGAACCACTTAGGCTATTAATTGTAATATGATACGCATCCTCCATAAAATAAGCCCAAAACATAAAAGTAAAACCTTAGATTTCCTGCAAAATTCATTGTTCAACTTTGACTCAAATTTTGAAACCATGAAATAAAATATTATTCATTCATGATCATAAAGATACAGGATGGAATTTAGTTTTCCTGGCATACGCACACTGTGAGGGGGGCCGGTTAAATTGGTGGGAAGGTACATGGTAGAGAACCCATCGCTCATCCATCTCCCCCAGTTCCAGCCGTGTTTATTACAGGGAGAGGTAGGATGGCGGCACGGTGGCTCAGTGGTTAGCATTGCTGCCTCACAGCGCCAGCGACCCTGGGTTCAATTCCACCCTTGGGTTACTGTCTGTGTGGAGTTTGCACATTCTTCCCGTGTCTGCATGGGTTTCCTCTGGGTGGTCCGGTTTCCTCCCACAGTCCAAAGATGAGCATGTTAGGTGGATTGGCTATGCTAAATTGCCCGTAGTGTTCAGAGATGTGTAGATTAGGTGGGTTACAGGGGTATCAGTCTGGGTGGGATGCTTTGAGGTGTGGACTTGTTGGGCCGAAGGGCCTGTTTCCACACTGTAGGGATTCTATGATGGAGGTTCTCAGAGGTACTGTGGCTGTAATGGACTGTGTGGGGACCATACCATGTGGGTAACCCAGCAGGGTAACCTCAACCTCCAGCCGAATGATGATAGTCTTTTCCTCTTGCCAGCCAATGCCTAATGGAGAGAACTATCAGAGGCAAAGACCTCACTCCGCCCTGAATGCTACCCAACCTCCACAACTCTCTTCCAACTGAACCTGGTGAGCCCACATGACCCGGCATCAATCTGGGCTCCAGTGAGGAAAAGGTAGGAGATGGCACTGGTGCAATAATGTTCACTTGACAAGCTGGCGCAAGCATGATGGGCCGAATGGCCTCCTTCTGTGCTGCAACTCTGATGGTCCTGCTGCCTGTGCCTCCTGAAAATTGGCAGGAGCCACCATCCATGTCGCTACCCAAGAAGGGGACTCTCAAAGTCACAAGGTTGCCGGTTCAAGTCCCTCTTCAGGACTTCTGTGTAAAGGTCAAAGCTGAGGCTTTAGTGTCGTACTGGCGGAATGCTGCACAGTTGGAGGTGTTACATTTCAGACGAGATATTAAACTGAGGCCCCTACTTCCTGATTGGGTGGATATAAATACTTCCACAGCATTAACTTGAAAAAGATCAGGAGAGTTACTCCTGGCCAATACTTATCCCTCAATCAGCGCCACAAAAACTTAATTTTTAATCATTATCAAATTGCTGTCCATAGCAGTTTGCTGTGCACAGAACTGCCAGCTGAATTTTTTGTATTACAACAGGGATTACATTGCAATAGTACTTAATTTGCTCCAGGCTGCTTTGATAAGTCCAGGGATGATGAAAAACCCTGTGTAGGTCTTTCCTTTTTCTAATGTGCTTTATATAAATTAATATATTCATTTATAACCATTAGGATTTGAACACTGATGCAGTTTTATTGATACACCTGTAGATGGGTTCAGGAGTACGAATAAACATTTTCCCCATTTGTGAAGAATCTAATTTGAAATCACTCAAAATGGCTTAAAGAAAACAATAATTAACAATCCAATAGGTTCCTTGTTTCACACGGGTTCACGTCATAGCTACATTTTGTCATGAAAGAAATTTTAAGTGTGCCAGGGTGTTTGGGTAAGGCATCCACTCCCTCCACCACTGACAGCAGAATGCGCTGCAGAAATTCACTATATATCCTCAGACAGCACCTTCCAAACCAATGACCACATCCCTCTAGGAGAACAAGGGCAGCAGATACGTGGGAATACTACCACCTTCAAGTTTGCCTCCATGTCACTCACCATCTTGACTTGGAAATATATCGCTGTTCCTTCACTGTCGCTGGGTCAAAATCCTGGAATTCCCTCCCTAATGGCATTGTGGGTCAACCCACAGCAGAAGGACTGCAGCGGTTCAAGAAGGCAGCTCACCACCACCTTCTCAAGGGCCACTAGGAATGGGCAATAAATGCTGGCCAGCCAGCAACATCCACATCCCACAAGCGAATACATTTTTAAAAAGTTTAATTTAAAGATACTTCTTGAATTCATACAATCTCAGAATTTTGACTTGGAGCTGTGATTAATTTTAGGATGAGGCCTGATCCTGATTAACTGAATCTTAAACAAGTGTAAAAGATCATGAAAACACTAGGGCATAGGGAGCAATGCACTCACAGTTATAATTCTTCAATCTTGTGTGTGGATTCAACCAATTCTGTTCCGAGGTAGCTGGTATAATTCACAGAAAGTAATGGAAATTCAACATCCAATTTTATTTGATGGAAGGATACAGAGGTTGGAGACAGATTCCTCCACACCTGATCACTTTCTGCACTTCCCATCTTCTCAACTGGAAATGGCAATTTCCCAACAGTGAGATGCCAGTGTCTGAGTTGTTGTAATATCATTAAAAGAAATTCCAAGCTGGGCTTCATTACCAATTCCATTAACATTGTACTGTAGGACTACCAGAAAAGCAATTCAATGAAACGTGGTCTATTATTATACCAAATGTATAATCCAGTTTAGTTCACAAATCTTACCAACATTGTTTTCTGTAGAACAATTTCTTAAACATATGAGAATGTCAGCACAGCCACCAACAGACAGGGAGAAAGCATGAGGTAACAAGGTGTAGAGCTGGATGAACACAGCAGGCCAAGCAGCTCAGATGTCCTCGTTTTTCAAGGACCGCAACTTCCCCCCCTCAGTGGTCGAGAACGCCCTCGACCGTGTCTCCCGCATTTCCCGCAACTCATCCCTCACACCCCCTCCCCGCAATAACAACCAAAACAGAATTCCCCTCATCCTCGTGTACCACCCCACCAACCTCCCGATACAACGCATCATCATCCGACACTTCCGTCATCTGCAATCCGACCCCACCACCAAAGACATTTTTCCCTCCCCACCCTTATCTGTCTTCCGGAGGGACCGCTCTCTCCGTGAATCCCTTGTCCACTCCACACTCCCCTCCAGCCCCACCACACCCGGCACTTTTCCCTGCAAGCGCAGGAAGTGCTACACCTGCCCCCACACCTCCCCCCTCACCCCTATCCCAGGTCCCAAGAAGACTTTCCACATCAAGCAGATGTTCACCTGCACATCTGCTAATGTGGTATACTGCTTCCACTGTTCCCGTTGTGGCCTCCTCTACATCGGGGAAACCAAGCGGACGCTTGGGGACCGCTTTGTGGAACACCTACGCTCAGTTCGCACTAAACAACTGCACCTCCCAGTCGCGAACCATTTCAACTCCCCCTCCCATTCCTCAGACGACATGTCCATCCTGGGCCTCCAGCAGTGCCACAACAATACCACCCAAAGGTTGCAGGAACAGCAACTCATATTCCGCTTGGGAACCCTGCAGCCCAATGGTATCGATGTGGACTTCACAAGCTTCAAAATCTCCCCTCCCCCTACCGCATCCCAAAACCAGCCCAGCTCGTCCCCGCCTCCCTAACCTGTCCTTCCTCCCACCTATCCCCTCCTCCCACCTCAAGCCCCACCCCCATCTCCTACCGACTAACCTCATCCCACCCCCTTGACCTGTCCGTCCTCCCTGGACTGACCTATCCCCTCCCTAACTCCCCACATACACTCACCTTTACTAGCTCCATCCTGCCTCTTTGACCTGTTTGTTTCCTCTCCACCTATCTTCTCCTCTATCCATCTTCTATCCGCCTCCCCCTCTCTCCCTATTTATTTCAGAATCCCCTTCCCCTCCCCCATTTCTGAAGAAGGGTCTAGGCCCGAAACGTCAGCCTTCCTGCTCCTCTGATGCTGCTTGGCCTACTGTGTTCATCCAGCTCTACACCTTGTTATCTCAGATTCTCCAACATCTGCAGTTCCTACTATCAGGGAGAAAGCATGTTAGCATTTCTTCTTGTTTATTACATAAGGAAGCCGTTTGCATTCAATCGCTTATCTGATCTATTCAAAATTCTACTGCCCGTATCCTGTCTCACACTGGATTCAATTTACCCATTATCCCCGATTTTGCTGATATATATTGGCTTCCTGCATGGCAGCATCTCAATTTTCATAATTCTCCTCCTTACATTCCATTTCCTGCATGGTGGAGCCCTCCCTTTATCTCTGGAACCTCTTCCAAACCAACAACATTTCAAGAACTTGGAGATCTGCACTTATCACACCGTGCATCCCAGGATTTGTTCACTCCTGTACTGGTGGTTGTACTTTTAGTTGCCCATGCCTAAAGCTCTTTCACCCCCTTCCTGAACCTCTCCACCTTTCCTCAAACTGACCTCTCTCAGCAAAGCATTTGCTCATGTCCCTGATATCCACTCACGTCACTTGGTTTTAAGCTTTTGCTTGGAGTATTAACTCCAAAGGCATGGTGGGTCAGTGGTCAGCACTGTTGCCTCACAGCACCATGGACCTGGGTTCAATTCCACCCTCAGGTGACTGCCTGTGTGAAGGTTGCACATTCTCCCTGTGTCTGTGTGGGTTTCCTCCCGCAGTCCAAAGATGTGCGGGTTAGGTGGATTGGCCATGCTAAATTGCCCGTGGTGTTCAGGGATGTGTCGGCTGGGTAGATTAGCCATAGGCTCACCGGACCCAAAACATTAACTCTGTTTTGTCCTTCACAGATGCTGCCAGACCTGATGAGCTTTTCCAGCAACTTCGTTTTTGTTCCTGACTTACAGCATCCGCAGTTCTTTCAGTATTTTTTAGATTAGCCACAGGAAATTCAGGGTGATAGGGTATAGGTGTGGATGGGATGCTCATTAGTGGGTGGGTATGCACTCAATGGGCTGAATGGCCTGCTTCCACACTGTAGGGATTCTAGTTTTCCAGTGAAGTTTCAGTCTAAATTCAAATGTTGTTGTGATGCTCTGAACATACATAACATTTCTAAACTGTAAGTATTTGACGTGTCTTTACTAACACTTATTTGTGTAAAATTCACAGGCGTGATAGCGGTGGTTATCTTTGTCATCCTCTGTGTCATTGCTGTAATGGGACGCCTGTTGTACAGGCACAAAGGCACGTATCGTACCAATGAAACGAAGGGGGTGGAATATGCTGAGAATACTGACACCACACTGAAGAACAATGCCAATTACCAGGACTCCATTAGTGAAGGCAAGAAAGAGTATTTCATCTGACAGTGGTACAGGCCCTTCTCATTACCACCGATATAACAGAAGATTAATAACACTAACAGCTGGGACTCGCTGTCTGTGCTATGAGTTAGCTCTAGATTCTGCAGACTAAACGCTCAAATGCTATGTTCAAAGTATTGTCACAGGACAAATGACTGGTTTACACTTCTGTTCACCTTGACAGGACAGAGATATAACCTATTGTTTCCTGCTAACTCTAGGTCAGCTCAGGGGAGTAGAAATAAGACTTTTGTAAATTCTATATAAAGACAGCAGAGAAAAAAATTACCATTATATAAACCGCATGAAAAAATAAGCAGCTATTTTATTTTCTGTTTGACTCCATTTGCTCTTCTCCCACCCATTTTTTTTTCCCCCCACCAATTCAGTGCAAACACAATCTGGGGATAAGTTCCTGACAACACTGTTACAACATCAACAACAACTTGTGTTTACAGCATGCCTTTATCATTGTAACATATCCCAAGGTACTTAAATCTCAATATTCAACAATATTTGACACAGAGCAACCTAAGGTGATATCAGGATAGGTTACAGTCAAGGCAATTAGGGACAGGCAGTAAATGCTGGTCCTGTCAGTGATCCCCACATCAAATGAGTGAGTCACAAACAAAAGCTTGGTTGAAGAGGGATGCCTCAAGGACAGTCTGAAAGGAGGAGGGAGGGAGTGGCAGAAAGTTTCAGGGAAGGTATTCCAGAATTTAGGAGCTGAAGGCACATCTGCCAAACTGTGTGGCAATTAAAATCGAAGATGTGCAAGAGGCCAGAGTTGGAAGTGTTCCAAAGAGTTGTGCAGATGGTGGTGTTACTGACATAGGGCGTTGTGAAGCTTCAAAGAGACTTCTTACCCAAAGTGAGAATCTTCCCCAGGTCACTTTACCACAAGAGCTAAAAGGTTCAAAGACTATGCGGACTAGATTTGCTTTCCCTTGAGTATGGATGGTGCTATGATTTTATTGAGGTTTCGGAGATGATTGATGGAGTTGATATTGTGGGAAGAGAATTATTTCGTCTGGTGGGACAATCCAGAACAAGGCATTAACTTTCAAGTTCAAGCTGAACCTTTCCGGGGTGATGCCAGGAAATGCCTTTTCAGAGAAAAAGGGGCATGGAAATCTGTAACAAAGATATTGAGGCTGGGGGGATTGGACACTTGAAAACATTAAAACCAAGGTGAATACATTTTTGATAGGTTAATGGCATTGAGTCTTATGGAACCAAGGCAGTTATGAGGTTAAGATATAGATGATACTTGATCTAACTGAATGTTGGAACAGATTTGGGGAACCTGAAAGACTTATTCTTGATCCAGCCACATAAGCCTTCATAACCAAGCAGACCTGACAAGTACATACACTTGTAAAGATGCGCAGGAATCCTAATATTTTCCCTCTTCTTGAGTGCTAAGGTCAAAGTTTGATACCTAGTTTGCTCATCTAGTTGAAATCAACAATCTCAAAACAGTCTAAGATTCAACATCTTCTTCTGATGAAACAGGGATGCTGTGGCAAGCAAATTTGTAACTCAAGCCAAGTGTTCAAGGTAAGCAGAATGAAATGGCCATCATGAAGCTGCAGGAATGTACAGGTAGATCTTGCAATTAGTTATGTAGAGTAATTGAAATCCAGGTTTTGGGGAATGGTAGCATTAAGATCCTCTAATGCCAATGCACAAAAAAAGCTCCTGAGTTTACATTTATCATTTCTTGCATAATGGTAATTTTTCACTGCTTTTATTTAATTCCATTTTATAAAAATCTTGGGTCTAATCCTATGACCTGACCTCAATAACTTCTGTAAAATTAATACTTTTGTTTGTAAATGACTGACTATCTAGCGACTTAATAACATGGGAGATCTTCGCTCTCCAGGATTGTGTGGTGCCAGATGAAGTTGAGTCCTTTGTACCATTATTCAACATATATAACTCACCTATATATATATACATGTAAATTATTTTCATGCTGTACAGCAGAAATCAACCCCAAGCACAAACTAGTTTGAAGTCATATGTCAGAGTATCGTACAGAGAGGAAGTAAGATAGAAATTTCACTACCTATCTTGTTTCCTGAAACTTTATGTGAATGTACGTGAATGACAGACAGGAAAAAGAAAGCGTTGGTCAATCAGCCATATTCCATACCAATGATAATATGATCTCCTAAGCCCTTCCCCTCTTGTACATCCTGTTTCCCCTTCCTCCACACTGGGGCTGCAAATCCTCTGGGAGATACACAAAAACAGAGAGGGAGCAATGAAACAGAGCTTTAATTCAACTGATTGCTTGCCCCTAACACATTGTCTGAAAGTTTTCCTATGAGGTGGAACAATTCTGAGTAAATATTCCGAATGTTACTAATGGTTTTGTAATCAGGTTGACAATGGTTACCATTACTTGGCTATTCTTTTACTGCGATTGTTCTGAGCCATTTGACCTCAGATATCACTATGGTTACAACACAGCCCTCGGCAGCAAAACATTTGGTGAATTATGAAGAGAGTATGTTGTGAATGATGTATCATAGGCACAATCCCATTAAACTTGCAAACAATAAAATCTTCAGAACCAAAACTTTATGTTGAGTAGAAGTGAGACCCTGATTCAATTGAAACAAGGTGTGACCTGAATTAGTAAAATATCTGAATTACGTCCAATGTTAATTATTAGGTTGATGTAGGATTTGCAAAATTATTATCAAGGTCTGCAAGTTGAATGGAATTGAATTGAATTAACTTTATTGACACATATACTCACATGAGTATCTTAGGTACAAATTCTTAGGGAAAAAAATTGAAAAATAGAGAAATAGAAAGTTCAGCACGATAGACCTTCGAAAGTGTAAAATCATAGTAATAAATTCGATAAATTAATAAATAAAAGTTCAGAATGATAGTTCTTCTGCAATAATATCATCAAGAAAATCAAAAGAAATTTAAAGAAAAAAGAATTTAAGGTGAAGTCCACTTAGTTATGTGTTTTCTTCAGACAAGACGGAAGAAGGATTGGTGGAAAAATGAGTTGTTACCTTTTATGAGTGCAATTTTGAAAATGACCTGAAAGTTAAGACAGATACCTAGCGAATTTGTAAATAATGGCACATCCCAAGTAAATTCCCTCACTTCTGCTCAAATGTTGATACTCTCCCAAGCGCTGGTATTGCTGAACCATGCCTCTCAAATATTGATGCACTCCTATTGACTTATTGCAAATATTGGTACACTACCACGAATTCCAAGCAATACCAACACAGCGCTACTCCCAGTCTCGAATATTTTTCAAACTCCCAATGTAGTCTGAAAATATTGACATGACATGACATGAACAATGCTTATCAAATATCAAGACAATATGGAAACATCACTTTCCACCGTTCCAAGTTATTAAACATAGACCCAGGAACTCATGCAAATATTGTCACTCTAATGATTAAACTTTGTTAATCATAACAAACTCCCCTTAACCGGCTGGAAGTGTTGAATATTCCCAAATTCCAATTTTCTATTTCAAAGTATCTCATTGCATCCTCCAAGAAGATGCCTTGCCTCCTTTGCTTGGAGAAAGAGTGTAACTGAAAGGAGCACATCTGATCTTCACCAGTGAGTGACTAATATCCAGAATGGGTTTTACCAATTAAGTGAATAAAACTAGTGTACTGGGATCACTTAAGAGATGACTAGATAATGCAAAGGGAACATGAAAGAGTGAGATTAAATACCTTCTTCATCTGAGCTCATCTCACTTGGACATCAGAGATAGTAAGAACTGCAAATGCTGGAGAATCCGAGACAACAAGGTGCAGGGCTGGATGAACACAGCAGGCCAAGCAGCATCATAGGAGCAGAAAGGCTGATGTTTCGGGCCTAGACCCTTCATCAGAAAAGGGGGAGGGGAAGGGGGTTCTGAAATAAATTGGGAGAGAGTGGGAGGCGGATAGAAGATGGATAGAGGAGAGGATAGGTGGAGAAGAAACAAACAGGTCGAAGAGGCGGGGATGGAGCCAGTAAAGGTGAGTGTAGGTGGGGAGTTAGGGAGGGGATAGGTCAGTCCAGGGAGGACAGACAGGTCAAGGGGGCAGGATGAGGTTAGTCGGTAGGAGATGGGGGTGCGGCTTGAGGTGGGAGGAGGGGATAGGTGGGAGGAAGAACAGGTTAGGGAGGCAGGGACGAGCTGGACTGGTTTTGGGATGCGGTAGGGGGAGGGGAGATTTTGAAGCTTGTGAAATCCACATTGATACCATTGGGCTGCAGGGTTCCCAAGCGGAATATGAGTTGCTGTTCCTGCAACCTT
>NC_063338.1:87795149-87801835 GCF_021869965.1 Rhincodon typus | reverse complement strand
AAGGTTGCAGGAACAGCAACTCATATTCCGCTTGGGAACCCTGCAGCCCAATGGTATCAATGTGGATTTCACAAGCTTCAAAATCTCCCCTCCCCCTACCGCATCCCAAAACCAGTCCAGCTCGTCCCTGCCTCCCTAACCTGTTCTTCCTCCCACCTATCCCCTCCTCCAACCTCAAGCCGCACCCCCATCTCCGACTGACTAACCTCATCCCGCCCCCTTGACTTGTCCGTCCTCCCTGGACTGACCTATCCCCTCCCTAACTCCCCACCTACACTCACCTTTACTGGCTCCATCCCTGCCTCTTCGACCTGTTTGTTTCCTCTCCACCTATCCTCTCCTCTATCCATCTTTTATCCGCCTCCCACTCTTTCCCTATTTATTTCAGAACCCCCTTCCCCTCCCCCTTTTCTGATGAAGGGTCTAGGCCCGAAACATCAGCCTTTCTGCTCCTATGATGCTGCTTGGCCTGCTGTGTTCATCCAGCCCTGCACCTTGTTGTCTCACTTGGACATCATGCTGATTGATTCACACCACAAGTGCTAAGTTTGTGAACAAAACAAAAATGCTACCTTTAATATTATGCTACAGAGCACCACATTCTAGACTATTGGAGTACAAAAGGGGCATAGGGCTCCAGAAGCATTTTCTGCAAATATCATCACTTCCCAAGAAAACACAAGCTAATGCTAAATCTTTATTGCTGTCTTGAGAGTATGTATACTGATTGTTCCCTTTATGAGGTACTGCCAAGTCCATCTTCAAGCACTTATGACAAGCTGAGAGGGCATTCTTTTCTTCCATTGGTATCCTCTTCTGTTGATATTTTAAAGTCATCGTTACTGAGAGAGATATTTTGTAATTGTCTTTCAAAAGAGTAGACTTTCCACAAAGTCATCCGCTTCTAAGAGTGTTTAGCCCTGTAGCCAATGGATTTTATGGGCTGGATGTTCATTTTGAGTGGTCTTGCATTGTTGCACCGTTATTCCCCAATATTATTAACTTTCACTAAAGTAACAAAGAACAACTAATATGATATTACCCTTTGCGTATGACTGCTAAGACAGATTTCTATCCCATCACGTTGGCTTTGTATCAAATGCAATTTCAACTCACAAAATAACAGGGGATTTCATAACCCACATCCCCAGCAGGGGTAGCATAGGCCCTGAAATGACATGACGAAATTGCAGATGCACATTTGTTTTGTCCATTGCGTTGTGGAAGCAGCTGCCATATAAAATGAAGTAAATGTAATTAAAGTCACCACAGTCCTGCACTCCCATCGGAGAGACAACTAGTGGTGGTTTAACCTAAGGGTCACCACATCTCAGGCAAGGGGCAAGGTTGAGAAGGTCGGACATTCCTGGTGACCTTAGCCAGTACAAGAATTGAACCTGCATTGTCGGCATCGCTCTGTATTGCTAACTGAGCTAACTGACACCCACTGTCACGTAGCACATACCAAGGACAATTCTTCGTCATTCGTGGGTGACCTAACTCTCGTTCTTTATCACGGTTAACTGACCGCATCTTCTTACAGTGTAAGTAATAGATTTAAGGAAACAATATCTGTTTTCAGCAGTGCTGCAGCAATTTGCAGTTTACCTACAGTGGTGAATGACATTTTGGAAATCAAACCCTGAAAAGGGACAAGAACTGGCAATGCTGTGTTTCTGTGATTTATATGGCAAAAGTGAAGATAATTGTTAGGGAAAGGATATTCCTATTCATAAAATTTTAAGTAATTCCTTGATAATTGGGTCTAAAGTGTTTATTGGCTTTCATAGTAATTAGGTATAAATTATAGCTATTATTAACAATAATTACATATAGAATCGCAGAATGATACCCACAGAATGAAAACATTCAGAACAGAATGCTTGTGGTTTCTCTTTTGAAGATGTATCCAATTAGTGGCATTGATTTGTCTTTAATTTATAGTCGAGCAAATCTCTTCACATTGATAGTTATTCAATTTCCTTTTCAATATATACAGCGGTAACTATTACTAATGATAAATGTATATGCATTGATAACAATAATTAACTATATGTATACAATAAGAACTGTTATTGATAATTTCACATATAATTACAGTAAAAATGAATAAGTGGAGAATTCACCATCTCACAGAATCTGAAGGAGATCGTTGCCTAGGAGGGTTTTTTTTGTGTTCTGAAGAATACACACAACTTCTCAAACATTTCTTTCATTGTGGGCTGCATGAGAAGCCACATTAATTTTTCCTATTTTACCCCATCCACTTAGCCGCCAATATTCAGGCCTTAACAGAAGTAACTCCTTTCATGGCTTTACCTTGATTGAGCTGTTCAGCAGGAGACATTTGAAAGGCTTCAAGATTCTCTTATGAATAGAGTTGTCCTTGGAGGCAACTGGGATATCCATGCATTTAGGACAAAGAGAGCTCGACTCTCAATGTTTATCATCTACATTCTGTGGTAACTTTTATTGACCTCTACACTTCACTGGAAATTAAAACTGAGGTTACTAATCTTTGAATGGCAACTTCATTTTAAAAGTCAAAAAACCAGACATTAAAGGAATGAATATAAAATGATCTTAACTCCATTTACGATAATTAATCCCAATATTAACTGCAACTCCTTACAGAGTACAATCGTAAAAGATCAGTGGTCATTCTGCATCAGCTGAATTGGCAGAGGTAGAAATTTTGCAGCAAGCTTTGTTTGGTTTCAATGTCAAAGAAGAGAACATTTTAAAGAAAAAAGAAAACATAGAAGATGAATATTTTTGTTTGAAGTATATTAGATACGTACACACAATCAAGCAAAAAACCCTTAAAGCAGACACTCCATTTTGATTGGAAGTGGATGGCTATGACAATAGCATGCTAACCCAATCAGGGTCTAGGGACCTCTTAAAGTCATAATGCACTCCCCATCAGTATCGCCAAAGGACACACAAGAATATTACATTAGAGAAGTCTAAATGTTTGGCTGACAACAAAGTATCTGATTTGTCTGTGAACTAATGACTAGTTATCAATAGCAAAGGCCTTCAGTCTGCCAATAACTATATAATAGGTTCTCAGCTGACCAGCTTGTTCAGATTGAATAACTTTGGCAGAAGCTGTCAGACCTCTGGAGGTAAAGGAATTGTTTTTGCTCTGCAGTAAAAAATATCTCAAGCCTGAAGATGCCAAGTCCATTTTTGTTGTTCAGTTGCTGTGACTTTTAATTTGAAACTAAACTTGGGTGGTACAGGAGCTCAGTGATTAGCACTGCTGCCTCTCAGTGCCAGGGACCTGGTTTGATTCCAGCCTTCGGTGATTATTTGTGAGGAGTTTGCACATTCTCCCAGTGTCTGTGTGGGTTTCCTCCAGGTACTTCAGTTACCTCACACAGATGTGCAGGTTAAGTAGACTAACCATAGCAAATGTGAGATTACAGGGATAGAGTTGGGGGCTGGGTCTGGGTGGGATGCTGTTTGGAGGGTCGGTGCAAACTTCTCTTTCTGTACTGTAGGCATTCTATGAATGCTCTATCTTAAGGGACTTTTGGGACAGAGCTCCATTTAAAGTGGAACTCAACATGCATTTGGTAAGAGATGAGTATGGAAGGACAGAGTGTAACAGGTCAAGAAGCTGAAGAGTTATGGCCAGAGTGCAATTCCAATGACAAGTGCCCATTGAATTAAATAAAATTGCCATTAAAATTTTTTTTACCAATTCTGCTGAGCAGCAAAGACAAGGATGATTTGACTAAAATGACTTCCTGCCCCCTTCACAAACCACAGGATTAGATGTTAAAGTTTGCTTCTTTACCCATCTCCCTTTGAAACTTGTTTTGAAGTTACAGTTATCTGGCTCAAAATAAAATGTTACAAAACATATCTGTTTCTCATTCTGTATGCTCAGATGTCTATGCTGTTCTAAATGGCGATTGCTAGGGTAGAACATTCATAAAACAATGTGATGTAGCAGTAATATTGTTACTTGGTATTTTGCTATTGCTCATTTTTTTATTCCATGATGTGTAAAGTATTTTGTTCAGCACCAATCAAGTAATGAAGTGATTCCTTTGCTGTTACTCTGTACAGTCATGTGCAATTAAATATATTTATAAAATACAACACAGTATTAACTAGTAGGTTGTAATTTATTTTCTATGTCTCCAGAGCTGGTGATTATTCGTACTGAAATAGGTGTATTTAATAAAATATGAATTTTTTGGAATTCTGTTTTGCTTCATTTATTGGTATGGTCTCTTCCAATCATCTTTTCAACTCAATTAGTTTACCTTGTGTTGTTCTTCTTTCAAACAACTGGTCCCCTTTCACACTCATTCAAGAGAGGGGAGGTGACAGCCTATTGGTATTAAATTTGGACTGTTAATCCAGAGACCTGGGTAATGTTCTGGGGACCTGGGTTTGAATCCTGCCACAGCAGCTGGTGGAATTTGAATTCAACAAAAATCTGGAATTAAGGATCTAATGATGACCATGAATCTATTGCTAATTGTTGGAGAAAAACCCATCTGGTTCACTCATGTCCCTTTAGGGAAGGAAACTGCCATCTTTACCTATAGCCTATATGTGACTCCAGACCTGCAGCAAAGTGGTTGACTCTTAACTGCCCTCTGGGCAACTAGAGATAGGCAATAAATGCTAGTCTGGCCAGTGGTGCCCTCAATCTGTGAATGAATAATAAAAAAAAGGATTCTCTTATGAGGAAGGGTTGAGTCTGTCTTCATTGGAGGACATGGTGAGGGACAGTTCTTTCCTTGCAACATCTCGAGTGGAGTGCAGCTGGGATTTAAGTATGGCACCAACAATTTGAATGCGGCAAGTACGTTCACCTTTCTGGCTGTGCAATTCCAAGAAAGACGTCTTAGAGTCTGGTTGTATAATAAGTGAAGAGTGGACAATTTTGTGAGAAAAGTTGCTTCAAGCCATTGCAGACTAGGTACGCTGTATCTCTCTGGACAAAACATTTCAAATAAAAAGTCCCATTAGTGGCACATTTCCTATTAAGCTCATGCTACAACACCAACAAGAGCTCACAGATGTACATAATACTGAAAGCAAACCAAAGCACTTCACAAGAGAGATTACCAAACAAAATTTCACAGTGAGCCATAGTAAGAGATATCGGGAACAGGGAAGAGTTATGGTTCAAGGAGTGTGTCAAAGCAGGAAAGAGAATTAGAGAGGCTTAACAAAGAAATTCCTAGACAGCTGAAGGACTGATCGACAATGGAGGAGCACAAAACCCTAGGGATGCCCAAGAAGAAAGAATAAGAGGACCACAGTGATTTCAAAGGGTTGCTGGGCTATTGAAGGTTTTGAGATATAGAAACTTCATTGCAGTGCTCTAAAAAGTGTAGTCTTATTTCCCATTTTGTTGAAAATGTGATGATTGCAAACTGAATACTGATCACAAGTATGTCGCATGAGGATAGCGCTACTTTCTGTGTGATTATTATAGAACTTAGGGCCACTGATTCGGGTCAGCCATCAGCCTGTTTGCTAGCACTGTCTTGGAGTCTAGTTACTATCAGGACCAACAGTTTCTTCGTCTATGGCAACAACAGTTGTGAATTGGGAATGTGCAGCATGCACTCAGCTCTAATACATAAGTATAAATACAACAGCACTGTGACTGTTCACAAAATAAAACATATTGCATATAGTCTGTTGAGATTGTGATAAAGTCAACGTGAGCATAAAAACAAAATGTGGTGAAGATTCGTGGGAAACCAAAGGACTAGGAAGCCTTTAAAACCAGCACGGAATAACTAAAAAAAACAATAATGTGGGGTGGGGTGCGGGGGTAGGAGATGAAAGATAAGGTTAAGGTAGCTTGTAATATAAAAGAGGATTGCAAAAGTTTTTTTACATGTCTAAAAGGTAGGAGAGAGGCAAGATTGGACATTGGAAAATGAAGCTGGAGAAGTAGAAATGGGGAACAAAGAAAGGGCAGAAGAACTAAAAAGGTACTTTGCACCAATTTTCACAGTAGAAGACACAAGCAGCATGCCAGAACTTCAAAAGAGCCAGGGGTCACAAGTGAGTGTAGTAGCAATCGCTAAACAGAAGGGGCTGGGGAAGCTAATGGTCTAAAGGTGGATTAATCACCCGGACTGGATGGACTAGAGTACTTGGAAATGCATGGTAAAACAGGGCTGAGTAAGCACAGTTTGGTCAAGAGGAGGCCATATCTGATAGAATTCTTTGGGAAGATAATGAGCACATTAGACAAAGGAGAGTCAGTGGACATGATCTATTTGGATTTCCAGAAGGCCTTTGATAAGGCGCTGCACAGGAGGC
The DNA here is from genome assembly GCF_021869965.1 of Rhincodon typus. NCBI lineage: Eukaryota > Metazoa > Chordata > Chondrichthyes > Orectolobiformes > Rhincodontidae > Rhincodon > Rhincodon typus. The sequence continues at coordinate 87,795,523 of NC_063338.1, read as the reverse complement.
TGCAAAATAAGGTGAGACTCCCTGGTGTTAGGGGCAAGGTACTGGCATGGATAGAGGGTTGGCTGAAGGCCGAGAGAAGATATTAGGGGGACTTTTACAGGATGGCAACTAGTTCTGCACAGGTCAGTGCTGGGACCACAACTATTCACATGATACATTAACGATCTGGACAGAGGAACTGAGGGCATTGTTGCTAAGTTTGTAGATGACACAAAGATAGATGGAGGGACTGGAGGTTGTAGAAGGATTTGGACAGGCTAAGAGAGTGGACAAAGTGGCAGATAGAATACAATGTGGGAAAGTGCGAGGTGACACACTTTGGTAGGAAGAGTAGAGATATAGACCATTTTCTACATGAGGAAAGTCTTCAGAAA
>NC_063338.1:87780674-87794649 GCF_021869965.1 Rhincodon typus | reverse complement strand
ATAAGCAGAGGCTTGGGGACCACTTTGTGGGGCACCTATGCTCGGTTCGCACTAAATAACTCCACCTCCCAGTCGTGAACCATTTCAACTCCCCCTCCCATTCCTCAGACGACATGTCCATCTGGGCCTCCTGCAGTGCCACAATGATGCCACCCGAAGGTTGCAGGAACAGCACCTCATATTTTGCTTGGGAACCCTGCAGCCCAATGGTATCAATGTGGACTTCACAAGCTTCAAAATCTCCCCTCCCCCGACCGCATCCCAAAACCAGCCCAGCTCGTCCCCGCCTCCCTAACCTGTCCTTCCTCCCACCTATCCCCTCCTCCCATCTCAAGCCCCACCCCCATCTCCGACCGACTAACCTCATCCTGCCCCCTTGACCTGTCCATCCTCCCTGGACTGACCTATCCCCTCCCTAACTCCCCACCTATTTATTTCAGAACCCCCTTCCCCTCCTCCATTTCTGAAGAAGGGTCTAGGCCCGAAACATCAGCTTTCCTGCTCCTCTGATTCTGCTTGGCCTGCTGGGTTCATCGAGCTCTGCACCTTGTTGCCTTTGAAATGTTCCTGCTTTTGCAAACGTGGGAAATTATTTGTATGTCGTAAAGAGCCAGCAAAAGAAAGGCAAGGTAATGATGTAAACAACAAATGCTGGAGATCACAACGGGTCAGACAACATCCGTGGAGAGAGACCAAGCTAACGTTTTGAGTCTAAATGACTCTTCATCAGAGCTGAAGTGAAGTGTGGAGGGGACAGCATTTATGCAATCAAGGGTTGGTGTGGAGTGCTTGGGGGAGAAAGGCTGCTGAAAGTGCAGATTGAGTGATGGGAATGTGAGACTGGCAGAACAATGGTGTGTCTACCTGCCAGACAGGAAAGAACAGATAGTCCCATGGGGTGGAGGAGGGGAGAAAGGACAAGACGACAGAGAATGTAACAAGTAAAGCTAAAAGAAAGGGGAGAAATGGGAGAATGTAACAGGTAAAGGTAAAAGAAAGAGAAGGAATGGGAGTTGGTTCACAGTTTGAAAGTTTTAAACTCAATGTTAAATTCAGAAGCCTGTAAAGTGCCTCGTCTGATGATGAGATAGTAGGAACTGTCGATGCTGAGTCTGAGATAACACAGTGTGGAGCTGGATGAACACAGCAGGCCAGGCAGCATCAGAGGAGCAGGAAAGCTGACGTTTCGGGTCTCGACCCTTCTTCAGAAATGGGAGAGAGGAAGGGGGCTCTGAAATAAATGGAAAGACGTCTGAAGATGAGATGTTGTTCCTCCAGTTTGCACTACGATTCATGGAGCATTGCAGCATGCCGAGGACAGACACATGGGTATGTGAGCAGGACGCTGTGTTAAAATGAACAGCTACGGGAAGGTCAGGGTCATGCTTGCACACAGACCAGAGGTGTTCCTCAAAGTGGTTACCCAGCCTGCATTTGGTTATGACCGAGTGATGAACTCAGTTAGGGCATCAGGGAGAACACTGTTGTTCTCCTTCAAAATACTGTCATGTTGTATTTGACATCCACCTGAAAGGACTTTAGTTTGATATCTGATCTGACAGAGTGTACTGGAGAATTATGAGATTTTATAACCGAGTGTTTGCAGTGGGATTTGAACTCACAAGCTTCATGGCTAACAAAGCAAGAGTGGCCTCCATAGCTGGCAGCTGGAGCTGAACCAAATCTCTTTGTGCTTAATTACTGTAATTGGATAACCTATTTATCTGTCAGTCATACATATCGACCAGAGCATACATGAGTCTATGGTGTACATGATTAATAGAGTAATTTTCATTTTTATCCCGGATTTTGGCAGGACTAATGACACAGGGCTTCTGTCATACAAAGATCACTTGCCTGTGACTCAAATTATTATTGGAGACATTAACAAGACAAGCGCTGAAGCTGCCTACAAGCTTGGGCCACTACGTTGCCATGGTGATGGTAAGTGCCCTGTGGTTAGAGTTTCATAAATGGTAACTTGAAATAGATGCCAAGACTGGCACTAAATTATGCACCATCTGAAATCAAATCGAGAAGTCAAGTTACTGTAGCAGCAATGGTCTAACATAAAGTACGCCTGACTGATGAAAACAGTAAAATCCATTTGTTTAACTTAAAAAAACTGCTTATTTTCCGCACCTCCCTTTCTTGGAGTCCCTGGTGCTGATCTTGAACTGATGAAACAGCCAAGTAATGCATCTGCACTCCACCATCATCCTCCATCCCACTTAACTTCACTTCTAGCTAAGGATATTGAGATTCAGGAGACATAAGGCATGGGAGTTTTATCTGCAAGTCAGATCCAGTGTCACTATGTGACAGTACCAATAAGAATTTTGAATTTGTTTCAAGGGGAACAAGGAAAAATTGTTTCGGAGTAATTCCAAAGTCATAGCCATTAAGTTATAGTCATACAGGTTTACAGCACAGTAGAAGACCCTTCATTTACGTGTCTGTATTGGTAAATGAGTTTGAGTTGCTTCATGAAGGCAGACTGAACATGCCTTAGATTTGAAAGTAAGGTCTGAATTTTCATAGCCTCATAGGGAGGAAGGTTGATGGAGGAGGGGGTTGGTTTGACAAAATGAGGAGCTGCTACACTGGATGAGTGCAGCTCCAACAGCACCATCCAGGCCAGAGCAGCCCACTCGATTGGCACCATATCTACAAACATTCACTCGCTCCACCATCGACGCTCAGTAGCAGCGGTGCATACTGTCAACAATATGCACTGCAGAATTTCACCAAAGCTTTGTAAACATTGCTTTCCAAACTCTTCAATAGTACCAACTATGAGGACAAGGGCAGCTGAACATTGGGAACACTACCGTCTGCAAGTTCCCCTCTAAGGCACTCACCATCCTGACTTAGAAATATATTGCCAGTCCTTCACTGTTGCTGAGTTAAAATACTGGAATTCTCTCCCTATTATGGATCAAACTACAGCTGATGAGCTGTAGCTCACCACCACCTTCTCAAGGGTAACTAGGAATGGGCAATAAGGTGGCACGTTGGCTCAGTGGTTAGCACTGTCACCTCATAGCTCCAGAGACCCAGGTTCAATTCCACCCTCGGGCGACTATCTGTGTGGAGTTTGCACATTGTCATCGTGTCTGCATGGGTTTCCTGCGGGTGCTTCAGTTTCCTTCCACAATCCAAAGATGTGCAACTTAGGTGAATTGTCCATGGTGTCTTGGGATATGCAGGTCAGGTTGGTTGAGAAATGAGGGATTATGGGGTTGGGGGGTTGCTGGATCTGGCTCTTCAGAGGGTCAGTATGGACATTTCTTTTTCCTTTATTCATTAACAGGATGAGGGCGTTGCTGGTTAGGCAGCATTTATTGTCCATCTCTAATTGCCCAGAGGGCAGTTCAGAGTCAACCACATTGCTGTGGGTCTGGAGTTACATGTAGGCCAGACCAGGTAAGGATGGCAGTTTCCTTCCCTAAAGGACATTAGTGAACCAGATGGGTTTTTCTTGACAATCAGCAATGGATTCATGGTCACCATTAGATTCTTAATTCCAGATATTTTATTGAATTCAAATTCTACCATCTGCTATGGCAGGATTTGAACCCGGGTCCCCAGAATGTTACCTAGGTCTCTGGATTAACAGTCCAGCAATAATACCTCTAGGCCATCGCCTCCCCATTATGAGGTAAATGGGCTGAATGGCCTGCTTCCACACTGTAGGGATTCTATGAAATGCTGGCCCAGTCAGCAACATCAACATCCCATGAATGAATTAAGAGAAACATTATGCAATGCCATCTCAGAAAGATGAAAACGGTTGGAGGGTTTTGCACTGAGAGGTTAGGATGTTTTCTCACTGCATTTTAACAAACTCACCTCGTTAATCATCTGCAATGCTCCGATCTTTCACGCCCGGTTTCTGTGAGCACTCACCACTCAACAGATATCCACCAAAAGACTGGCTTGCCTTCTGAGATAATAGGGTGTAGAGCTGGATGAACACAGCAGGCCAAGCAGCATCAAAGGAGCAGGAAAGCTGACGTTTCGGGTCTAGACCCTTCCTCAGAAGCTTGCCTTCTGTTTGTTTCATGTTTAAAAGCCTCTCATGTAACTGGACAAGCACAATCAGTCCAGAGCTCCCCTACGCTGTTCGTGACATCTGTGTAAACAGGAGAAACCCTGCACCATGTTGCATGAGCAGTTTCCTGGAGTCCTCCTGGGCTGTGTTTACAATTGCAGGACTTCATCCTCCCTTTGTCAAGCAGTTCAAGCCAGGGTGCTCCCTCAGACTGGCCAAGACACCATATTACAACAAAACAAAACAAGGAACTGCAGATGCTGGAAATCTAAAACAAAAATAGAAATTTCTAGAGAAACTCAGCAGGTCTGGCAGCATTGGTGTAGAGAAAATAGAATTGGTCTGGTGACCCTTCATCAGAACATACATTAGAATGAAGAATCAGATCGGACTTGAAATGTTAAATCTGTTATCTTTCCACAGATGCTGCCAGACCTGCTGAGTTTCTCCAGTAATTTGTTCCACATAATGTCAGCCTGATTTGAAGTTGTCACTTGGCTTAAAGTAGGGTCAGTGTCTGAAGGAATGTCCAGCACTATAGGAAGAAAGCCAGTATCCCTTTCCATTATGTCAGGGTGAGTACCATCACCTTCTCTCTGATACTTTACACTCACTCTATCTCTGCGACTAGACCCACATCCCACCAAGGTTCATAGTCTGCCACTCTCACAATTGCCTACCTCTTCCCTCAGTTGCTGCCAACTTCTACCACCACAAACCCTACAGGTCCTCTGCACTGCCTACCCACTCACTTAGGGCACCTCCCCATCTACACCAAGGTAACAGCTGTGTCACCGACTTTCAACTCCCTTAATCCTTGCCTGTCTCTCATCCAGGAGGAAAACAACCCACAATGGGTCAAAAAGTGTGGCTGGTGGGCTGCCCAATGTCTGGCTCCTCACCTCTTACATTGAGAGCATCCTTACTCTGACTGCCCTGGGCAGGCCCTGGACTAGTACTGGAGGCTGTCCTTGACTCTTTGTTCTAGGAAGCCCCTCAGTGAAGGCTATCCTCCTTGACATCCTGGCTTTGTGTGGCCATGCTGAACAGCAAGGCAAGACAGCAGTAATATGGGCCCAGTATCTCTGGTGGACATGTAAAACATACAAAAGAGCAAAGCAGGGCACTTTGAATATCCATGGGTTCAGAGTGAGTGTACATCATGGGAGCAAGTGAGGAGTGTATAGATGTGACCTGGCTAAACCATGAGCTGGGTGCATGTCCCCTGAGTGCACAGTGCCCTTACTCCCATGATAGTTAACCAGTGTAGTCTGAACTGCATACAAAACTGCAGAAGTGTCCTGTCAGTGAATTGGGCATGTACCATGAGGTTTCTTCGAGGTTGGCATATGTTGGGTGCTAACATCTGTGAACGTGGGGTATGTGTAATTGGTCCTGTGAGCGTGCCCTAAGATGTTGATGACCAGTTTCCAACATGGAAGCTCATTCAGAGCAAGTGGTGAGACCAGGTGATCATTCTGGGCTCCTTGTCAAGTTTTCCCAAAGTCTAGCTTGTTAAGATGGAAAGATGAATACTGATGAGGCGTGTTTGGCTGTTAACAAGGTGTTTAACATACAATAATTCCTTGTAATTTCTGCTTGCTAGTGGAAGATTCTTCATGGGGTGCTTGTGAAAAGTGTACAAGGTGGAGTGAAATGCTCCCGACACTGACGTTGGTTTCACTCACTTATTGTCAAATTCTGCTCCATATCCCACATCACTCAGATCCCTGTAAGATTCTGCCAATTGTCACCATTTGCTGAAACAAAACGAAGAACTGAGGATGCCGATGGTCTGGAACGATCAAAAACAGCACGTGCTAGAGAAACTCAGCATCTGTGGAATGAGAAACAGAGTTAATGTTTCAAGCCCAGTGACCCTTCTTCAGAAGGTCCTTGGTGGAGTTCAGAAGATTTTGAAGATGGGTCACTGGAATCAAAATGTTAACTCTGTTTACTCATCACAGATGCTACCAGTCCTGCTGAGCTTCTCTAACAATTGAGTTTGTTTTTTGTCACCCTTACTGAGACTGTTTCTTTTTAAAATAACTAATCTGTTTAAAAAACAATTATGTTCAACCACAGAGAGTTTTGAACCTTTGCCTGGTCTGCTAGATTACTTAGTCTCATGTTATTGCCCTTGAACCACCACTTCCCCATCTATTTAGCATATTTCTGGCAGCAAGATTTTGAATGCAAATTGCTATAAAACGTACCGAGAAACTAACTAGCACTTTGCACCTCATGTTCAAGCTTAAGATAGAGTGTAGCTAATCTATCATGACTAACTTAATCAAATTCTTTGTTGAGGTAATGGAGAGTTCATGAGGTCAGTGTAACTGATATTGTGTATGTGGCATAAAAGAGCAAATAAAAGACATGTAAGCAAAATCAAACACCATTGGATTAAAGAGGCAGTGACAATCCAAACACGCATTTGACTTAGAGACAGAAAATGAGTAGCACTGAATGCTTAATAAAAACCAAAAGAACTGCGGATGCTGTAAATCAGGAACAAAAACAAAAGTTGCTGGAAAAGCTCAGCAGGTCTGACAGCATCTGTGAAGGAAAAAACAGAGTTAACGTTTCAGGTCTGATGACCCTTCCTCAGAATCCTGTTGGAGCAGTGAATGCTTGTCTTTCAGACTGGATGAAAGTATACAGTAACGTATTGGATGATTTGGTATTAGAACTACCATGTTTTGATTCATATTAATGGGCTGGACTTGGATATTCAGGGGAAATTGTCAAAGTTTACATGAAAGTCAGAAATGTGGTTAGCATTGACGAGGATAATGACAGTCTTCAGGAGGACAGAGGCAGACTGGTGAAATAGGCTCACGAATGGTAGGTAAAATTAAACACAGAGAGGTGTAAAGTGATTCATTTTTCTAGAAATAACTGGGGCCAGCAATATGCAATAAGTGGTTCAAACTTGAGGGGAGGTGGGTTGCAAGGAGAGAGAGAACTAGTGATGTGCATTCACAAGAGGGGAGCAGAATAAGTTCATATTGTCATGAAAGCATATGAGATCCTTGACTTTATAATGTGGCTGTGCTGGTGTTGGACTGGGGTGGAGAAAGTCAGAAGTCACGTGACACCAGGTTACAGTCCAACAGGCTTACTTGAAATCGCAAGCCTTCAGAGCGCTGCTCCTTCGTCATTGTGATTAAAAATAAGCCTGTTGGACTAAACTTGACTTTATAAGTAGAGGAAAAGAATATAAGACAAAGAATTTATGCTTATAACTTTATAAATGTATAACAATTTGTAGAGATTTGGGACTAGGTCCTACATATGAACCTAATTGATAATGCTACAAAAGAACTAAAACAAGCATAATGGCTCAAATAGCCTCCCCTGCACTACATAATTCTGATTCTGTATGGGCCTTGGATCCAGTACATTTTTCACTTGCTCTGTGTTGAGCCTGAAAATCATAGTGAGGACAATGATGAGTCATTGCTCTCAGTCTCCACTGTATTTTGAGTATTCTGTACGTATTACAGTAATATTCAGTAATGAAAATACTTAGCTAAATTGAAGAAGGTGCAAAGAGTGCTACTTAAGGGATTAAAAAACACAACTGACGAAGCGAGACTTAACTCAATGGGATCTTGTTGAATAGGAGAGTACTGAGGAAGCATATAATGGAGATAGTAGCATTAATACGACTCAGGATTTAAAGGACCAGTCAGGATTATCGAATTTAGTGCAAACAAGCAGAACAAAGGTATAATAAGCTTAAAAGAGATTGATTTAGCTAGGATTTAGGTAAGAAAGTAACACTTTACTGGGAAGCTTTGGAGGAAATTGAAAAGAAAAACAGCTCAAACTTTGAAAAGAAACACATCACCAAGGAAACTTAAAGATAAAGTGAATGGATGTGTGGTTCTGTCTGGCCTTGTGACAGTCAGTACTTAGTTTAAGAAGGAGCAAATTGACCTCCATAAAACGAGACGACATCATGAGCAAACGTCAAGCAGAACTAGCTATTTAGGGTGGCACAGTGGCTCAGTGGTTAGCACTGCTGCCTCACAGCGCCAGGGACCTGGGTTCAATTCCACCCTTGGGTGACTGTCTGTGTGGAGTTTGCACATTCTCCTCGTGTTTGTGTGGGTTTCCCCCAGATGCTCCAGTTTTCTCCCACAGTCCAAATATGTATAGGTTAGGTAGATTGGCCATGCTAAATTGCCCATAATTTCCATGGATGTGAAGGCTAGATGGATTAGTCATGGGAAATGCAGGGTTGTGGGGGTCAATCTGGGTGGGATGCTCTTTGGAGGGTCAGTGTGGACTCGATGGGCTGAATGGTCTGCTTCCACACTGTAGGGGTTCTATGATTCTTACAGTTTTATTTGGAAATCTGCATGGTCAAATGGTATGCTAAGGCATGGAGAGCTAGCCACGTTCTCTGTTTACCCAGGGAGCTGTGTGCCAGCAAAGGAGTAAATACCTTTTATGATATTACCAAATAGAGATAATCTAGACAGGTCCATTCAGAGTGTAGCTAAACAGAGGGATGCTTAATTCATAAAAGTTGTTTGAATGGCTATAGAGTGGGAGCGTCCGACTGTGTCATCATGGGAAAGTGACAATCTAAACAAGTGTTGAGCTATATTGTACTAGTAAGTGAATTGCACTCTCTAACAGAGGAATAATGATTTTGACAGGTAATTATTGGAATGCGGCATCATTCAACACTGAGTCCTCATATCTGCACTTCCCTACGTTTCACGGCGAGCTCAGTGCGGACATTTCATTCTTCTTCAAAACGACTGCTTCTTCGGGAGTTTTCCTGGAGAATCTCGGAATTAAGGACTTCATAAGGATAGAGCTGAACTGTAAGTATCACCTGAAATGTGAGAAGTACTGGATTGCAATCTGAGTTAAAGCAGAAATCACTAGAAATCTTTGGTCAACCACAAGTTAACATCTCAGATAGGACCACAGCCTAAAAGGTGGAACGATTGATGGACAAGAAAAGACTTTCTTGTCCAACCAGTCTGGCCCACACAACTGAGATGCTTTGCATGTTGTAATAAAGATACTGCCCACAAAAACTGTGTGATGAGCTTCTGAGATGTTGAGTCATCTGGTGTGTACTCTGAAAACATTTAGTTTTCTGTTGAACAGTCAGCACTGAGTTAGAACAAACCTACAACACTTCAGAGTTCTAGTGACATACAGGACAATTTGTTTTGAATCTAAGATCTTCGAATCATAGATCACTAGACAGCTCAATGACTTTGTGTTAAATCCCATTATTGGTTGTTTTAAAGAACACAGTGTCATAGAGTCATACAGCACAGAAACAGATCATTCAGTCCAACCAGTCCATGCTGAACATAATCCCAAACTAACCTAGTCCCACCTGTCTGCTCCTGGCCTATATCCCTCCAAACTTCTCCTATTCATGCATTTATCCAAATGTCTTTTAAACATTGTAACCTTGCTCGCATACACCATTTCCTCAGGAAGTTCATTCCACATTTGAACCATCCACTGTGTAAAAAATTTGCCCCCCATTTTTAAAATCTCTGTCCTCTCACCTTCAAAACGTACTCTCTAGTCTTGAAATCCCCCATCCTACAGAAAAGACAACTACCATTAACTCAATCTATACCTCTCGTTATTTTATAAACTTCTATCAGGTTGCCTCTCAATCTCTTACACTCCAGTGAAAAAAGTCCCAGCCTATCCAGCCTTTCTTCATAACCCAAACTTTCCACACGTGGCAACATCCTGGTAAATCTCTTCTGAACGCTTTCCAGCTGAATAACGTCCTTCCTATAAACAGACAGGTCAGATTTATGTTTGAAATGAATGATTTCAAGCCTTATTAGAAGAATAGAATATGTGTTTAACATGAATGCAGGGAAATAACCCCTTTCTGTGATTCTAACACATGCAGTAGGCAAACATTGGGCAAGAATTTAAAATGATTAGCAGAAGATCAGCCACTCTCTGTACATTTGCATTGATTTTTACTTCTAATGATTTCAGTTAAAAATGAAAATCAGAACATACATATATATTATGAAAAACCTATCCCATATTGTCAATTTCCAACAATCTCCCAGACACTACCACCACTGGAAGTGAATGTGGAGAAATTGCACATCTGGTTTCCATTCAGGTGCAGGCAAGAAAGTGAGTGGAAGCCACTTAATCAGCTTTAATCTCAGCTGGACTATTGAATACCGTTATGGGTGCCACACTATGTAAAGGGCGTGAATGCATTAGAGAAAATTTAAAGGCGATGTACAAGAATTGGTCCAGGGATGAGAAACTTCAGCGATGAAGATAGACTGGAGACGAGGAGCAAATTACTGCAGATGCTGGAATCTGTACAGAAAAGCACAAGTGCTGGAGAACACAACGGGTCAGGCAGCATCTTTGGAGAGACAGCAAGCTAACTTTTCAAGTGTCAATGACTCTTCATCAGATTGGAGACTGTTCTCCTTGGAGAGAAGAAGGCTGAGAAGAGATTTGATAGAGGTTTTCAAAATCATAGGGAGATAGGGAGAAACTGTTCCCACTCATAAGAGAAACAAAAATGAGAGGGCAAAGACTTAACGTGATTTGCAAAAGAAACAAGGGTGATCTGAGAAAAGTAATCTTTTCACACAACTTGCCATTAGCATCTGGATTGCACTGCTTGGAAATGTGATGGAGGCAGGTTCAATTGAGGCATTGAAGAGGTTATTGAACAATTATTTGGATAAAAATGATATGCAATAAGGAAAAGCAGGAGATTGGCAGCAGATAATGATACTCATTTGCAGACATGATTGGGCTGAATTTCCTCCTTTTGCACTGGAACGCTACTGGAATTCTGAGTGTCAAGGTTGGGTGGAGAAGCCACCACTTTCCTAATTCCCATGGTGTAGTCTGGAAAATGGAAAATTGAGTTTAGCCTTCCCATCCATCGATGAGTTTGCATATAAATTTGACTGTTAAACCTGCGAGAGACTCTTAGAACTGACAAATGTACAATATAGGAGCAGAGATAGCCATTCAGCCCCTCAAGCCTGCTCTGCCCTTCTATAAGACCATGGCTATCTGAGTGCAGCCAAATTCCTTTTCCACACCTGTCCTCCATACTCCTTGACTCCCTTGTAGGTTACACATTTCTCAAGCTCAGCCTTGAATATATACAACTTCCAGTCACCACTGGTTTCTCTGTGAAAGAGAATTCCAAATACTAATGACTCTCTGAGAGAAGAAAGTTCGCCTCACCTCTGTTTTAAATTGGAGACTCTCTTTGTTTTAAATTGTGTTCTCCCAGTGCTGGAATACCCCATGAGGGAAAATATCCTCTGAGCATCTATCCTGTCACCTCAGAATCTTACACTTTTCAATAATGTCACCTTTCATTCTTCCTAATTAAAAGCAGAGCACCCCTTTTTGAAAAAAATAACAATTGTTAATGCATAAGCAGTTAACTTTTCTGGCGTTGACTGGTAACGACTGATACTATTCAGTCTGCTTGACTGTAAGAAGTAAATGTTTCTTATTGCATATCTTTCCTTTCTGTTGCTTTTATCTCTTCAACTCAATTGGTAGCAAATTACTATGGGTCAGGAGATTGTGAATTCAATTCCCATTCCAGAACAGAGAGAGCTGCACTCTTAGAGTTGCTACCTTTCTGATCAGTAATTAAACTGAGGGGCCTCTCAATTCTTTAAAATGCTAAAGATTCCAAATGGCACTGTTTTAGAAAAGAGCAGGTAAGTTCTTTGAATCAGAGATAGTAGGAACTGCAGATGCTGGAGAATCCGAGACAACAAGGTGCAGGGCTGGATGAACACAGCAGGCCAAGCAGCATCATAGGAGCAGAGAGGCTGACGTTTCGGGCCTAGACCCTTCATCAGAAAAGGGGGAGGGGAAGGGGATTTTGAAATAAATAGGGAGAGAGTGGGAGGTGGATAGAAGAGGGATAGAGGAGAGGATAGGTGTTTGAGTCAATATTTCCTAAACTACCATCAGAAAGATAGATCAACCGGTCATTATCACATTGCTACTTGTGGGAGCCTGTTCTGCACAAGTTGCTTCTCGAGTTTCCTTGATTCTAACAGTGAATTCATTAGGAATAAGGTGATTTGAGATATTCCATAGTTGCAAAAGGTTTTTCTTTTCTTCCTCTCTAATCCCCAATCTTTGTTCCCTATCCATGTCCTTTTTTCAAAACTCTCGGGGGAGGTGGGCATTGCTGTCCGTGCCAGCAATTATTGCCGGTCCCTAGTTGCCCTTGAGAAGGTGGTGGTGAGCTGCCGCCTTGAACCGCTGCAGTCTATGTGCTGTGGGTTGACCTGCAATGCCATTAGGAATGGAATTCCAGGATTTTGACCCAGCGACAATGAACGAATAGCAATATATATTTGTAAGTCAGGATAGTGAGTAGTTTGGAGGGGAACTTGCAGGTGGTGGCGTAGTCTACATCAATTCAATTGCCTGTCATTCTTCTAACTCCAGAGACTTTCAGCCTAAACTGTTCAATTCCCCTCCCCAAGATACAGCCCACAACTTTGGAATCAATCTCATGACCCTCCTCTGAACTGTCTCTGATGCAACTACATCCCTCCTCAAGTAAGGGGAGCAAAATTGTACGCAATACTCCAGGTGTGGTCTCACTAAAGCCTTGTGCTATTGCAGCAACACTTCTCTACTTTTAAACTCTATTTCTTTAGCAATCAATGCCAAAATTGTATGCAATACTCCAGGTGTGGTTTCACTAAAGCCTTGTGCTATTGCAGCAACACTTCTCTACTTTTAAACTCTATTTCTTTAACAATAAATGCCAAAATTGCATTTGCCTTCCTCTTTACCTGCCAATGGTTTAGTTTGTGAAACTTTCAAGCACGGTCAAAAATCGCAAGATGTTAGAATTGAAAAAGTTTAGGCTCTCAGGTATGCGGACAAATTCACATCACAGATTTGTGGTTTGCTTCAATTGCCCATGATTCTGCAGAGTAAGAGGTTAACTGTATTTCTAATCCAAGAATAGTGTCTGAGCATGTGTTTAAGGAGCAGTATCACAGTCACATGAACTTGGGCCTAAGACTGTAGGTATCCAGAAATTGTCCTGAATTACCATCCCTCACATATCATTGTGTTTGATAAAGCCTGTTAGTGTCCATGCAGTAGAGTGTAGACCTGATCTTATTATAAGTCGTTTCTTCACTGTCCAGCTGTTGCTTTCTTAATCTTTACAAGTTATGGTTGAGAAGATGAATGTTGATTCTGTCATTCACCAAGGTCTCAGAGGCCTTACAGTACAGGAACAGGCCCTTTGGCCATCCAAGCCTGCACGACATGCTGCCCGTCACAACTAAAACCTCCTACTCTTCCGAGGACCGTATCCCTCGATTCCAATCCTATTCATGGATTTGTCAAGACGCGTCTTGTCTTGACTCAGTGCCCTCACCGTTCTATTATCAGTTTTGCATGTGGAGTAAATTAAAAGCCAAACTCTCTTTAAGCTGAAGGGCAGAGGAAAAATTTGAGTAACATGGCACTCCATGAGATACCCAGCTCTAATAAGATCTAGCCCTGTATACATTGGGACAAACACTCAGAGCAATTTTTACACTGAGAGTCTACATTTTGTTGCTTAGAGATCTGTGACTGGGGAATCAAATAAGCTTCCAGTGGGAAAATAATTTTCTTATCTTGCGACATATGGAACAAAAATAAATAGCCATGGCTTTGCGGCTGCGAGAATTTTAAGCACATTGTATAGTTCATTAAAATGAATTTTCTCAAAGTCAATTGATTCGTAATGAAAAGACATAGGAACATGCACTTCAAGCTTTTTCTTGGCATTAAAACAAATACAACAATTATTTTGAGATAACAAGGTGTAGAGCTGGATGAACACAGCAGGCCAAGCAGCATCAGAGGAGCAGGAAGGCTGAC
>NC_063338.1:87769850-87780174 GCF_021869965.1 Rhincodon typus | reverse complement strand
GACATTTCGGGCCTAGGCCCTTCTTCAGAAATGGGATTTCTGAAGAAGGGTCTAGGCCCGAAACGTCAGCCTTCCTTCTCCTCTGATGCTGCTTGGCCTGCTGTGTTGATCCAGCTCTACACCTTGTTATCTCAATTACAGGATGTTGTTTATGACTGGGAATCACATACAGTACCAAGGCAGTGATCTATCCACCAAGCATCTGGGAAAAAGAATTTGTCCGATCAATGTCTGTTGTTATTTGTGCTAACAAAGCTGATGTTGATAGCAGCAGCAATTTCAAAAAGGTCACATCATCATAATCAGGAACCTTCTTATCCAAGATGTGGCATGTTCTGTGTTACTGTTTCCTGAAGCAGAAGGTTACTTGCATTAACACAAACAAACAATCCACTACAGTTCAGCTCAGCAACTTGGACACTGAATGCTCCCGTTGGGAGTTGTCCTACTTTGAATGTAACTGTCTTTATATTCCTCGATTGAAAGCAGGCAATTTACCAGGAATGATTGAAAGACAGTTTCTAATCAAAACAATTCGGGTGAGATTTTAAGAAGCATGGTTAGTGTTTGTGGATGACACCAAAATTGGTGGTATGGTGGACAGTGAAAAAGGTAATCTAAGATTACAAAAGGATCTTGATCAATTGGGCCAATGAACTGAGGATGGCAGATGGATTTCTATTTGAATAAATGCAAAGTATTGCATTTTGGTCAGGTGAACAATGGCAATACTTAAACAGTTAATGGTAGGGTCCGAGGGAGTGCTGATGAACAGAGAGATCTAGGGGCTCATGTACATAGTTCTTTGAAAGTTGCAATGCAGTTAGACAGGGTGGTGAAGAAGGCATTTAGCACGCTTGCCTTCATTGCTCAGATCATTGAGTATAGGAGTTGGGATGTCATTTTTTTTGTATAGAATCCCTACAGTGTGGAAACAGGCCTTTCGGCCCAACAAGTCCACACCGAACCTCAGAGCATCCCGCCCAGACCCATCCCCCTAATCTACACCTCCCTGAACACTATGGGCAATTTAGCATAGCCAATCCACCTAGCCTGCACATCCTTGGACTGTGGGAGGAAACCGGAGCACCTGGAGGAAACCCACACAGACGCAGGGAGAATGTGCAAACTCCACACAGACAGTTGCCCAAGGGTGGAATTGAACCCAGGTCCCTGGTGCTGTGAGGCAGCCATGCTAACCACTGTGCCACTGTGCCACCATGCCGCACCATGGTGCATGTTTATAGGACATTGCTGAAGTCACTTTTGAATTATTGCGTACAGTTCTGGTCACTCTGCTATAGGAAGGATATTATTAAATTGGAGACGGTGCAGAAAAGATTTACCAGGATATTACTGGGACTGGAGGGTTTGAGTTATAAGGAGAGGTTGGATAGGCTGGGACTTTTTTTCACTGGAGCATAGGAGGCTGAGGAGTGACCTTATAAAGGTTTATAAAATCATGAGGGGCGGGATGAGGTGAATAGCCAAAGCTTTTTCCCAGGAAAATCCAAAACTTGAAGGCATATTTTTAAGGCAAGAGGAGAAAGAATTAAAAGGGACCTGAGAGGAAACTTTTTCACACAGAGGGTGGTTCATATGTGGAATGAATTCCCAGAGGAAGTGTTAAATGCAGGTACAATTAAATAATTTAAAAGACATTTGGACAGGAAAGATTTAGAGGGATATAAGCCAAACACAGGCAAAAGGGACGAGTTTAGTTTGGGAAACTTGGTCAGCATGGACGAGTTGGACCAAAGGATCTGTTTCTGTGCTAAGTGACTCTATGACTCGATAATAACTGGTTCGGGGATGTCACCTATGGATTTTGTAGAACTTGAACACACGTCTCCTGGTTCAGATTTAGGAACAGTACTATTGTGCCACAAAACTCCTTTGCACATCAATTTTGGATTTGGATTATTAGTCCCTTGACATTACTGCTACGTTACCTTCTCACCCATAATGATTTATATTCTGTAAACTTTACACTATCTCAGGCATGCTCTATATTTGAATAATGCACTTTTGCATAAACTAAACAAGCAACTTACATAGGATTTGCATAATTCTTTAATCTAGCATTGAGACTGTTTGTTTGGGTGGACATTAAAAGCTGTTTGGAGAAGGAGATTTTCTTCCCTGTTTCTATGATGACAGCCCTCCCCCAATAAGAAGCATCAAAATTGACCCACTGTTTAACTATCTTATGGATGTTTTATTGTCTTTCTGTGCTCAAAGGCAAAAGTCACTGTATCTCAAAGTGGTTTATTATAGGTAAAACACTTTGCAACACTTCTACGCTAAGATATGTAAACACAAGATAGTTTTTTGCAGTGGGAAAGTATGAATTCTAATTTTATGACAACTGTACTCTTCTGTTTGTCGACATATGCACAGTCATGAGCTAAGGTCAAGCACCAAATTCACAAGGTTCTTCCTTATTCTGTAGAACTTATATGGCACATATGCCTTAGCCCTTATTTCTGGCAGGTTGTATTATCTTGGCAGAGCTGCTATTGACTTAGCATGCAATTGTCTGACATTGAAGATGTGGCAAGCTGCATAAATCTTTAAAGCTTAAAACAAAAAAAAATCTGATTTGAAAACAATGGGAGCAGTGAAAAAAATTGAAATGCAATTTTTTGGATAATTCTATGTAGAATATTCCTAAAGCCAAGCTCATGCATAGCGTCAAACAGATGAATCTATTCAAAATTATCAAAGAGTTTCTCAGTAGGAGTAGCGGTAGGGAGCTCCCTAGACTCCATGCAAATAATTAAATGATCATATAGTCTGCAAACATCTTTCTTTAGTGAGCAGAGTTTTTGGTTAAACTCAAGGTAGATATATTCAGTGTCCTAATTCTATTGGACATTGAGAAAGAGCTTTTCAGATCATGTATGAGGTCATTTGCAGTGAAACATAGTAATTCCTATGAACATTCCAAATTGCGGAAATAGAGAAATAAAAGGAAAAGAAATTTATTCTGGGTTTACTTTTCTAACTTCCTCTTACTATCGCAATCTGCTGAACTCTACCCTAAATAAAATCAATTCATTGAAAGCTCTATTGCTCACATTATCCCTTAGAAAATCTCACTTGTCTTTCAGCTCTAACCCTCACTGATCTCTATGGATTTGCCCATTCCCTGATACCTTGATTTCAAAATCTTCAACTTCCTTTGCAAATCTCTCTACCTAACCTCTGCACCTTCTGCTGTTCAGTCGTTGGATATTGTATTTTGCCTAACTTGTCCCATTGGGAATACCCAGCATGGGTTCATGAAGGGTAGGTCATGTTTAACTAATTTGATGGAATTCTTTGAGGACATTACTTGCATGGTGGACAACAGGGAACCTGTGGATGTGGTGTATCTGGATTTCCAGAAGGCATTTGACAAGGTGCCACACCAAAGGCTGCTACATAAGATAAAGTTGCACGGTATTACAGGTAATGTATTGGCATGGATAGAGGATTGGTTGACCAGTAGAAAGCAAAGAGTAGGGGTAAATGGGTGTTTTTCTGGTTGGCGGTCAGTGGCTAGTGGTGTGCCTCAGGGATCAGCGTTGGGACCTCAATTGTTTACAATTTACATAGATGATTTGGAGTTGGGGACGAAGTGTGGTGTGTCAAAATTTGCAGATGACATTAAGGTGAATGGTAGAGCAAAGTGTGCAGAAGACACTGAAAGTCTGCAGAGGGATATAGATAGTCTAAGTGAGTGGGCAAAGGTCTGGCAGATGGAGTAAAATATTGATAAGTGTGAGGTCATTCATTTTGGTAGGAATAACTACAAAATGGACTATGTTTTAAGTGGTAAAAAATTGCAGCGCGCTGCTGTGCAAAGGGACTTGGGTGTCCTTGTGCATGAATCGCTAAAAGTAGGATTGCAGGTGCAGCAGGTAATTAAAAAGGCAATTGGAATTTTGTCTACCATTGCTCGAGGGATGGAGTTTAAAAACAGGGAGGCTATACTGCAGCTGTATAGGGTCCTAGTGAGGCCACACCTGGAGTACTGTGTGCAGTTTTGGTCTCCTTACTTGAGAAGAGATGTACTAGCACTGGAGGGGTTGCAGAGGAGATTCACTCGGTTGATTCCAGAGTTGAGAGGGTTGGATTATGAGGAGAGACTGAGTAGACTGGGATTATACTCATTGGAATTCAGAAGACTGAGGGGAGATCTTATAGAAACATATAAGATTATGAAGGGAATAGATAAGGTGGAGGCAGGGAGGTTGTTTCCGCTAGCAGGTGAAACTAGGACTGGAGGGCATCGCCTCAAAATAAAGGGAAGCAGATGTAGGACTGAGGTCAGGAGAAACTTCTTCACCCAAAGGGTTGTGAATCTGTGGAATTCCCTGCCCAGTGAAGCAGTTGAAGCTACCTTGCTGAATGTTTTTAAGGCAAGGCTAGATAAATTTTTGAACAGTAAAGGAATTAAGGGTTATGGTGAGTGGGCAGGTAAGTGGAGCTGAGTCTCAAAGATCAGCCATGATCTTATTAAATGGCGGGGCAGGCTCGAGGGGCCAGATGGCCTACTCCTGCTCCTAGTTCTTACGTTCTTATGTTCTTGCTGCCTTCCTATTAGTAACAGAACTGTCAACAACTGCATTATTTTTCTGTATCCATCTGCCTTGCTACATTTTTCTCCACCTTCAAAAATCTCTAGAACTAAGCCTTGTTTTAACTGCTCTTAAAATTTGCATATAACGTGTGCTTAAAGAAATAGGTAAAAATTACAATCAGAGAGGAAAGAAAAGTTTCATTCCATCCACCCAGGCAGTTTTGGTATGTAACCTGCACATAACCAATTGCCAAAAATATACATTGATACATAGAAACTAGGAACAGTAATAGGCCATTCAGCCCCTCAAGCCTGCTCCACCATTCAATATGATCACAGCTGATCTTCTATATTAATGCCATATTCCACCTTTGCTGTCTTTAAATGCAAAAAACAACTCTCTCTTTCTTGAGTATATTCAGTGACTCAGAAAAAGACCAATTTATTCCCACTGTCTGGTTCCTGTCTGTCAGAAGCAAGGTGCTTGCCTACTCTTGTATTTGTAGAGATGCTGCATTGCTGCCTTCTCCAGACTGGAGAGGTGGGGGCAGGGGGAGGGGACCGTGTGGTGGTGGGAGGTGGTTAGTGTATGAATCAGGATACGGAAACAGGATGGGAGGAAGAGATTAAAGAGTCAAACATGTCCAATTCTGTGATGCTCTCAATCCTTGGCTGCCTGTCAGAATAACTGATGTGAACACATAAGAAGATTGCAAGAGATCTGACAAGACAGATTCTGACTCTCCTGATAGTGAAGACTAACAAGTTAAGGTGCACAGAAAGAATGCCAGAAAAAAGCAAGGTCGATCTAACAAAGAAGGAATTGTTCAGCTCACTAAAAATGATTGTTACGTTGAACAATGCCATCATTAACATTTCCCATCATAGGGAAGGTGATGGCTTAGTGGTATTATCGCTAGACAGGGTCATAAAGTCATAGAGATACACAGCGCAGAAACAGACCCTTCAGTCCAACTCGTCCATGCCGACCAGAAAACATATTTAAATCTAGTCCCATTTGCCAACATTTGGCCCATATCTCTCTAAACCCTTCCTATTCATAAACCCATTTAAATGTTGTAATCCTACCAGTCTCCATCACTTCTTCTGGCTGCTCATTCCATACATGCATCTCCCTCTACATGAAAAAGTTGCCCCTTAGGTCCCTTTTATACCTTTCCCCTCTCACCTTAAACCTATGCCCTCTCATTTTGGAATCCCCCACCCGAAAGGAAACAACCTTGTCTATTCACCCTATCCAGGACTGTCATGATTTTATAAACCTCCAAAAGGTCACCCCTCAGCCTCCGAGGGAAAATAGCCCCAGCCTATTCAGCCTTTGCCTACAGCTCAAACCCTCCGACCCTGACAACATCCTCATAAATCTTTTCTCAACCCTTTCAAGTTTCACAACAGCGTTCCTATTGGAGGGAGACCAGAATTGCATGCAATACTCCAAAAGTAGCTTAACTAATGTCCTGTACAGCTGCACCACGATGAGTAATCCAGCGACCCAGGTTATGTTCTGGTGACCTGAGTTCGAATCCTGGCATCGCAGTTGGTGGAATTTGAATTCAATGAAAATCTGGAATTACAAGTCTGATAATGGCCGTGATTGTTGATTGTCGGGAAAACCCATCTGGTTCACTAATGCCCTTTAGGGAAGGGAACTTCCATCCTTACCTGGTCTGGCCTACATGTGACTCCAGACACACAACAATGTGGTTAACTCTTAAACTGCCCTCTGAGCCAGCAACACCCACATTCCATGATCCAATTCTTAAAAATCATCCATGGTCACTATTGTCCTCTGTTTTTGGGAGCTGCCTGAGATCTTTAGCAGGCAAGGCATGGCTCATATTGGTGCTTTCCTAATGACCTACTCCACATTAACCTCAAAGAGAAAAATAATTGTTCACCACCTGCTTCGCTACTGCAGTAATAATGCTAATAAATTCAAAAAAAGCTTCCCTTTCCATCTTAATAAACCTCAGCTAGCTCAGAGAGCGTGTTATTTTCTCTTTATTTGGTCAGTAAACATTGAGAGAGCTGGAGGGGAGTCTTTCCTAAACCCAATATCTCCCTTGGTCTCTCACCAGTACTTCACACCCTGCCAGGCTTTCCAGCCTGCCTCTCCGCCAACACTGAACCCGAGCTGTTTGTGTCAGGTTGGCACCACGCTGTTGGACCTGAGTGATCCACTCAGCGAAGACCGCATCCGAGCTCCCACCCCACCTTCAGCCTGTGAACATGTGGAAACTGAAAACAAAAAATGCTGGAAATCACAGCATCGGTGGTGTGGGAGCGTAACCTCTCCTCCCTGCAGCCGCCCACCACACCGAATGGGGACAAAGACTTGGGAGGCAGGCAGGATTCAGGCAGTGGCAGACTTTATTCACACAATAACCGATTAATGCATGGAGACAGCCAAAAAGTTCTCCCCCCCGAATCTGGCCTTGACATGAGAACCCAGTCATTCTCTTAATCTACAGCTCAGATCGGTGATCAATGATACACTCTGATTTTTACAGTGAAATACAGCATTTTTACATACTTTTTATTACAGTAATCACACACAGCATGGTCACTACGTCCTTCCATCTTATTCCAATTCTGTGAAACGCCTAATCAATGATGGGCATTTCTATGAACAGCCCCAGGTTCCCATGGTCACATGGCATTTAACAGACATTGTCATCTCCAGGCCTTGGGATCTTTCTATACATCTTATTAATTCGCATTCCAAAGTTACTCCTTCGGGTCTGTCCCAGACTTGGTTATCTCTAAGGACTGCTTGAATTTTGTTATTCATTGTATTCCATGTGCTATCTCTATCAAATTCTGTTATTCCTCTTATATTTTCCTCTGTTCCAATTACATATGTATAACATATATATAAAATACAGAAGATAGTTGGTTTTAACGAACTGCTACATGATTCATAGCATTAATTTCCTATTATAAAGTTAGTTGCACATTCTAACTAATACATTGGGATCAATCTATTTCGTTCAGGACGTGCCAGGCATCTTTTTGGAGGTAAGGAAAGCATTTCATGAGACTAATTAACTTTCACATCCAAGTTTAAATGTTTTTCCCTGAATGTTTCTATTATACTTTGGTTTTACATGTATCGATAACTATGTTGAAAGCTATCTCTGTGATTATCTGAAGAATCTTTAACTAAAAAATTCTTGATATTGTGAATAACTCCAAAGAAACAAGTGATTACTGCAAAATAACTTTCACTGTCGTTTTCATAGCTGTTTAATCAGTTAGGCTGACTGGTTCATGCACTGAGATTTACACCCCTGGTTCTAACTAGTGCTGTTCACCTAATGGGACAACATCCTTTCAGAAATTAGGCTGGAAACAATCACCTGTCGTATTGTAACAAACTTGTGTCTATTGTTAGGCATCCTCTTATCAAACTGTCTCAGATGGTTGCTTGTAGGGCCTCCCATTCACCTTGGAGTAGCCCTGTTCAAAGATACCATTATGTTTCGCTTAAATGCTGCAGCAGGTTGCTTTAATTCTATTTATCCCTTGTTGGCCACTTTGTGCCTTTCAAACCTGGGCAACCTTTACAGATAGAGAGAGAGCATATTAATGTTTCAAGTCTAGGCAACTCCTCATATGCTCCTAACATGTGAAAACTGTTCCATTCTGTCCAACGTGATGAGGATTTGCCCAGGTCAGCAATCCAATACACACCACAACCTCTAAGGCAAGGAAACAGGTATCCCTTTCAATGGTTAATGCCCTAATGTCTGCAGTTTTATCTCCTTCAGCACAGCTAGTGTGTAAACATGCCCTTTAGCAAGGCTTTGCCCAGTCAGGTTTTCTTGTGGTGCCCATTCCAAATCCAGAGCCCAATTTCTCGCACTCTGGGGTATAGATTTTCCATATTGATGCATGAGGAAATGGCAATTTGATCTTCTGGTGGGTTCTCCCAGTTGTCACAATCCCACAACACAGTGTTACCACCTCTACCCTCCCTTCACTACCATCAATTGATTTTTAAAAAATTTTATTCAAGGGTGAAGGCATCATTGGCTGGGCAGCATTCATTATACATCCCTAATTGCCCAGAGAGCAGTTAAGCGTCAACAACGTTTAACTACATGGATCTGGAGTCACATGTAGGCCAGACCAAGAAAGGATGGCAGTTTCCTTCCCTAAAGGACATTAGCGAGCTACATGGGTTATTCCAACAATCAACAATGGCATTACGGTCATCATTAGTCTCTTAATTCCAGATTTTTATTGAATTCAAATTCCATACCCTGCCATGCCAGGATTTGAAACCAGGTTCCTCAAACATTACATGGATCTTTGGTTTAATTGACTAGCAGTAATACCTCTAGGTAATTGCTACCCCAGCAATCATACAATTATGCAGTACAAAACAGGCCCTTTGGCCGATTTAGTCCTTGCTGCCAGAGATACACTACTACATACATAAGTCCCACTTTTCCCGATTAGGCCTTGAATGTTATAACATTTCACATGCTCATCCAAGTACTTTATAAAATTTGTGAGGTTTCCTGCCTCAGCCACCCTCCCAGGCAGTGCGTTCCAGATTCCTACCAGACACTGGGTGAAAAAGGATTTCCTCAAATCCTCTCAAAACTCCTGCATTTCACTTTAAAATTATGCCCCCTTTTATTGACCCATCGATTAATCCTCATAATCCTACACATCTCTATCAGGTCTCTTGTCAACTTTCTCTGCTTGAAAGGAAACAACCCGAGCTTTTCCAGCCTCTGTTCAGCTGAAATGCTCCATCTCAGGTAACATCCTGGTGAATCTCCTTTGCATCCACTCCAGTGTAATCATATCCTTCCTATCGGATGGTGATCAGAACTGCACATGTACTCCAGCTGTGGTCTAACCAAAGTCCTGTAGAGGTCCAACATCACGTCCCTGCACTTATATTCTGTGCCACAACTGATAAAACCAAGTAGTCCATGTGCCTTATTAACCTGTCCGGCCACCTTCAGGGACCTGTGCACAAGATACTTCTGTTCCTCTGAGCTTCCTAGTGTCCTTCCAATCACTGAGTACTCCCTTATCTTGGTCCATTATCCAAAGTACATCAGGGTAAAATTCCATCTGTCACCGGTCTGCCCAACTGACCAATCCGTTTATATTCTCCTGTAAACTAACAATGTACCTTCCTCCTGACCAGGCCGATTTTTGTGTCATCTGCAAAGTTATTTTTCAGTCTCTCACATTCTCGTCTACATCATTTATGAATATCAAAAACACAAGAAATCCAGCAATAATCACTGTGAATATGCCACTGTCCACTGGGCTCCAGTCACACAAACAGCATTCTACCACCACCTTCTGATTCTGTCACTAAGCTAATCAGATTTGCCAAGTTACCCTGGATCCCATAAGCTTTTAACTTCTTTTTCAGTTTCCCACGTGGAACCTTTTCAAAGGCCTTGCCGAAATCCATATAAACTGCATCAACTGCCCTACCCTCATCCAAACACTTGGTCACCACCTCGAAAAATGTCTACCAGATTTATCTGACATGACCTAATGCCTGGCAACTCAAATTTGGTTTCAGTTATTTTTTTTTCTACCTCCTATCTACAGAAGCGATGAAAGATTCAAATATGAAGAGATAAATTTTGACATGAGTAAGGTTGGGTAAAGAAAAAGTCAAAATAATTGTGAGACAACAAGGTGTAGAGCTGGATGAACACAGCAGGCCAAGCAGCATCAGAGGAGCGGGAAAGCTGA
>NC_063338.1:87757898-87769350 GCF_021869965.1 Rhincodon typus | reverse complement strand
TCATCCAGCTCTACACCTTGTTATTTCTTTACATGGATGTTGCCAGGACTGGCAGATTTGAGCTACAAGGAGAGGCTGAATAGGCTGGGGCTTTTTTTCCCTGGAGTGTCAGCGGCTGAGGGGTGACTTTATAAAGATTTATAAAATCATGAGGGGCATGGTTAGGGTGGATTGCCAAGGTCTTTTCCCAGAGAACAGAAGTCTAAAACTAGAGGACATGGTGTTAAGATGAGAGGGGAAACATTTAAAAGGGACCTAAGGGGTAATTTTTTCTTGCAGAGGATGGTGCATATATGGAACGAGCTGCCAGAGAAAGTGGAGCAAAGTGGTCCAATTACAACATTTGAAAGGCATCGGGTGGGGGGGGCGGCGGTATATGAATCAGAAGGGTTTAGAGAGCTATGGGCCAAATGCTGGCAAAAGGGACAATGTCAAATTGGGATTTCTGACTCCAGTTCTGGCATGGACGAGTTGGACCGAAGGGTCTGTTTCTACGCCGTATGACGTTATACATAGAACATAGAACAGTACAGCACAGTACAGGTCCTTCGGCCCACGATGTTGTGCCGAACTTTTACTCTAATCATAAGGTCTATCTAACCTCCACCGCTACCTTATACTATCATCCATATGCCTATCTAATAGCCGCTTAAATGCCCCTAATGAGGCCGACTCCATTACCCTCTCCGGCAATGCATTCCACGCCCCTACCACAATCTGAGTAAAGAACCTACCTCTGACGTCTCCCCGATATCTATCTCCTTTCACTTTAAAACTATGTCCCCTCATAAAAGCTACCTCCACCCTAGGAAAAAAGTCTCTGGCTGTCCACTCTATCTATACCTCTGATCATTTTGTACACCTCTATCAAGTCAGCTCTCATCCTTCGTCATTCTGAAGAGAAAAGCCCTAGCTCTCTCAACCTTTCCTCGTAAGACCTTCCCTCCATTCCAGGCAACATCCTGGTAAATCTCCTCTGCACCTTTTCTAACACTTCCACATCTTTCCTGTAATGAGGTGACCAGAACTGGACACAATACTCCAGATGTGGCCGAACCAGGCTTTTGTATAGCTAAATGTGTGGACTCAATGACTCAATGTGTCACGCTACATGGCCAACATATGACTCTCGACCCATTGCAATATGAATGACTCTTAATTGCCCTCTGGGCAGTGATGGGAAATAACTACTGGCCAAGCCAATCATGCCCACATCCTATTAAATTTGTATTATGTGAATAGGGAAGGATGTGGGTCTAACGCAGGCAAGTGGGACGAGTTTGTTTGGGAACATAGTTACTGTGGGCTAGTTGGACTGAAAGTTCTGTTTCCATGCTGCATGACTCTGTGACTATGACTGTGTAAACAAATGATAAAAGAAAACCAATAGTTTAATATCGACCCAGCCACTTAACTGCCTGTGGATGTAATTCTTGTAAACAACAGTCAGTTATCATGAAAATCTGTTGGTTTCATGATACTATTCTTGTGGCACAGCAGTAGTATACCGACCTAACTCTGAGCCAAGAGGCCTGGGTTCAAGTCCCACCTGCTCCAGAGGTATACGATAACATAACTGAACAGGTTGATGAGGAAGAGATAACACAGTGTGGAGCTGGAGGAACACAGCAGGCCAGGCAGCATCAGAGGAGCAGGAAAGCTGGCGTTTTGGGTTGGGACCCTTCTTCAGAAATCAGACATATAGAGTCATACAGCATGGAAACCTTTTCTGAAGAAGGGTCCCGACCCGAAACTTCAGCTTTCCTGCTCCTCTGATGCTGCCTGACCTGCGATGTTCCTCTAGCTCCATACTGTGTTATGTCTGACTCCAGCATCGGCAGTGCTTATTATCTCGGGTTGATGAGGAAACTGTATCAGTAGCATGATATCTATGCCAGTTTCTTATGTTATGAAGGATACCATTAGGAATGGGTTCTACATCCACTCGTGAATGGTGAGGGACAAATAACACAGCCGCAGGAGAAGGCTTCATAAATATCCCCATCCTCAATGATGGAAGAGCCCAGCACATCAGTGCAAAAGATAAGGCTGAAGCATTCGCAGCAATCTTCAGCCAGAAGTGCCGAATGGATGATCCATCTTGGCCTTCTGCTGTGGTCCTTAGCATCACAGATACCAGTCTTCAGCCAATTGGACTGACGGTTGGAGGCATTGGATAATAAAAAGGCTATGGGCCCTGACAACATTCTGGCCATAGTATTGAAAAATTGTGCTCCAGAATTTGCCATTCCCTTAGCCAAGCTCTTCCAGTACAGTTATAACACTGGCATCTGCCCGCCAATGTGGAAAATTGTCCTTTACACAAAAGCTGTATAAATGCAAGTTGGCCATTACCATCCATCAATCTACTCTCGATAATCAGTAAGGTGATGGAAGTGTCATCAACAGCGCTATCAAGCAGTGCCTGCTCAGCAATAACCTGCTCAATGATGCCCAGTTTGAATTCCACCAGGGCTACTTAGCTCCTAAAATCAATACAGCCTTTGTTCAAACATGGAAAATATCTTATGGGCAGTATGGTGGCTCAGTTGTTAGCACTGTTGCCTCACATCGCCAGGGGCCCGAGTTTGATTTCAGCCTCGGGTACTGTCTGCGTGGAGTTGGCACATTCGCCCCGTGCCTGCATGGGCTTCCTTCAGTTGCTCAGGTTTCCTCCCACAGTCCAAAGAGGAAGGGTCATCGGACCCAAAACGTTAACTCTGATTTCTCTTCACAGATGCCAGAAGACCTGCTGAGTTTTTCCAGTAACTTCTGCTTTTGTTGCCAAAGATGTGCAGGTTAAGTGGATTGACCATGGGAGAAACAGGGTTATGGGGATACGGTAGGGGGATGGATTAAGGTGGGATGCTCTTCAGAGGGTCGGTGTGGACTCAATGGGCTGAATGGTCTGCTTCCACACTGTAGGGATTCTATGATTCAATGAAGAGAGTGAGCCCCAGAGGTGAAGTGAGAGTGACAGGCCTTGAGGCTGTATTCAACCAAGTGTGGCATCAAGGAGCTGAGCAAAACTGGTATCAAAGGGTATCTGGGGAATCAGTCACATCCAGCATATAAAAAGATGATTGTGTATCTTGGAGGTTACTCATTTCAGCTCCAAGACATCTCTGCAGGAGTTCTTCAGGGTAGTGTCCTCGGCCCAACCATCTTCAGCTGCTTCATCAATGACCTTCCCTCTATCAGAAGGTCAGAAGTGGGGATGTTTACCGATGATGATTCCCCACTATCAACATCCTTGGGGCTACCATTGACCAGAATCTCAACTGGACTTAGCAAATAAAGGCAATGGTTGCAAGAACAAGTCACAGGTTAGGAGTACTGTGGAGAGTAACTCACCTCCTGACTGCCCAGAGTGTGTCCACTATCTAAAAGGCGCAAGTCAAGAGTGTGATGGCATGCTCCCCACTTGTCTGGATTAGTGCAGGCCCAGAAACACTCAAGACATTTGACACCATCCAGGACAAAGCAGCCCACTTCATTGGCACTTGATTCCAATCCCTCCACCACCGACGCTCAGTAGCAGCAGTGTGTACTATCTACAAGATGCAGTGTAGAAATTCACCAAAGACCCTGAGACAGCACCTTCCAAGCCCATGATCACTTATTTGAAGGGCAGCAGATACAGGGGAACACTACCAACTGTAAGTTCCCCTTCAAGTAATTTGGAAATATATCGCCTGGCCTTCACTGCTGCTGGGTCAAAATCCTGGAATTCCCTGGAAATGGGGAACTGCAAACGAAAGTATACCGAAAAGCCACACACACAGGCCAGGTATTGAACTTCAATAGTAACCATCCCAGCACACACAAACGAAGCTGCATGTGAACACTATTTAAAAGGGCAACAACACACTGCAGCAACATGGAACTATGCCAAGAGGAGGAGGAATACCTCTTCCAAGTGTTCAAGGATAATGGATATCCAAAGAACTGGGTCAGGAGATGCCTACAAGAACAGCATCAGAAAGATTCTACACGCCCCGACACACTCATCACACTACCCTACATCAGGAACACGTCAGAACTCACCACAAGACTTCTACGACCGCTGGGCATCAGAGTGGCACACCAGCCCACATCAACCCTATGACAAGTGCTCACCTGAACTAAAGACCCACTCCCCGCCATGGACAGGACCAATGTCATCTACAAGATCCCCTGCAGAGACTGCAAAAAACACTATATCGGACAAACAGGAAGGAAACTAACAACAAGAGTACATGAACACCAACTGGCTACAAAAAGACACGACCAATACTCACTCATCTCAATCCACATGGACAAGGAGAACCATGACTTCGACTGGGACAACACCAAGATCCTGGGACAGGCTAGGCAGAGACAAGCACGAGAATTCCTGGAAGCATGGCACTCCATGAAGCAGGCTATTAATAAACACATTGAATTCGACCCCGTATACATTCCACTACGGAGGAAACCCGGAAGTGAGGCAATCCATCGCAACGGACCCGAGTTTAAAAACCAGGTGGGAAAACACACTGACGCTTCATCAGAGGCTGCACTGAGGATGTTACCAAGCACAGTAACGAAACGTCTGCGGAACAACAAACCAGTTTGGCGAGCCAACCAACCTCAACACCTGCAACCAACCTCATCACCTGGAATTCCCTCCCTAACAGCATTGTGGGTCAACCCACAGCAGGAGGACTGCAATGGCTCAAGAAGGCAGCTCACCGCCACCTTCTCAAGGGCAACTAGGGATCGGCAATAATAATTGCTCAACCAGCACTCATTGCCCATCCCATGCTGCCTCTAAGAAGGTGTTGGTGATCTTTAATCACATACCGGCTCAGCCAGCAAAGCCCACGCCTCACAAATGAATTTTTTTTAAAAATTCTCCTTTAAACTTACAGGAGCAGGCTCAAGTGGGCTGACTGGCCTACTTCTGCCCCTTGTTTGAGTCTTCATACAGACTGCACAAACGAAAGATCATTTGGTCCTTCCTGTCTGGGCCAACTCGTTGAAAGTGCTACTCATTTTTATAAATAATTTCAGTCAAGAGATGTGGGCATCACTGGCTGGGCCCATCCATAATTGTCCACTTTCCATAGGCCCTGAATTTTTTTCTGTTCAAGTATATACCTAATTGTCTTTTGAAAATACCTGCCACGTCCTCTCTGACCACGTACCTCAAATCTCCACAACCTGCTGCACGAAAGACTCCTTTCAATGACTCAGACATTCCACAATTGAATAAAAAATATTGCCACATCAGGTGGAATAGTCCATTGGAGGCAAAAATCATATCATCGGTAAGATCTATGGTGAAAGATCTGAATGGCCATCATAAAAAGGTGAGGGATCATCGCTGTGAATTGGTAACTGTTTTTCTCCCTCCGTAGATGTGGCCAGACCTGATGCGTACTTGCAGCATTTTCTACTCTTAATTCTGGAGGAGATCCCCTGCTCTTCTTCAAATACTGGCATGCTTTCTTTTACAATCCCCTTGTGAAGACAAAATGGAGCTTCAATTTATTGTCTCACTTAAAACAAGTCAACTTTGACTGTGCTGCACTCCTTCCGTGATGCACTGGGACTGTCACAGCCTGGATTATGGTCAGAAGTCCTTGAGGATGGACCGAAGGATCTGTTTCCATGCTGTATGGGTCTACAAGTGAGGCTTGCACCCACAACCTTCTGACTTGAAGTGATGCCACTGAGCTGAGGTTGATATCTAAGAAGCACTTGTTAAATTTTGAAGAATGTCAATGAGCAGTAATGATAGAGTTCAGGGGCAGCACGGTGGCTCAGTGGTTAGCACTGCTGCCTCACAGCACCAGGGACCCAGGTTCAATTCCAGCCTCAGGTGACTGTCTGTGTGGGTTTCCTCCAGGTGCTCTGGTTTCTTCCCACAGTCCAAAGATGTGCAGGCTAGATCAATTGGCTATGCTAAATTGCCTATAGTGTTCAGGGATGTGTAGATTAGGTGGGTTATAGGGGAATGTGTCTGGGTGGGATGCTCTGAGTATCAGTGTGGACTTGTTGGGCCAAAGGGCCTGTTTCCATACTGTAGGGGTTCTTTGAGATAACCAGAAGGAATGAGGGATACTTTCAAAATACAATTTTCAATGGGAACAGAACTCTGAGTGGTAAAGACTGAGAATTTGAAGTACTTATCCTTAGGTCTGCTCCATGTGACTTGTTTCTTCAAACTTTGATAAAATATTTACTATTTGAATTTTGTCTATGGAGAACTGAAAAGACCAAGTGAATGTTCTTCAATAAGTGAATAAAAAAACCCACTCAGGTTTAACAATCTGGTTTTAACATCAGACTATCAACACAGAGGTCATCACCCCTTTGCTCCCTGGTCTACCAGACTGGCAAGGCCTCAATTTTAAATTTTCATCCTTGTTTACAAACCCTTCCATGATCTCGCTCCTCCCTATAGCTACAACCTCCTTTCAACCAACAACCCACCAGGTGCTCTGTAATTCTCCCTCACCTTTGATCTCTTGTACTTACCTGATTTTAACTGCATCACCACTTGGCAGTGAGCTCTGGAATTTCCTCCCTAAACTTTTCTGCCAGTTCTCTCTGTCCTTCTTTAAGACTCCTCATCGATGTACTGCTACGAACGGATGCTATCACATAGGTTTCAAAAATTTCAATGCTCTCCAGGACAGAGAAATGAAGGGGATCAATGTATTTTCCACTGGATCCAATGAACAATGCCTCCACCAGGCAGCATACTCTTTAAATTACAACATGAACTGGGACCACAAACTATTTCACCAGTATCTCCCAGCCTGGAGATCTACAATTCTGAGGAAAGGTTTATGATGTTAACCCAAACACCGGGTGGAATGTTATTCCCACTTTTGAGGCATATTTAGTGGTGGGGATGGCAGAGAACCAGATGAGAGCATCCCATTGCCTTCTCAATGTTAACAAAATAAAGTTTGGCATGAGAAGGCCCATAGTTGAACTTAGTAACTTGCCTCAAATTGACATGTGAAAGTCGAATACAAACAGAGCTGTGCTGTAAGAAACTCAGCAGGTCTGGCAGCATCTGTGGCGTGAAAAAGCAAGTTAACCTTTCAGGATCGGCATGACCGTTCTTTGGAACATGAGTCATACTGGATTCAAAATGTTAACTCTGTTTCTCCATCTGTCTGTCTCTCTCTCTCTCTCTCACACACACATGACTGATAATGCAAGATCTGCTACACCACTTTCTAGTTTTTCATTTCAGATTTCCAGCATCTGCAGTATTTTTGTTTTATTTGAGTCATCCAGAATTGGGCATGTCATCGCTCAGCATGGGCTTCCCGGTACCAAAGAAGGTACTTGCCAACTGATGGAGGTTCCTGGCATTGCCGAAAGTCACCCTGCTACCCTTGCTGCTGCTCCCGACTCCTCCCATTCCCCCAGCCAATGAAGCCTCTCCTGCCATTACTTAGCTTTGGTCTGGGCTCCACCTTAACTCTGGGCCTCGACTGGTTGCCATGCCAGCATTGGCCAGTGTGGTTGAGGAAAAGAGCTGCTCGCATCTGATTGGCCACCAGCTCTGGGAGGAAGGGATTTCCACCACCAGGGGCAGGGGAGGTCCTTGAGCCCTTGCTCACCTGCTGGTGACCAGGAGCCCATGTCAGTGTCTGAGGAACTTAATAGCAGTGGACCTTCCTGAAGGAGGCAATGTGGGTCATTGACAAGACTCACTGCACCTTCATAAAATTTCCCAGAGATCTAAGACATAGGAAATAGGAGCAGGAGCAGGCAGGTCAGCCCCTCTAGACTGTTCCATCATTTGACATGATTATGGCTGCTCTCATCTCAGCTTCAACTCCTCTTTCCTGCCCACCCTCCTTCTCCCCATTACTAATTCAAAATCTGACTATCTTCTCCTTAAACTTACTCAATGTCCCAGCATCCATTGCACTCTGGGATGATGAATTCCTCACATTTTGCGAGAGGTAGGTTCTCCTCATCCTTATTTTAAATCTGCTACCTCTTATCCAAAAAGTACGGCCTTTCATTCTAGATTACCCTACATGAGGGAATATCCTTTCTATATCTACTTTGTCAATCTCCTTTAGCATCTTTTATACCTCAAAGATCTCCTGTCATTCTCTTAAAGTCATCAAGGCCTGCTTTACATGGAAGATCTGTAAGTGGCCACTTACGTGCCTGATGGATAAAATAGCAGTCGTCTGAATTAAATTCTGCTCAATGTGTCATTAGTGACTCTCACTGTGTCATAAGTGACTCAGAATTTAACAGCAACACAGATACTGTACAGATTGCTGACCTCAAAAATTCTTTTACCTCATCAGTCAGCAAAAGCAACACCAGGACGACTTTGACTTTCTCATTTCTAACAAAGGACCTGCTGATTGAAACATTCAGGAATACTTCATTATCATTTTCAGAAGATATCAACATGAACCCCAACCTTATCATTTTACTTTAAATTTAAAGGATGCAGCCCCAATTCATAATTTTATAAACCTCACGAGTTACAGTTACATTGGAATTACATTTGTTGAGTCATACAGTAATACAGCACAGAAACAGAACCTTTGGTCTCACCAGTCCATGCCGAACGTGATCCCAAACTGAACTAGTCCCACCGACCTGCTTCTGGCCCATAACCCTCCAAACCTTTTGTAATCATGCACTTATCCAAATGTCTTTTAAACATTCTAACCATGCTCGCAACCACTACTTCCTCAGGAAGTTCATTCCACACGCAAACCACTCTCCGTGTAAAAAATTTGCCCCTCATGTCTTTTTTAAATCTCCTCCTTTCACCTTAAAAATATGCCCCTTAGACTTGAAATGCACCTCCTTGGAAAAGACACCTACCATAACTCTTATCCATATGTCCCATTATTTCATAAACTTCTGTCAGGTCACCTCTCAACCTCCTATGCTCCAGTGAAACAAGTTCCAGCCTATCCAGCCTTTCTTTATAACTCAAACCTTCCATAACCGGCAACATCCTGGTTAATCTCTTCTGAACCCTCTCCAGCTTGATAATATCCTTCCATATCAGGGCAATCAGAACTAGATACAGTACTCCAGAAGAGGCCCCACCAATATCCTGTATAGCCTCAACATAACTTCCCAACTCCTGCACTCAAAGCATTGAGCAATGAAGGCAAGTGTTCTGAATGCTTTTTTCTATGTATGATACAAACTTCAAGGAATTATGTAGTGAATCCCTAGGTCCCTCTGTTCTACAACATTACTCAAGGCCATACCACTAATTGTATGAATCCCGTCCCTGTTGGTTGTACCAAAATGCATTTATCCAGATTGAACTCCACTTTCTTAACTTTATTTCCATAATAAATCATTCACACTGCCATAGGATTAACCTATTATTTGATTTTCAGAATAAAAACAACTTAGAAAACTAACAGTGAATAGAAATGATTCACCAACGGGTACCTGGTTAGAGAATGTGTAATCCATGGGCTGTGTACTGGTCAGTAATATTTACTGGAGGAGTCTGTTACACAGCAGTAAGCTTGTATTGAATGGATGCATTTTACCATGTAGTTGTGATCAACCTCCAATACAAATATGTATGCAAGAAATGCACATCTTTGCTCCAAATTGGAGCATTCAAAGGTGCTCTGTTGAACATGAAACAACGTTTAATCTGCTGGCACCAGAAATAAAACTCTTAAAATTTATTGCAACTTAGCTATCTTGTCAATGACTTCCCCAACATTAAACACCCATTGGGGTGATTAATTTTTAAATTAATTCATGATATGAGGCTGGGCCAGTACTTATTGCCCCAATTAAAAGTCAACTACATGGCTGTGGAGTCACATATAGGACAGGCCATAAGGATGGCAGTTTCCTTCCCTAAAAGACATCAGTGAATCAGATGGATTTTTCTGACGTGCTGTGAAAGAATTGAAAAAAAAAATGGGGTGGAGAGGGCACTTTGTCAATAAATATCCATTGCATTTTTTCCCCTTTGTGTTTAGCTGCTTGATGCTTCCCAACTATGAGTCTGAAAAAGACCTTCTGCAACTACATCGCAAAAGGATTCAGGAAGATGGCCTTTATTCCTGTTTTGGATTGCCTTTAATTTCATGAGCAATGAGTGCCTGACATGTGAAGTTAAACTCCATGGCACCAGTGTCAACAATAGGCCCATCATCATAGAAATGCACTGGAATACCACTTCTCTGCTCTTTCCCTGTCCGTTTTAACAACATTTGTCCTGAAATATTTATCTAATCCATTTTAAAGTCTTGTGATTGACTTATTTTCAACACCATTTCTTGTCATGCATTCCAAATTTTATTTGCCTTTAGCAGTATTAATATTGAATTCATGCCTCTACATTACTCATTCACAAACTGACAGAAGTTATTGTCTTTTGTAAGCATTTTCATTATTTTGAGCTTACATATTGTTGATGTGTTTATGTGAGGGTTTGGAGGGGTTCATTGTTACACATGATATTGGAGAGACCTTCGTACTGATTCCACATTTTTGTTCTGGAAGAGCTATAATTACAATAATGGCCTTAGCTGTTTTATGTTTACTGTGGTGCAAATATTGCAAATCCAGGTTCACTGGGGAAAATTAAACACCAAATCTAGACACACAGATTAGACAGATGAAAAAAAGAGAAAGTGCTTTTGCTTCTTTGGAAGGACAGGTTTACGATTCCTTTGTTTGTGAGTAAATTGATTTAATTACGGCTTGTTTATAGTAAGCTAACATTGTTGCCGTTAAGCCAGACTATATTGCAATCTTTAGCTCAAAATTACTTGAGTTTCTGTTTAAGGCAGAGATACATTTCCCCCAAAAGGCATCAAGTTAATTAATTAAATTGATGATTGTGGTCTCACTTCCCGTTGTGACAAAAATATATCTCTACTCTTGAGCTGTTTTATATGAAGTTATCCTTCTTCAGTTTTTAAACATATTCTTCCCTTTTTGCTTGACTCGACTGTGATGTTGCTCCCCAGCTGTGTCACTGGGTGAATGTTGTCACAACCAGTTGAGGAGGGAGAATTACCTCCACACCTTTAAATTCCCTGTCTGTCAGTCACAGCAAATAATTTTACTCTTTTTCTTAGTGTGCGGCTACTAAAATTCAATTAAGATGTAATTAACTAGATCAAATGAATG
Organism: Rhincodon typus; assembly: GCF_021869965.1. Classification (NCBI taxonomy): domain Eukaryota; kingdom Metazoa; phylum Chordata; class Chondrichthyes; order Orectolobiformes; family Rhincodontidae; genus Rhincodon; species Rhincodon typus. The sequence continues at coordinate 87,758,205 of NC_063338.1, read as the reverse complement.
AGACAAATTACAACATGGCGGCAAAGTAACAGGGCTGCGTGTGGGCACGAGCCGGGTGCCTATCAACTCCCATCTGCTTTCCTTCTTCATTTTACTTTTGCTTCCGCTCTTTTCTCTCACTTTATTTTCCTTTTCTTTTGGTCGTTACCTTCTTCTTTTCTGTGGTGGGTTGGTCTGCAGCGAGACAGGACCACATACAGAGTGGCAGATGTGGATTCTCACGGTGACAGGAGGTTGCGGCAGTGAGTGTGTTCTCCCGGTGTTTGGGGCTTGTGGCAGGGGCAGCGAGTGTGTTCTCCCGGTGTTT
>NC_063338.1:87757322-87757888 GCF_021869965.1 Rhincodon typus | reverse complement strand
TGTTTGGGGCTTGTGGCAGGGGCAGCGAGTGTGTTCTCCCGGTGTTTAGGGCCTGTGCCAAGGGCAGCAAGTGCGTTCTGCCGGTGTTTGGGGCCTGCGGCAGGGGCAGTGAGTGTGTTCTCCCGGTGTTTGGGGCTTGTGGCAGGGGCAGCGAGTGTGTTCTCCCGGTGTTTGGGGCCTGCGGCAGGGGCAGCGAGTGCGTTCTCCTGGTGTTTGGGGTCAGTTTGCAGGGGCAGTGAGTGTGTTCTCCCGGTGTTTAGGGTCTGCGCCAAGGGCAGCAAGCGCGTTCTGCCGGTGTTCGGGGCCTGTGGCAGGGGCAGCGAGTGCGTTCTCCTGGTGTTTGGGGCTTGTGGCAGGGGCAGCGAGTGTGTTCTCCCGGTGTTTAGGGCCTGTGCCAAGGGCAGCAAGTGCGTTCTGCCGGTGTTTGGGGCCTTCGGCAGGGGCAGTGAGTGTGTTCTCCCGGTGTTTGGGGCTTGTGGCAGGGGCAGCGAGTGTGTTCTCCCGGTGTTTAGGGCCTGTGCCAAGGGCAGCAAGTGCGTTCTGCCGGTGTTTGGGGCCTGCGGCAG
>NC_063338.1:87740733-87756822 GCF_021869965.1 Rhincodon typus | reverse complement strand
GCCTGCTGTGCTCCTCCAGCTCCACATTGTGTTATCTCTGACTCCAGCATCGGCAATTCTTACCATCTCTGCATCCCATCCAAACCTGGCGACTTCTCCACCTGCAGTGCTGCTAGTCTTTAGGGCACCTCTTCTTTATCTGTCACCAATATTGCTCAGTTGCTCAACACCCATGTTTTCAACAGGGCCATTTCACTATCTTCTAATTTGGTAAAGGCAGAAGCAAAGTATTCATTTAGTACCTTTGTCATATCCTTTGCTTCAGTGAGCAGCTTACCCCGCATGTTCCTTGTGGGCCCCACTCTAATCTTCACTAATCTTTTCTTACTATTGTTTGAAGAGCATTTTACAATTTGTTTCAGCCTAGCCTGGCAACCTTTCCTCATGCTTCCTCTTAGCCTTCATTATTCCAGCCGTAGCCTCTCTCCTGTATTTGAAATACACTTCCTGATTTCTGTTGCTATCATTATTCTGGCATGCACTATATTGCCTTCTTTTTCTTCCGAATTTCCTCATCAGTATCCTTAGCATTCCAAGGTACTCTAACATTGGATATTCTGTACTTATTTCTTATGGGTATGCACCCAGCTTGCACTCTAGTCGTCTCTGTTATGATAGTCGCCCGTTTTCTTATCCAATGTTTTATCTACCAAGATGCATTTCCAGTCAACTGGCTCCACTTCAACTTTTAGACCACTAAAATCTTCCCTTTTCCAGACAGGCATCTTAATCCTGACTGATTTTCATCCTTTTACAATTTAAGTTCTGCACACCTCTGACTTTTGTGGGATACCCTTTATTTTAACACATTGTCCTATATTTTTAGCCCCTTCCAAAAGGGGTAAACCTTCAGCATCCATCCTGTCAAGTCGTCTCAGGATCCTATATCTGATATTCAACCTTCAATTGCTTTAGCAATGTCTTCCTCTCTTTTGTAAGGCCTGAAATAGATATGTTCACTGATGATTGCACAGATTTTGGAACTATCATGAACCGACAGATATTGACATAGCGTCCATATGAAGGTGTGGACAGTCATCAGGCTCAGGATACACAAGTGCCAGGAAATGACCAGCTTCAACAAGAAAGAATTTAAGAAACAAAAACAGAAAGTGTTGGGGAAACACTGCAGGCCTGGCAGTATCTGTGGAAAGAAAAGTGGAATTAACCTTTCGAGCCCAATGACTCTTCATCAGATGAAGGATTAGTGGACTTGAAATGTTAACTCTGTTTTTCTCTGTATTGATGCTGCCAGATCTGCTGAGTTAGTCTAGTACCATCTTCTGTTTTTGTTTATTTCAGATCTCCAGCATCCACAGTACATTTTTGTTTTGAGGACTTTAACTGTCAAGCCTTGATGTTCATTGGAATCCCCCAGTATCAAAATCCTAAAAGTTACTGTTGACCAGAAACTGAACTGGACCAGCAGTAGATATACTTTGGCTACAAGACCAGGTCAGAGGTGAGGAATTGTGCAATATCTAAATCATTCCCATCTCCCCAGATGCTAGGTACAAGTCCACAATGTGATGGAATACTTTCAAGTTGTGTGGAAAGCTGCAGCTCCAACAACACTCATGGAGCTTGACACCATCCAGGACAAAGAAGCCTGCTTGATTAACACCACATCTACCACATTCAACATTCATTCACTTCACCATCAATGCTCAGGAGCAGCAGTGTGTACTATGACATACTGCAGTAACTCACCCAAACTTCATTGAAAACCCCTTCCAACCGTGTGCACTCTACCACCCAGAAGGACAAGAGCAACACATGCAGAGGAACCCCATCTGCAAGTTCCTCTCCAAGGTGTCACCATCCTGACTTGGAAATATATTGTCATTCCTTTACTGTTGCTGGGTCAATAAATATCTTGACATTCCTTCCGTTACAACACCGTGGGTGACCCTAAAGCCCATGTTGTTCAAGAGCTTTCTTTGCGGCATTTAGAGATGTACAATAAATACTGCAGTAGCTAGTGACACCCACATCCCAATCAGAAAAATAAACAAGACGACCTCTCATTCTTTCCTCATAATCCCCACTTCAGAATCCAAGATATCATTTGAGTGACTCTATCCTGAACTTGTTCCAACGCATTTACATTGTTTCTTAAATAACATGAATATGAAGGGTTTTGAGGAATATGGGCCAAATGCTGAAAAATGAGCCTAGATTAATTTAGGATATCCGGTCGGCTTGGATGAATGGGACTGAGGGGTCTGCTTCCTTGCTGTACAACTCTATGACTCTATGAGGAGACCAAAACAGCGCACAGTACTCCAGCTGCAGGCTCACCAATGCCCTGTGCAAATATAGCAAACTATAACATATTTTTATGTTCCTTTCCTCTTGAAATTCCATTTGCCTACCTGTGTAATAACTTTATATGATTCACGTGCCAGGATACCCAGATCATTCTGTATCTCAGAGTTCAAAAGCTCTCTCCATTTAAAAAGAATCTGCTGCTTTTCTATTTCTCCTGCAAGTTAATAAAAACAAGATATTGCAGATACTAGAAATTTCAAATGAATGTCAGAAAGTGCTGGAGAAATTTGGCAGCATCTGTTGAGAGGGTGGAGTTAACATTTTGAGTCCAGAATGACTCCTCTTCAGAACTGCACAGTTCTGGGGGTAAGAAATTTGTGAAGAGTAATCACTTCTCCCCCTCCAATGCCTGTCCACCAAAAGCAGAACTGCAGTGTTCTAAAGAACAGTCCGACTGGACACGAAATGTTAGAGATAACAAGGTGTAGAGCTGGATGAACACAGCAGGCCAAGCAGCTTCAGAGGAGCAGGAAGGCTGACGTTTCGGGCCTAGACCCTTCTTCAGAAATGTTGAGACAACAAGGTGCGGGGCTGGATGAACACAGCAGGCCAAGCAGCATCATAGGAGCAGAAAGGCTGACGTTTCGGGCCTAGACCCTTCATCAGAAAAGGGGGAAGGGAAGGGGGTTCTGAAATAAATAGGGAGAGAGTGGGAGGCGGATAGAAGATGGATAGAGGAGAGGATAGGTGGAGAGGAAACAAACAGGTCGAAGAGGCAGGGATGGAGCCAGTAAAGGTGAGTGTAGGTGGGGAGTTAGGGAGGGGATAGGTCAGTCCAGGGAGGACGGACAGGTCAAAGGGGCAGGATGAGGTTAGTAGGTAGGAGATGGGGGTGCGGCTTGAGGTGGGAGGAAGAACAGGTTAGGGAGGCGGGGACGAGCTGGACTGGTTTTGGGATGCGGTAGGGGGAGGGGAGATTTTGAAGCTTGTGAAATCCACATTGATACCATTGGGCTGCAGGGTTCCCAAGCGGAATATGAGTTGCTGTTCCTGCAACCTTCGGGTGGCATCATTGTGACACTGCAGGAGGCCCAGGACGGACATGTCGTCTGAGGAATGGGAGGGGGAGTTGAAATGGTTCGCGAGTGGGAGGTGCAGTTGTTTATTGCGAACCGAGCGTAGGTGTTCTGCAAAGCGGTCCCCGAGTCTCCGCTTGGTTTCCCCGATGTAGAGGAAGCCACACCGGGTACAGCGGATGCAGTATACCACATTGGCAGATGTGCAGGTGACCATCTGCTTGATGTGGAAAGTCTTCTTGGGGCCTGGGATGGGGGTGAGGGAGGAGGTATGGGGACAGGTGTAGCACTTCCTGCGGTTGCAGGGAAAAGTGCCGGGTGTGGTGGAGCTGGAGGGGAGTGTGGAGCGGACAAGGGAGTCACGGAGAGAGTTGTCCCTCCGGAAAGCAGATAAGGGTGGGGAGGGAAAGATGTCTTTGGTGGTGGGGTCGGATTGCAGATGGCGGAAGTGTCGGAGGATGATGCGTTGGATCCGGAGGTTGGTGGGGTGGTACGTGAGGACGAGGGGGATTCTTTTTTGGTTTTTATTGCGTGGACGGGGTGTGAGGGATAAGGTGCGGGAGATGTGGGAGACACGGTTGAGGGCGTTCTCGACCACCGAGGAGGGGAAGTTACGGTCCTTGAAAAACGAGGACAACTGAGATGTACGGGAGTGGAATGCCTCATCCTGGGAGCAGATGCGGCGGAGGCGAAGGAATTGGGAATAGGGGATAGCATTTTTGCAGGAAGGTGGGTGGGAGAAGGGTATTCTAGGTAGCTGTGGGAGTCGGTGGGCTTGAAATGAATATCGGTTTCTAAGTGGTTGCCCGATATGGAGACAGAGAGGTCCAGGAAGGGGAGAGAGGTGTTAGAGATGGTCCAGGTAAACTTAAGGTTGGGGTGGAAGGTGTTAGTGAAGTGTATGAACTGTTTGAGATGCAAGCATGTCCAATTGCAAATGAATCTTGTACGTTTATTTAATTCCGCTGGTTCTTGGTCAGCCTGTTGCTTTCTGCATGGCAGTGCCTTTGCCAATCAGAATCAGCTTGCCAACCAATCAGCACTGCTTTGTTTCTGCAATGCACACTGTTATGATTGTTTAAAGTATGACATTCTTGCAATTGTCCTGATGAGTGCAAGACAAAAATTTCAACAACGCTTCTCTTTTAGGAAATATTCAACTTTTATACTCTGAGTGGCTAATTCTGAAGTTTCTTTCCAAAACCTCATTATGCAAGCATTAATTTTTGCTTTCCTAATTTTACCGATGATAAAGTAAAGTCTATGAAAGCTTAAAGAAAGAAACTGTATGGGCTGAAACTTGTAGGGTTCTGAGTCATGTGGGCTCCAGTGAGATTTGTGACAGAATCAAACAAGAGGTGCAATGAGTCTGATCTCAACATTGGGAGCAATTTGCTCCACCTTTTATGTTTTTGTGGAGCTACATGGCAAGTTTCTTGTTAGGCAGTGGTGAGTTGCCAATTTAGGGGGATTATAGCGTGTTAACATCTTTATAATCTCACAATTCACCCTATTCATAGTCAGCTTCCCATCTTACCAAATGCACCAGCAAAGTACATAGAACGTAGAACATAGAACATAGAACAGTACAGCACAGTACAGGCCCTTTGGTCCACGATGTTGTGCCGAATTTTTACTCTAATCCTAAAGTCTATCTAACCTCCACCCCTACCTTATACTATCATCCATATGCCTATCTAATAGCCGCTTAAATGCCCCTCATGAGGCCGACTCCAGTACCCAGTCCGGCAATGCATTTCACGCCCTGACCACTCTCTGAGTAAAGAACCTACCTCTGATGTCTCTCCTTTATCTACCTTGACTCACTTTAAAACTATGCCCCCTCGTAATAGCTACCTCTGCCCTAGATTTCGAGAGTTCTTGATATGAAAGTTAAAGCGGATATCTGGTAACATTAGTTCACTTTTGGCTGCTACCAGCCTGCATGTTGGTGATCAGGCACTGAAATGTTTTGGTGCATTGCTAGGATGCAGCATGAAATCATGCTGGATCTCATGAAGAGAAACCATCCAAATATTCAATGCAAGGCAGAGTTGGTCATAACAATGTACAATTCAGCCTATTGTGCCCCCAAACTGCTCCCCTTCTCTGTCTGTGTTCCCTAACTCTTTCAAAAGTCATCAGAGACATTACAAACAAAATTAATGATCTGTTTGATAAATTGTGCTTTTGCTTCATGCATTTTCTGTAGCCCGAAGCAAATTCACCAGCGCAGTGAAAGAGGGAGAGATAAATTGTACAACGGTGTAGTCATTCCTGCCTTGCTTCGTTTATTGTCAAGTTCTTGATAGAATTTTCAAAGCACACTGACAATTTCCCAGTTTCGGGACATAGTCTTTTCAGCTTTCTGAAATTTGTGGTAACCAACCCACTGAAGGAAAGACAATAGGCAGGGTTTATGTATCTAATTGTGTGAAGTCCACAGTATAGTGCTTGTGAAGTGACAGAGTGTGAGTCTAAACCCTCAACAGCAGTTGAGAAGACTTATTGATAATTTGTTCCTTGGACAGTAATGACTACAATGATTTCATTGTTTTTCTCAAGCATGCAGCAGTGATAAATAGTTTCATTACACACTGCAGCTTGTTTATACATTGTTTATGGAGTCTAGGATCTGGAGTGTTTCAAGGATTTTGGTTAGTTCAATTGGCTATAGTTTCCTGTAGATTCTTGCAGATCATTGTTCGTAGGGTTTTGCTGCCAGACAACAGCAAAAGTGGGTTTTTGTGAAAACGTGAGTCGTTTCTCTATAAAGCCTTATTTGGTACATTTTCAATGATCTTTGGACAGCACTTTCCAAGTACCCAGTCTCTTTCAGCAGCCACACAGGAACGTCATAACCTGCAAGCTCGTCTCTGAGTCAGACACCGTCCTGACTTAATTTAAATTATCCACATTATACTACATCTGCCATGCATTTGCCCACTCACTCAACTTGTCCAAACCACACTAAAGCATCATCACGTCCTCCTCACAGTGCACGTTCCCACCCAGCTCTGTGTCATCTGCAGACATGGCAACATTACTTTTAGTTCCTCATCTAAATCACTTATTTTTATATTGTGAATAGCTGGGGTCCAAGTCCACCATTAGTAACTACCTCTCACTCAGAAAATGACCTATATGTTGCTGTACTTTGTTTCCTATCTGCTAACCAGTTCTCTATCCCCAAGTACCGTGCATTTTAATTTTACTTGCTAATGTCTTTTGTGGGACCTTATCGAATGCCTTCTAGAAGTCCAATAAACCATGTCTACTGGTTCCCTTTATCAACGGTTACATCACAAATCTACTGGGATTCCTTGAGAATATATGATTTCCTTTTCATAAATCCATGCTGACTCTGTCCAATACTTTCACTGTTTTCTAAGCACTTTCCTGTTAAATCTTTTACAACTGACTATTTAGAAATGCAGTGTGCAAATTACTCCATGATCTTGCCCCTCCTTCCTTCTGTAACATCCTCCAGCCCTATGTATCTTCCAAGAGTTGTGTGCTCATCTAATTCTGACATCTTGTGCATTTGTGATTTCCATCATATATTCACTGATGTCTGTGTCTTCAATTGTCCTGGCCGTAAACTGTTGAGATTTTGTCCTATCACTCGACCTTTCTTGTAGGGATGATGGTGCCGTACTGGTATAGTCATTGGACTGTTCTAAGAATGGGGAATGAAAGTTCTCAGCTTCACATCACAGAATCCATGGATCATAAACCGTTGGGATCTCCGATTATGCATAATCAGTATTGGGGCAAATAACCAAATTTAATAATCAAAATAAAAGCAAAACACTGCAGATACTGGGAATGTGAAATCAAAACAGACAATGCTGAAGAAACTCAGCAAGTCTGGCAGGAGAGAGAAAGAGTGTTAACATTTTGAGTCTGAACAAACTCCACTTTGTGTCATATTGAGGACTGAGGAATGTTCAGTTTTGTCGACAGACGAGGAGAATCTGAAATCATTCCTTTTAGATGGTTAACAGGAGATTTAATGGAACAAAATTATAAAATGTTTGGGTCGGGAAAAAGAAAGTCTGTCTTCACTGGCTTGAGAGTCAGGAAACAGTCACCATGAAAAGATACTTTGTGTTAGAATCAGGAGATGTGCTGACAAAATGTTTACTTTCGGCAATGAGTTGTTATTACCTGGAATTCAATCTCTGAAAAGGTAATGGAAACAGAATCAGTCATAACTTAGAAAAAAAAAATTGATGGAGACTTCAAAAGATAATCTGCAGTGGTTTGGGAAAGCAAGCATGACTAATTAAGTAATTTGCTTAGCTATATGATGAGCAGAAAATTTTCCTTTACTGTGTGCTTTTAACTTTAATGAACAATAACATATAGGTACTTAGATCGCTGGAGACTGTTATGACGTGAAGATAAATAGCCAAATCAAATCAGCCTCCCTATCCCTATAATCACAACATAGAAAAATTAAAATACTCAATGACACTTAAAATTGACCCCAATGATTCCAAAACAGATTTTTCGAACAACCAGCACTAGGCTTTGTGAGAGACCAATACAAGACACCAGATTTAAAGCCGAAACAAAAGATACAGCAGGTTGATCACTTAAACGAAAGATCAAACACATGTTGTTAATACAGTGGGTTTAGCCGAATAAAGTTAAACCACAAGGTAATCTAATTAATGTCTATGATTTAAGCCCAATCTTCTTTGTTTCTTAACCCACACTCCCGACTTTCACAAAAACAAACCAACAAACAGACATAGGTGAGGAATAAATCAAAAGAGAAAAAAAACGGGGTGTAACTGGCCTGTTCGGTTAAGCAGACTCCGCAATCCATAACATCTTAAGTACTTGAAATTGCATCTTGCTTGGCTTCTGAAGACACAAATGCATGCAGGTAGCTTCCAAAAAGCTCCGAGGATTGCTCATTTAATTCTTGTAAGTGAGATTCTATTCCCTGAACTTTTGACAAATAGATGTTGGGAGGTTAACCAGGGAGCAATCTAACCTCCATCCTGTATCTTTTGCAGGTACAATCCTTCTGACCCAATTGCAGTCCAAAAACCAGTTCAAAACTCCGGTTTCTCTTCATTAGACTGGTTTTCTCCCTGTGAGACCTTTGTTACCATTTGAACAGCCACCATTTATTTGACATATTGCCTCTCTGGAGTTGAAACATTTTGAACTAGAATTAGATTTTATTGTCAAGTGTCCTGAAGTATAGGAATACACGAGTAGAGTGAAAATGTACAATGTTGCCATTCTCTGGTACCATCTTAGCTACAAAACCAGAATTTAAAAAATAATAGCAGAAATAAAAGAAAGCCAAAAGTTAAGAAAAATTTCCAGATCTTAAACTCTGAGTCTTATTTCTATAAAGGTATTTGGAGTCATCAACAGATACCCGGGCCTAGTTATGGCCTGAAGACTTGGTCAGCCTGCGAGTCTGGCATTGATCGCAGCGAGTGCCATGCTTTTGCTGCCACTGACGCTGGCTCCAGTCGCTGGAGGAGTTTTACCTCCAGCCATCACTGCTGCCAGCCTGGCATGCCTGGAGAAAACCGCGCCCTTGCTGCTGGTGATAATTGCTGAGAGGAGCCCTGCCTGCCGCCTCCCACCACCAGGAGGTGGCTGCCGTTCTGCTGGTGGCCCGCTCTCGCTGCCGATACCACGCTGCCGCCGCCTCCGATTGTGGAGAGGTGCCCAGGAATAACCACATCCATGGCCATCCGTCGTCACCTCAGGCCACTGGGAGGCTGCCACCGTTCTGTGCCCGGCCCACTCTCGCTACCGTGCCGAAGCTGCTTAGTTAACCCTCTGCGAAAAGGCTTTAAAGAAAATAAAAATGGGAAAAAAAGGGAAAAAAAAAGGAAACACAAAAAGAAAGAAGAAGAAATGGAGCAAAAGTAAAAAGAAAACAAGTAAAGAAAGCAGATGTCATTGGATGGGCCCAGGGCTCAGGAGCACAGATGCAACTCCGTTACCTTGCCGCCATCTTTCTCATCATTAATGGAGCACTTTTGACAAGGATCAACCTGTAATTAACTTTCAGACCTGTCCTCAAAAATATCTGTTTATTTGTTCTCTTTTCTAAAAATAAAATCAAGCCGCTGCTCACAGTCCAAAGGTCGCCTTCTGGTCTCAGCTCACAGGTCACAAGACTCCAGCAACTGCGACTGAAGGTTAAAGTTAAAACACTCCTGGTTCTGTGAGAATTCGACCCCACCCATTCAGGCTGCATCTATTGTTCCAAACTTTAAAAAAAGAAATCCCAAGTCCTCACAAGCTATTTACTTCATTGAATTCGGAACAGGCTGCTCGACATCTCTGTCTCAACTTTTCTTCATTAAAAAGAAACTAAAGCAAAATACACCTCATGGTATAGTCACACTATACAGAGCCTTGGTGAGACCAGACCCAGAATATTGTGTGCAATTTTAGTCTCATTATCAAGGAAAAGAACCCCTTGCCATCGTGAGACTGCAGCAAAAATTTACCAGAATGATTTTTTTGGATTACTGGTTTGTTGCTTGAGGAGAAATTGGGGTGACTAGGCCGATATCCACTGGAGTTTCGAAAAATGAGAGGGCATCTCATTGGAGAGATTGGATACTGGGATAACGTCCCCCTGGTTGTACGTGCAAAATAAGGGGTCACAATCTCAGGATACACAGTTGGCCATTTTGAATTGAGATGAGGAGAAATTCACTCAGAGGGTGGTGAACCTGGGGATTCTCTACCGCAGGCCCACTAGAGGCCCAGTCACAGAATATAATTAGGAAATAAATTGATGGAATTCGATAGGAGAAAGTTGGTTCAGGGTTTTGGGAGAGACCAACAGTATGGTGTTGAGATCATGGATCAGTCATGCTTGTACTGAATCGTGGAGTGGGCTCAATGGGCTGGATGACTGTACACCTGGTCTTGATATCTATGTTTCTATTAAAGATAAATTTATTGAACAGCTACTGAGGGTAGGCTAATTAATAAGAGTCATCTTCCAGTATGTAAAGGGCTTGCCATTTTTGACAAAATTAATGAAAACATTTTCCCTAATAGGGCAAAGGGAATGTAGTGAAATGCCATAGGCTGAGAGTCAGAGAATCATATCGTAGAAATTTTACAACAAGGGAAAAAAACCCTTAAACCCATCATGTCTGCACTGATCCTAAGGCATTTGTCTGTTCCAATACTGTTTTCCAGCACTTGGCCCACAGCGTTGATGTTTCAAATGCTCACTTAAATACCTCTTAAATGTTTTGAGGGTTCCTGATGTGACTTAGGCAGTGAGGCCTGTTAAAAAAAATACTGAATGGATATCACAGAAGAACCTGCTGTGAAGAAGGAGGCACATGAGATGAGAGAGAATATACACATTCTGTGAGAAAATAACTAGGCAACATTAATCATAGCATAGGATTCATAGACTTAGCATGGAAACAGGCCCTTCAGCCCAAACTGGCCCATGCTGACCATGGTGCCCACTCAGCTAGTTCTATTTGCCTGCTTTTGGCCCATGTCCCTCTGAGCTCTTCTCATCCATGTATCGATTCAAATGTTTTTTAAATGTTGCTATTGCGCCTGCCTCAACCACTTCCTCTGGCAGCCCATTCCACATACACACCACTCTCTGCGTGAAGAAGTTGCCCCTCGGGTCCTTCTTAAATCTATCCTCTCTCACCTTAAACCTATGCCCTCTAGTTTTCAATTCCCCATCCTTGGGAAAAGGCTATATGCATTCATCCTATCTATGCCACACATGATTTTATACACCTCAATAAGGTCACCCCTCATTGTCCTACAATCTGAGGAATAAAGTCCTATCCTGGCCAACCTCTCCCTGTAACTCAGGCCTAGTAGTCCTGTCAACATCCTCATAAATCATCTTTGCACACTTTCCAGTTTATCTATGTCTTTCATTTAACAGGGTGACCAAAACTGTACACAATACACCAAGTGCGGCCTCACCAATGATTTATACAACTGTAACGTAACGTCCTAACTCCTAAACCCAATGCGATGAAGGCCAGCATGCTAAATGCCTTCTTCACCACCCTGTCCACTTGTGACAGTGAGTCAGTTTTTTTTTTAATGTAGTTCATGTATTTATGCTTTTCAAACCCCTTTCCACAAGCAAACAATTTGGACCAAGACAGAATAAACCAATATTGATATGTACCGGTAAACTAAATCCCATGGTGTGTGGTAGCGTCCTGCAAAGGATGGGAGAAGACAAAGTAAATTACTGGAGCGGTTGGGGAGTGACATGTTGTTCGATGCAGTGAATGTAAAACAGTATATGTGAGGAAAACAGTACAAGGAAGTGCATTGCTTTGAATGGGAATATTCTGGAGAGAAGGGAGCAGAGACATATCAGAGTGCAGATGCATGGATTTATAAGTGTCCTAAAAGATAATTCTGAAAAAAAGTGACAAAATACAAAATAGGCTCCACACATAGAAATATTCACTAGAAAAGAAAGTGATAAAGATATTGCACAAAATATTGATTAGGCCCTATTTTAAATATTTGGAGAGTTTTAGGTACACAGTTTTAAGAATTATATTACAGACATGGAAATGTAAAAATTGTACAAGAAAGCATATGTCAAAAATCACTTCAAATATCAGGGGATTTTTGATTGGAACAAGAGATCATGAGGGGTAAAGATAAGGTGAATGGTAGATGTCTTTGCCCTACTGTGGGGGTTTCAAGACAAGAGGGCATATTTTTAAGCCACAGTATTTATCTGACTAGTCCAGTTCAGTTTTTGGTCAATAGCAACCCTCAGGACATTGATAGGAGACGTTCAGGGTGGCAACACCATTGAATATTAAGATTACTACTGGACATGTCCGATGCCAGAATGAAATCTGGCTTGATAGATCATATTTTGTTTTTATTAATTTAACATGATTGCCTTTCACTGAAACAAAACAATTAAGGCTACAAATTCGGTGTCACCAATAAAACAGAAGTTTATTACACAGAAGAAATAAGTCAAAACATTGAATTATAAGAACTAATAAAATAACAAAGATTTCAAAAACGGACGAACCAGAATCTCATCTTCTCCCAAAATCATCCTTTTGGGGGTTACTCAAAAATCAGTGAAAGTTTGCTTCCCAATGTAAGTTTGCTCTAACTATTTGGCTCAGTTCTTGTCATCTGAGCCATGAGCCATTTCACTGGAATATTTACAGAACTGAGAGCTCGGTCTTTCTCAGCCCTGAACATTTTGCAGAGTTCGAACATAAAACTCCATGTTTGGAAGTTTGACAGATTAAATACTTTCCTTGATGTAATTTATTCACCAAAAGCTCTGTGTAATCTCTTTTTTTCTTGGAAAGACTTTCTGGCATCTGATTTCAGTCAGGTCTAAGGTCCAAATTATTGCCATCACTGTTTTTTCTTTAACTAAAATCAATCCTTGATTATTTAAACTCAAAATCAAGTTCATGTCTTCCAGTGTTTTCTCTTTCCTATTGTAAATTATAAACAAATTGTCATTAACCAGGTGACTTTCCACTGTCTGCTCTCTGACACATACTGATTCAAAGTCATGTTTTTGGAAAGACTGACACAATTAATTATTGAGTCCCTCCCAAAAATAGACCAACACCAAAATCCAAAAATATATATACATGATATACATTATACTGTTTTCATCGCACAGACTGATTAAATACAATAGATCAGTGGAGTTTAAGGGATGGCAGAATAGCCTGGTAATACTCCATTATGATGTACATCCAATAGGGTAGAAAATCCTGCTGTAAAATGTATCAATGCCAACATAGTGCAATTGAAGAAAAACAGTTAATTAGTTAGTGATTAATTCAGATGGTTTTGAAGGAGTGCTGAGATACACCATAGAACAAGCAACAATTATACAATCATCCCACAGCTCATGAGATGTCAGGACTTCATTACATCGTATAGCAAAAGTGAACAAGGCTTCTGAAACACCTTGGATATGAGTATTCAAACTTAAGTGAAATTATAATAGAAAACCAGAGAAGTGAACAATAGAGTGAAAGAAACACTGACACTTTGTATTGACAGTCCACCCCAAGATAATGTTTAGATGACTCATGAATTGGAGAGCATGTCCCTGGTGAGATAAGTATGATGCTATACTAGTAGCCGTGGGGCACGCTGTGCTAGTTTTAAAAGCATATTCAATATGTCAGTCCTGATACAGAAATTAATTTTGATTTAAAAAAGAAGTACAAAGGAGGTAAATAAAATCAAATGAATCTAATCTATGAAATTTGAGACAAAATATTTTAAAGTCACACGTAGCTTTGATCAAAATTAAAATAATTTAAAGTTCAAGATGTATATTAACTACACGAAAATTTAATAATTTACAATTTTCGTTTAATTATCCAAAGATTTATTGTTCTCTCCTTTTATTGACAGAATCTAATTCTGTCTCATTTCCAGTGTTCTTACTTTGAAAGGATTTCCAGAGGGGCACAAAATCAGATAAATTAATTTGAATGATCATTTAGTGGGGCTAATGTACTTTAAGCAGGGAACCTGAAGCATTCTCGATGTAATCTGGAATTCAATCAGATAGTGACTTTTTATTGTTTTTAAGTAGAAGTTGGACTTTTACACTAAATAAAACTGGGAGTTGGGAACTCAAATTTATCTTAGAGTGTGGAGTGAGCCCATGGCTCAATGACATTTAACGGTTGTCATTCGAACACTGAGCCTCAAGGCCTGTGTCTTGACATCAATGATTTCAGACATCACTGGTTGAGTGTACACAGATGTAGGCCACAATCAGGTTTCTTGGTAACATTCCTCAGGAGCTAAGTACAGTGATCAAATGTCCAATTTTTCTGTGTTCAATTATGTGAGCCTGCTAACTGAACAGTGCTCACAGTGCTTGATTGGTTAAGCCTGGGCGTTGACTTGGAGCAGAGTAAACATGTACCACAGAGAGACTTAGGAAGGAAGCTATTTTGTGATTTTGGAGATATTTTAAAGGACTGTAAACAAGATTTTTAGGTACTTTGAAACTAGTGTCATTTCTGCATTGTTCTGAAGGAAAATATACAATAAACTAATGAAACCTAACAACAAGTGATTCCACAACAAGTGTAACCTGTATGCCACACTTTGTACAGAGGATGCCTCACTCTGTAACCTGTATGCCTCACTCTGTTTATGATCTGTTTGTCCTTGTTTGCTGTGATATGCTTGTACTATTCGCAAACAGAGTTTTTCATTGTACTAGGGTACACATGACTACAATACAGCAATCCAATCATTCAAAGGGGAATGGGTTCAACTAGGAAAGTGGAGGAAGAACCCCAGGACAGGGGAAGTGCAACACTTTTTTCTCCACTTGGAGGAACACTCCTCTACCCCATTTCCTTTGTCTTTCAGTTAGTTCCTGCATTATAACTCTTTGAAACTGCTTAGCAGATTAAAGGAACATTGGTATTTTGGATGTAGTTTAGTGAGCTTAACTGGGTGGTCATTTGGCTCGTTAACTGGACACTTGGTTTGTGATGCAGAGTGTAATACTAACAGCGTGGGTACAATTCCTGTACCAACTAAGGTTACCATTAATGCCTCACCTTCTAAACCTTGCTCCTTTCCCGACACTTGGTGACCCTCAGGTGAAACCAGCACCAGTTATCTTTGTCTAATGAGAGAGCACTCTATGGTCCTTTGGGACTGTAGTAACTCTTGTTATACATTATTTTCTGAAATAATCTCAGGAGCCTTGAGGCACAGGTCAAGGATTATTTGTCCCGACTTTGGGAGAACCTATCACAGAAAGGATTCCAAGGTAGCACTGTAACTCAACAAGGATTCATGTGATATTTATACTTTGTAGATCATGTAGACGGCATAACACTCAAATTCTGAAATGGTCCATTTTAGAAAAACACCTTGTTTTTTGCATGTTCCAAAAGTGTCAAAGCATCTGATACCCCTGATCTCACCACTCCCTAACATCCCTGGTGCCATCCTATTTCCTGTCTGAAGACTGTGCTTCGTCACCATCCTTGACTAAACCTCATTGCTTTGTCTTTGTTGGTACAGGGTATTCCTCACATTCCATTTGCAAATAAAGCCTCAAGGTTAATGCTGGTTTGGCCACATTGCATTTTTGCAGGAACCCTCTGTCTGCTTAATCAGCATCTGAACGTGTTTATGCAGTTTAACTAGTTTTTCTTTTAACCTGACTGCCTGCTTAAATAAGATTAAATGAAAATGAATCTTAACTGATTTATTAAGTTAACTAGAACTCTTTACTTCATTCAAATCCCAGCTGGAAATTCATGTGCATTTACAGTTCGGGTCATGTCGGACCCAAATTTGCCCCCAACAGTGACTTTACCTTATATAGCTTAAAGGGATTGAATTTTCATCTCATTTAATTCTGTGCTCTGTAGTTGCTGCAAAATTGGATTCAAAGTATACAGAATGAATATAATTATGACTAATTACCAGTTGGTGCTAACCCTGGAAAAATCCCAATTTCAGAAGTTTAATATGCCTGGCTGGTCAATTATTGGTTGGTTAATTGGCAATCACTGCATCTCAGACTGATCAAACAATGAAACTAATACAGAAAATATGCTGCTGAAATAAATGTTATAATAACAAATAAATAAGTTTTTTTTAGTTATGCTTGCAGCAAATAATTAATCCAAAAAAAAGTAATTAATGTTTTTACATGAATTCGATCTTGGATGAAGTCATCAGCTCCATA
>NC_063338.1:87725476-87740233 GCF_021869965.1 Rhincodon typus | reverse complement strand
TTGTTATCTCAGATTCTCCAGCATATGCAGTTCCTACTATCTCTGAAACAATTTTAACCCCACTGCGAAGCCTCTTCTAAGGATGCCTACCCTGAATAAGTTACCCTCCTCCCTCCGGAACAACCTCAGTGGATCTCTCTCCCACTGCAACTCTCTTGTAATCTCTTCGGCCTTGAAACTGCTTGACCACGTCCTGAAGCAAACCAGGTACTACAGCCACATCACCTTTCTTAGTGCCTGCCTGCGGAACCAGATCATCCCCAGTGGACTACAGTCCACATTCAGGCCTTCCCAATTTGGCCCCAACCGTGACAATGTCTATCTTCAGAACATTGAGATCCTTCGGAAGCGTTTCTCCCTGCGACTCCTGAAACACACACTCGCAGCAATGCGCTGGCATCTCCTGGCACTACCCCAGCACAGAGCCTCTCTTTCCCAGACCTGCAAAGGACCTCTCCTGTTTTTTATTCTTCGTAGAGTCCACAACCTGAACTCACAATTCTACTCAGCTTTATTGGACATTAAAAACCATAAGTACAGTAAACTTACTGGCACCTACCACCCACAACGGGCTTCCTCCACCTTCCAAATCCCCAACCCTACCCAGGACCTTCCCCACAATGTGCCCGCCACCATTGGCCATGTGGCCACTGTCAGAGCACCCATGGATGATGTCCATTTCTGAAGAAAGGTCTAGGCCGGAAACGTCAGCCTTCCTGCTCCTCTGATGCTGTTTGGCCTGCTGTGTTCATCCAGCTCTGCACCTTGTTATCTCAGATTTTCCAGTATCTGCAGTTCCTACTATCTCAGGTTGTTTCTACTGGCAAGTGAAATTAGAACGAGGGGGCATAGCCTCAAAATAAGGGGGAGCAGACTTAGGCCTGAGTTGAAGAAGAATTTCTTCTCCCAAAGGGTTGTGAATCTGTGAAATTTCCTGCACAGTGAAGCAGATGAGACTACCTCATTGAATGTTTTTAAAGTAAAAATTTTTCAACAGTTAAGGAATTGAGGGTTTTGGTGAGCAGGTGGGTAAGTAGAGCTGAGATCACGAAAAGATCATTCATGATCTTATTGAATGGCAAAGCAGACTCAATGGGCCAGATTCTTGCTCCTATTTCTTATGTTCTTGTGCTCTTATGTAATAAATAAATCGTTTTTTCACCAGCGGCAGGCAGAGACTATTGGAATATTACAGTGATCAGTGCTTGTACTCCATCTATTCTTAGTATATATGCATGATCTAGATAAGGGAACAAAATGTAACATCTCCAAGTTTGCAGATGACACAAAGGTGGGTGGGAGATTGAGCTGCGAACAGGATACAGAGATGTGTCAGAGATGTGATTTAGATATGTTGAGTGAGTGGGCAAATGCGTGGCAGAGGATGTGTATTATAGATACTTTTGAGATTTTCAATTTTGGTAGCAAAAACAAGATTATTATTTTGTGTATGGCGATCAATTGGGAAAGGGGAGGTTCAATGAGACCTAGCTGTCATTGAAAGTCATCTCGCAGACGAAGCAGGCGGAGAAGAATGCAAAATGGTATGTTGGCTTTCACAGAGAGAAGATTTGAGTACAGGAGCTGAGATTTTTGTTGCAATTACACAGGACTTTGTTGAGACCATACCTTTTCTTCACTGATTTCTGATGCCTTGACAACCATCCTAATGTGCAAAACTGGATGCAATATTCCAGCTAAGGTCAATTTGTGCCCTGTGCAAGTTCAAAATGACCTCCTTTTATTTTACTCCTCAGATGTTTCCTGATCTGTGAAGCACTTTCAGCATTTTGTGTTTCTTCTTTTGATTCTGAACATATTATATTGATTGTCAGTTGAAAGGTCTTCCTCATGCTGACTGTTACAGCTCACTGGAGAAGCATGCTGGAAATCAAGGTCTGCTGTTCCTGTAGTTGTCACAAAAGTTTGATCTAAGAATGCAAAGTTCCTTATTTATCTGTCAGGTAGATCCAGGTTAACAGAAAACATGAACCAGGTTTCTGTGTTTAACTGGAACCACTATTTATTAGAATAAGAACATTTTAACCACAGTAAAGCAATGATGAACTGTTGATATTTGAATACTGCTAATTAAACTTCTAACTCCCTTCTCAATGTCTGCCCTGGCACCTCCCCAACCCCCACCCCCACATACAAACATATTGACAGATACAGACCAAAAAAGTTGGTGTCTCAGGTGGAGGAAAAAAAAAAATTATGGAAGCAATTCAGTGCCTCCAATCCACAGGATTCACTGAGTTAATTACTTTGCCAGCAAGGATTTTATATTCCTCAATCTGTCTTCTCCAGGTTCTTTCACTTCTTCACAGGAGACATAGATGATTGGTACACTAACTTTAAAGTTTTTTTTAGTTGCCGGATAAAAGCCACAGCTTACAGTAACTGTTTGGAGAAAATAAACTGGCTTTCTTCAGGCTCTAGTAATTTTCCTGAAGAGACAGAGACACCATCTGTCCTTTCCAGCAGTCCAACAGCTTCCGCCAATATCATGCACACCCACAAGTTATTCAGCTACCCAGGAGACGATCAAATAGTTATTGTCAGGTCGGTGACCTTTGTCCTGCATAACTACTCACCAGTCCACAAACCAATTAGCTACCTGTTGCTGGCTATATCTCACTTTGTGTACATTCTCTGGTGCCATCTCCTCTACAAACAGGCTCCCTCACTGCTTGAGTAAAGCAACAAAGTAAACATGAATTGCAATGTTTTTCGGTAATTTGCTTTTTAATGCGCAGTAATTCCTTCAACAAGTCCTGTTTAAAAATAGCTCTTTTATCATTAAAATCCAAAATCAAAAAAAAATGTAAAATAAAATGGTATGATATTTACATGGCAATCAACAGTTTGCAAGAATAGAGCAGGCTGTCTAGACAGGATTATTTATATTCAGCTCTGTGGATTATCTCACTGCAGTGTTCATTAAATGCTGACTGAACCTGTGAAGTTATAGCATCTTATTTCTCAAACAAAGTTATTAGTTTCTTTTTCCAAGATTTCAATAGAGAACTAATTGAAAAAGAAACGTTGACATATTTTATCTTTAAATCATGCTTCATACACAGTTGACGATGGCTGTGTTACCAACTGATTATGTTACCTTTCTCAGCAGCATATCTTCCCTCAGCGAATTCTGCCTCATATTTTCTGGAAATGACTAAATAAGCAATCTAGTAATCTAAGGGGAGCACTGAGTTTTTAAAATTATGCTCTTTTACCCCATTTCTTCAATGTTTTCGAGGATATTCCATTCACAACAGTGTGTGTGGTTTGTTATATTCTCTATTTTGTTGGGGCAGGAAGACAGCTGAAGCAGTGCAACCACTGATGAAGAGTTGTGGGTGAAGATGAAGAATCTCATTGTGAATCATTGGATGTCAGTTTCACAATGTATTCAGATTGCTTTGTGTTGGGACACAGTCAAAACTGTGCAAATGGAATATATCAGAATATTACAAAGCCACGGACTAATAAAATTAATTCTCAACCTTAATTAGGTCATGAGAATAAGGCAAAAAACTGTACACAAACATGCTCTAGGAACAGCAGAATCGTGGAGGAGAAATGTTGGTGTTGTGGAGCTTAAGGAATGAACCAAGTCAATTCATGACATAATTGCAACGATACAATTTAATAATCGCAAAGGTGTTTTGCACATCCCCCATGCAATAATCCCAGCTGAGGTTATAACTGGACAAGTCAGATCCCAGAGTGAGATCTGCCTTGATAGATTAAAATATTCTATTCTTCCTTTGGTTATTTTTTATGGTCATTCATTGATATATTCACAAGAGGCTGCCAATGTACCTTTAACAAAAAGAAAACATTGTTTCACCCAAAAAGATAAAACACCTTCTATGTTACAATTACAAACTTGGTGCAAATATCAGAAAGAAGCACTTACCCCTATCACCCTAATATCAAATTTACAGGCTTTCAAACCTCAGTCAAAGATGACGCCTATCTGCACAATAATGCTTATTGTTCAGTTTGCTTGGCTAAAAGCACAGAAGGTTCTGTGCATTTTTTCAATTTTTTTTTTACTGTCTGTTCCTGAGACTCTTAAACAAGCTACCAACCGAGCAGATTTACTACTGAACGTGTGTTACTTAAATTCATATTTTCAACACTCTTCCTCAGTGACATATCTCTCAGAACCTTCTACAGCTGAGGCATTTCTCTTTGTGACTTAAAGCCAGTCAGGACTTTTTTTCCACATTAAAATCCAGGCTCTCAAGCAACAGTAATGTGTGAGGGCAGAACAGATCTGGGTTAATGTGGTGATCATTTATAAAGAAAAGATACCCAGTTCAGGGGTATCCACATTAGATACCATATCAGAATTTTCTTGCATTGGGCTCCATTATTCTGTGTTCTTCATGAAATTGATGCAGTCCCAGCAATGGCCACTGTTCCCTGCTAGGATAGAGCTGCCAGCTTTTGGACTGGTCAGCAGTTCTTAGAGCCAGGACTTCTTTCCTATGGAGGATGACTGAAGGGCCAAGCGGTCAATAAAAAGCTCTGGGGCAAGCCAACAAAGCAGAGGTGGAATCAACTCCTGAATCTAATGTCAAAGTGTGGGAAACTCGTCCTCGGAGTTAAATTTAGCCCGATGAATATATCTCAATTTTCACTGCACCACCTTCATAGAGTCAGAAATTGGCACCTCGAAACAGTGAAGATATAAAATCGTCAGCCGCACATAGATATGTCATTGAACAGAAAAGCTGAAGTATTTTGTATCCCACTCACTACTGCACACTATGCTAAAACCGTTAAAATATTCAACAAAAGTTTATCTCTTAAAGATAAGGTTAGTAGCAAATCTTCCAGAATGCGCAAGGATTAATTTGTGTTAGATTCATGAGAATTGGGGTCAAATAGCTTGCAACAATTTCAGCTGTTAAGGACAAGTTGCTGAAATTAGGAGCTCATTACATATCCATGGAGTTTAATCGGCAACAGCAGTTGTATAAATAGCCTGATTTATCTGCTTTATTTGAAAAATACATCCGTATAATATCGTAGCACATTTATAAATCATTTGCATGTTTGTCTGTCTCACCAGTTTTGGATAGAAATGATCCCGGTGTTGTTCCATCTTTGTGTAAAATAGATCACAAAGCCTGGGCTTTATTTTTGACTGTATTTTGATTTATTACATGCAATGATTCAGATGCTGGTTTCTGTAACTGAGTTGAATTTTATGCAGTCTGTAGCTTTTTTCCTGATGCCCACATTTGTTTAAATTACTGTCCCACTCTTATGCATTGGTAATTCAAAGCCAGCCAATGAAAGAGTTATATTTTTCTATGCAAATGCCAGGAGGCCCTCATCTTGTTTTTAATTATGATCAATGACCACTGGATCTATGCTTCGGTATTGTTACTGAGTGTTCCACCCCAGCAATTCTGCCTGTTGCTGGGCTATTTTATATATTTTTCTTTATGAACATCATTCTTCAAGAATGCATAATGTTAACTACAGAAGAATGCTTGCTTCTAATTTTGTTGTGTCTTATTATCTATCATTTTCTCCAATTATGCTTAATGCCAAATATAATTGAATTGAGATTATTCATTTATTTTGGAAATCCAAGTCTCCAGAGCCCAGATTACTTCCTCTTTGAGTTTAAGGTGATTATTTGTGGTTAGTCTGTAGAAGGGATACTTTTTTGGGAATGCACAGGATTGATTATGTAAAAGCAAAACAGTGCAAATGCTAGAAATCTGAAACAAGCACACAGAATGCTGGAGATTCTGTTCTGAAGAAGGATCATGCCAGGCTCAAACATTAACTTTGTTTCTCTCTCCACAGATGGTGCCAGACGTGCTATGTCTCTCCAGCATTATTTATGTTTCTTCATGTGTGGGTAAGGGGTTTGTACTGAAGTCCCAGTAATGGAGAATGACTGTACCTGGATTGACTTGAATCTGTTTAGGAAGAACCTCACTCTTGCTTATTCAAAAGCCTGCCATTTGACTGATAGAACTCTGTCACATGGAACTTTTGATTTTAATTTAACTTCAAGAATTCATTGTAGGATTTGGTGAAGGGAACTTCTTTATTGAAGGAACCGGGGGAGGGGAATAGAAATTAAGAGTCAAATCAGGAATGACCCTTTGCTACAATTTATTGTCAAGGGTAGGTGAAACAAACAGGGGTGAAGAGAAAAAGTATGGAAAAAATGAGCGCAAAGAAATGTCCTTTAAGGACTCAAACAACTCATCACAAGTCTAGTGCAGTAATTTTTTTGCTATCAAGCATGCTTAAGGTGGTGTTGATTGTCACTACTGTAGGCTCAGAAAAAGGTTATGTTCTGTGTTTGAGGGGTTGGGGAGAGAATGAGAGCAATTGGCTCATCAAAATCCCCAGGACAGCATCACACTAAAACTAACAACTGAAAAACCAAATGATGCTACAGCTGATACCATGACCTTCAAACATTATATTAAAAATAAACTGGAACTTGCCTCTAAGGATGTTAGAGGCAGAAACCCTCATAACATTTAAGAAGTATTTCGATCTGAACTTGTAATGCCAAGGTAATGCTCTAGTTGAATTTAGCATGTATTATATGTGGTCATGCATGCATATGGGCCAAGTGCTAGAAAATGTGTTTAGAATATGGTTAGTAAATTGGCAGATGACAGCAAAATTAGTAGCGAAGAAGGTTATCTTAGAGTACAACAGGATCTTGATCAAATGGGCCAAGGAGCCAAGGAGTGGCCGATGCTATTTAATTTAGATAAATGTGAGGTGTTGCATTTTGGAAAGGCAAATCAGGGCAGGACTTACACACTTAATGGTAAGGCCCTGGGGAGTGTTGTTGAACAAAGAGACCTTGGAGTACAGGTTCAAAGTTCCTTGAAAGTGGAGTCACAGGTTGATAGGATAGTGAAGAAGGCACTTAGTATGCTTCAGAGATACAGGAACTGCAGATGCTGGAGAATCTGAGGTAACAAGGTGTAGAGCTGGATGAACACAGCAGGCCAAGCAGCATCAGAGGAGCAGGAAAGCTGACGTTTCAGGCCTACACCCTGACCTCATACAATGCATGCTAAATTCAACTAGGGCATTACCTAGGCATTACAAGTTCAGATCTAAATACTTCTTAAATGTTATGAGGGTTTCTGCCTCTAACATCCTTAGAGGCAAGTTCCAGTTTATTTTTAATATAATGTTTGAAGGTCATGGTATCAGCTGTAGCATCATTTGGTTCTTCGGTTGTTTTAGTTTTAGTGTGATGCTGTCCTGGGGATTTTGATGAGCCAACTGCTCTCATTCTCTCCCCAACCCCTCAAACACAGAACATAACCATTTTCTGAAGAAGGGTCAAGGCCCGAAACATCAGCCTTCCTGATCCTCTGATGCTGCTTGGCCTGCTGTGTTCATCCAGCTCTATACCTTGTTATCTCTTAATTAGTAAGCTTGCCTTTATTTGTCAGTGCATTGAGTATAGTAGCTGGGAGGTCATGTTACGGCTGTACAGGACATTGGTTAGGCCACTATTGGAATACTGCATGCAATTCTGGTCTCCCTATTATAGGAAAGATGTTGCAAAACTTGGAAGGGTTCAGAAAAGATGTTGTAAAGATGTTGCAAGTGTTGGAGGGTTTCAGCTATAGGGAGAGGCTGAATGGGCTGGGGCTTTTTCCCCTGGAGTGTCGGAGGCTGTGGGGATAACGTTGAAGACTTGTTTGCCAAGCCAGTGTGTTTGATTGCACATATTTTGTCACCCTACTAGGTAACATGATCAGTGCACCTCCAGTGAAGTGTTCATGTTCTGTCCTGCTTGTTATTTATATGCCTTGGTTTGCTGGGGTGGTTGGCATCACTTCTGGTTCTGTTTTTCAGTGGTTTGTATATCGAGTCCAGTTCAGTGTGTTTGTTGTTGGAATTCCGGTTGGAATGCCAGGCCTCCAGGAATTCCCTGGCATGTCTCTGTTTGGCTTGTGCGATTATGGATGTGTTTGGTGTCCTTATAGGGTTACCTTATAGAAGTTTATAAAATCATGAAGGGCATGGATAGGGTAAATAGACAAGGTCTTTTCCCCGGTGTGGGGGAGACCAAAATTAGAGGGCATAGGTTTAAGCTGAGAGGGGAAATATTTAAAAGGGGCCTAAGGGCAACTTTTTTCATGCAGAGGGTAGTGTGTGAATGGAATGAGCTGGCAGAGGAAGTGGTGGAGCCTGATACAATTGCAACATTTAAAAGGCATCTGGATGCGTATATGAATAGGAAGGGTTTAGAAGGATATAGGCCAAATGCTGGCAAATGGGGCTAGATTTATTTAGGATATCCAATCGACATGGACGAGTTGGACTGAAGGATATGTTTCTGTGTTGTATATCTCTGTGGTTCTAATAGTTGGATCCTTGTGTTTGACTGGCACAGAGTCAATGGGCTGTCTTTTGTCTGTGCTGTAAACCTTTATGACTCCATTAGTCCAAAATGAGCTGTCAGTTTCACTCACAGTTGCTCCAAGTGGTGTATCTCTGTTCAGGTACAATAGCCAATAGCAACACAATAACTCAACAATTTCAATGCCAAGCCTAAAATCAACTTCTGAAGATTTACAATCCAACCAGCTGTTTGTAAATGCATCATCCAAATACTGAAAGTGGCCAGTACTAGAAGAAAATTTAAGCTGTTAGAAGTTCCAGTTATTGGAGAATTTTGATTTATAGCCTATTGGATAATACAAAGTTTATTGTGTTGGAGAAAAGATAAGATGTCAACCTGTCCATGTGAATATCTAAAATTGATCAACATGGAAAGACCAGCTGATCTGTCAAGCTTTTCCCACACCATGATGGCAAGAGCATCTTGACTAAACAGTACCTTCCTCTCCTAACTCCCTGCTACATTGCCTCTCAGGTATCTGCTATTACGTGACATTCGCTGATTCAGCACCTTAATTTTCTTTTTTATTTCACAAAATATTGCAAAAAAATTCACCAGGAGACAGCTTCATGTTTCAGATGGCTGGTCATTTCTTTTCATTGTTTCTGGTCTGGTTTTTTTGCTAACACTTGTTTGAGTTGAATTTCTACATAATCCTTTAAAATGGAATTAACATCAAAGATTTCAAGTTGGCTTCTTTTCCAATGCAAGATCTGAATAACATCTCTTTCAACCGTAAAACAGTTCCAAATGCAAAAAAATTCTCTTAAGTCAACCATGGCTTTATTAATATTCAACAGTTCTAGTCAAGCTTACGGTTTGAAAGCTAGACAGAATGACCTTGCACAATACATGCTAAATTCAGCCAGGGCATTGGCTTTAAGCACTTCATATATTGTGACAGCACCTAATGGGAAAATGGAAAAGTGATACAGAGATAAACAACATTTCTACGTTTTTGTCATGTTAACTTTTCCTTACTTACAATCCTTAAATTGCTGCATATCAGATGTTCAAAATCGAGGTTAATCTAGCAGCATTTCTACCTAACAGTACTGTTTTGTCCTTTCCAAAGTTCATCATAACATTTCATATTTATGATAAAATATTTTTTCTTTGAGATAAATTGCAGAAGACAGCATTCAGATGAATAAAAACATTTCAATTTAGTTGCACTACGATCTTAAATATTTCTGTGCTTGTTCCATACAATAAATACTGTCACCTGACTTCACAGGGCTGGCCACGTATTTGATAACAATCTGACTGGGAAATGAGGCAGAAGGGGAGATAGCAGAAGAAGTCATTCATCACTGAGATAGCCTGGTGGCCTTTTTAACACAAATGTGGCACGATAAAATATGTTGCTGATATATTCCTCTACACTCTGCACTCATCATTTTTTTTTCTCTCACTGGATTAAACACTCTCCCTTTTAAAATTGTTAAATTAATAAAGTGCCCATTCATCATTTATGATTCATAAGAATTGAACATGCAAAATCACTGGTGTGGAAAATTATGTCATATAATAAATTTTCCCGTTTTCACCAACCAATCGAAGCCAATAAGATTTATTATTACACATTTTAGTTGAACTCATGTTAGATACGGAGCCACTGTTTGTGTGGGGAAAATTTTATCTTTATTACAGATTAATCCAACTGGTGTGGAATGGATTATGATGGGGTGAGGGCGGCAACAGTTTTAGAACCGTGTTACCAAATAGGTAGTGACATTATCCTTTGATTGACAGAATATTAAGCAAAGCAACTGATTAGAGGTTGTGCCATTTCCATTTACCTTAATCATCTCTCTCTCTTAATTGAATTCAGCTACTTTTCTTCTCTCAATGTCTCCCAGCAGTACAAACTGTAGTGGAGGCATACTTATCTGCATTATGAAATTATGAGACTATGAATTACGAGATTATGAAATACAATGGAGATTTGTGTCATCTGCTTGCTTACATTGTAGAATATGATGTATTGAAGTAACCCCTTTGTAGTATTGTGAGGCTTGGAGTGATATTAACGATCATTTTCTTTTAATCAATTCTTCCTTTCACAAAAATTATTTGACACAGGTAAGCCTTGATATTTCACTCAGTAAAGTAATTTGCTTTTACCTTCACTGCTATAGTAAGTACTTGTCAGCCACAATGGAGTCGGCTCCTGGTTTAATCATAAATGAATGGCTCAAATTTAAACATACAGGTTGTAATCAGCTTTAATCAATTGTACTGCATTGGTAACCAATGAGGTCTTGCAGATCCAGTGCTGACAGAACCTAGTGTCAATGCAATCCGGCACTGCTAATGACTCTAAGCAAAACTAGTTAAAAATTATTTCTTAACGAAAGCAAATCTTGGATAACTTGTGCAACACTGAGTTCTTAATTTTCTCATTTTTCATTTTGAGTGGGTTCAGATTCTTTCTTGTTAAAGTGATTTTGTTTCTCCCTTACTGAATTTACACAGATTTAATTACATATTAACACAGATTTGTTTTTCTTTCAGTATTGATTGGTCATATCATGAACATTGTTGTGTAAGGGCTTCAGGATCCTGGAACAAATTTACAACAATGTCATAGATCTGCATCAAACAGAGTATAATTATCACATTGAAGTGAGAAGTTAATTTAGCTCTAAACCAGGTATCTCTCAGATTATCATGGATCGCTGTATATCATGTTAGCAAGCAATAAATAGAGTTGTACAGAAACCTAAACTTGAAAACAGTTCTTCTCCTCAACCAAAATGTTTTAAATCCAGTCTCTTAGGTGTTGCCCCAAAACCACAGAACAAAAATGGTAACAGTGATGGGATACAATGCCTAGAAATTTACAGCAGTAGTGAAATTACCTGGATAAGCGAAAAACTCAAGGATTAATATTTTGAAAAAAAGTTATTCTGTAGCTTTATCACCAGCTAGCAGCCAGAAGATATTCAGACTGAATAGGTGCTGTGAAGAAATAAGCCCTATACAGAAAACTCCTGCGGAAAAATCACCAAGGCAACTGTATGTTGTAAGGCAGAACTCGATTTTGGCACTAGCCCCCAGATGTTGGTGAGGACTTTGGGGGATTGACAGGACTGAATTCGCCATTGTCAGCTCTGGTGCCTTTGTCAATGCCAGGTGGTCTGTTCAGTATCATTCCTTAGTTGACACTTTTTAGCAGCTTGATGTGATTGACTATTTGCCAGGCAATTTCAGAGGTCAATTACATTTGTGTCAATCTAGACTCACAAGTATGCCAGACAAGATAGGGAGGGCAAGTTTCCTTCCCTAAAAATCATTGGTGAATCAGCTAGGATCTTGCAAAAATTCACCACGATTCCATGATCATCATTAGACTTCCAAATTTATATTTTGTTGAATTCATCAATAATGATTTGCAATGGTAGATTTGGAATCTGGGTCCCCTTGATCTTAGTCTCTGGATTACTAGTCCAGTGATAATATCATTGATCCACTACCTCCCCATTTCAAGTAATTCAAATCATTTCAGGTAAGAATTTTGCAATCAACACAAGGAGGTATAATGGAACTATTAATGACTGGAGTAATGAGTGCACAGTATTCATGTCAGAATGTTTATAGACTTAGAATTTTAGCAACAGAGTTAACTTTTCATTCTGTGTTTGGTTGATATTATTAGCAGCAAACCTTCAAACGTGAAATAAGCACCTTTAGTGACTAGTGGAGTTCCATGGGATCAGTATTGGGACCACAGGACCACAACTATTCACATTATACATAATTTTTGGGCAGCATGATTGCACAGTGGTTAGCATCACTGCCTCAAAGCACCAGGGATCTATGTTCAATTTCAGCCTTGGGTGACTGCATGGGGTCACACGTTCTCCCTGTGTCTGTGTGGGTTTCTTCTCGGTGCTCCAGTTTCCTCTCACAGTCCAAAGGTATACCAGTTAGGTGGATTAGCCACAGTAAATGTGGGATTACATGTCTGGGTGGGATGCTCTTTGGAAGGTTGGTGTGACTCGATGGGCCAAATGGCCTTTTTCCACATTGCAGGGACTCTATGATTCCAATGTTCCACAGTATATTGCGTTGTTATTGCTGGCACTTTAAACATGAAGATATAGTACTGAATTAGTACAAAAATGCAGTATTTAAGATGGCAACAGTATGCACACTTCATATCTTGATTTGCTAAGAACCCATTCAAGATAAATTCTGAGTTTATGGCCTCACAAATTTGTGTCATATTGATAGAAAGTGTAAAGAAATATATGAAAACAGCACTAAATAATCATGACAATAAAAGGAGATAAACGTATCAGTGGCAAATAACTGCTTCAAATTTGACTGTAATATCAGACACAATAGATGTTTCTGGTTTATGTTGTTGTTGCTCCAAGTTCTGCAAACGCATTTCACAGGCTATAAATGAAAAATTATCATAACCAAGATTTGCAACAGCAACAGCAAGACAGTATTGCTGTTCCTCAGCATGCAACTCAAGATATGTTGCTCATAATAATGAGTCAGCACACTTATTAAAGTGGTTAAATTAAAGCTGATAAAACATGCAAATGACCGAGAAATGCCGTACTAAAGTAGCTCAAAAATTATCTCTCTGACTTCTCTTTATGTCAGAAACTTGACAATGTCATGCTTTCTAATTGCAATGATTTACACTAGTCTTACTGGACTCAAGTTAGAGAGTTGTGGAGTCAAGTCCCACTAAAGTAGCAAATAATGCAGCTCTAACTCCTCAGTACAGTGGTGCCATGCTCTCTTGATGTTGAGTTCTCAACAAGGAGCATAATTTATAAAATGGAATCTGTCCCACTGAGATTTGATGTCAGGAATCATTTATTCACACCAAAGGTACTAGAAATCTGGAAACATCTTCTCCAAACAGCTTTTGAGATTAGGGTGTGAATTTCTTCCTCACGTTAGCAGAGTTGGAAGACTTCTGGGTCCTGCAAACCCTGACTTTGATGAAACTTCACTAGAAGTTGGAATTTTAAATCCGGAGAGGTAGAGATTCCTGGAAGTTGACCAGATGACTCTGGCATGGCTGTTGAGGCTGCAAGGTGTGGAGATAGGCTCCATCAGAAGGCCTGCCTTGGTGCCTTGGTAACAAAAACAGAAAAAATAAAAACAGTCCTACAGTTCTCACTCATCACCCTTCCATACCCTCCCCATGCCTGATCCATGCGAATCTATGCCCCTTCATGTCCTGCAAATTACCTCACACTCCTTTTTACTCCCTATGCCAACTTATGCATCTAAACTTACTCAGATTTTACTCTCCTATTCATCCCATGCCAATCTAATGCCAATTCATACCAATCTATCCCCTTCACTCACTACCATTTCTCTCTATACCAGCTCATCTAATATTCACTAACAGCACACTAGGGCAGCATAGTGGCTCAATGGGTTAGCGCTGCTACCTGACAGCACCAGTGACCCAGGTTCAATTCCACCTTTAGGCGACTGTCTGTGTGGAGTTTGCATATTCTCCCTGTGTCTGTGTGGGTTTCCTCTGGGTGCTCCAGTTACCTCCTACAGTCTAAAGATGTGTAGGCTAGGTGAGATAGCCATGGGAATTGCAGGCTTACAGGGATGGGGTGGGTCTAGGTGGGATGCTGTTTGGAGGGTCGGTGTGACGAGTTGGGACTAATGACCTGCTTCCACAATGTGAGAGCTCTATGATGCCTCAAGAGCCATGCTGGCAAAAAAAATCAGTTACGTCTCTATGGATATTCTCAATATTTTTTAAAACAATCGCACGTTGAACTTTCATCAACTAATCCCTTATGTTAACAATCATTTTAATTAAGCATTTAGTCATTTCCTTTATTAAAATAAATCTTTCACTTAAATACTGAATCTCTTATGAAAAATGACATTTTCATTCCATAATCACAATAAGTTCAATCAATTTGTTTATTTAATAGGTACATTATTATAACAATATTTTAGCCAGGTCTGCTCGAGACATTTTGAGTTTGAGACAGGGCTGCACATTTGCTCTGAGATCCCACACACAGCAATTGGCACACCAACAGCAGTCACAGCATTGATTTCTGATTCAAGAGACCCTCAGACATCGGCACAGGCAAAAAGAAAAGTAGCTGGAACATTGGACACCTCCCTTATCAATGTCACACAGGAGTAGAGGCAGCTGATGATTTGTATGGGCAGAGATAGTAGGAACTGCAGATGCTGGAGAATCTGAGACAACAAGGTGCAGGGCTGGATGAACACAGCAGGCCAAGCAGCATCATAGGAGCAGAGAGGCTGACGTTTCGGGCCTAGACCCTTCATCAGAAAAGGGGGAGGGGAAGGGG
>NC_063338.1:87713873-87724976 GCF_021869965.1 Rhincodon typus | reverse complement strand
GCAGGCCAAGCAGCATCAAAGGAGCAGGAAGGCTGACGTTTCATCAGCCTTCCTGCTCCTATGATGCTGCTTGGCCTGCTGTGTTCATCCAGCTCTACACCTTGTTATCTCAGATTTTCCAGCATCTGCAGTTCCTACTATCTCCAAAATTAATCATTTTGCTACTGATTTCTATGCATATAGTTACCTCGGCCAAAGCTCTGGGATTTCCCCTCCCTGCACTTTTCTGCCTCTGTAACCTATTCTTGTTCTTTAAGGCACTTATTAAAACTTAATCTTTTGCCTCAGCTTTTCATAATCTAACTTAAAATGTTCTATGTGATTTGGTATTTAATAATGCTCAATGAAGCAACTTGCAACTCAGAAACATAGAAATATACAAAGTGAGAACAGCTGTAGGCCCTTTGATCCTGCTCCACCATTCAATCTGATCAAAGTTGATTATCTAATTCAGTGACAGTAGGAACTGCAGATGCAGAAAAATTTCTGATGAAGGGTCTAGGCCTGAAACGTCAGCCTTCCTGCTCCTGTGATGCTGCTTGGCCTGCTGTGTTCATCCAGCTGTACACCTTGTTATCTCTTATCTAATTCAGTCCCCTGTTCTCCCCCTACCCTTTGATTCCTTTACCTCTAAGAACCACACACATATATATATATATATATATCTTCTTGAAAACTTCCAATTTATTGGCCTCAACCACTTTCTGTGGTAGAGGTTCACTACCCTCTGGGCCTATCCCATATCCTTAAACTGTGACCCCAGACTCTGGATTCCCTGGCCATTGGGAACATCCTTCTTATATTTACCCTGTCTCATCCTGTTAGTATTTTATGAAATCCGACTTTACACATTTGTAGTCCAACATGTCTGAATCAATCCAATCTCTCTTCATACGTCCTCCTGGGAATCAGTTTGGTTAAACCTCTATTGCACTTGCTCCATAGCCAAAACATCATTCCTCAGATAAGGAGAGCAAAACTGCACACAATACTACAGTTGTGGTCTCAGCAAGGCCTTGTACAAATGCAGTAAGCATCCCTGCTCCTGTACTCGAATCGACTTGCTATGAAGGCCAACGTACATTTGCCCTCTTCACTGCCTGCTGCACCTGCATGCTTATCCTCAGTGAGTGGTGTATAAGGACAACCAGGTCTCAGTGCACATCCCCTTTTTCCTGATCTATCACCATTCAGATAAAAATCCATGTCCTGTTTTCCATGAAATTAAAGATCCTTTAAAATATAACTTAATGTTTTTGAGATGTTAAACTGCCCTCTCAATTAGTTGTACATGATGCCTCTGTTTGAAGCAGAAAAGGGAAGTTTTAAAATATCCTTATACCCTCAGCCAACATCTTAAAAAACAGATTACCAGGTTATGTATTGCCTTGCTGCAGGTGAGATCTGACTGTGCAGAAATGGGCTGCTGTGTATATTACAACACAACAATGACTGCATGATATAAGCATGTTTCATGGGTTGAAAAATACCTTACAGCACTTTGTGATTATGAAATGTGCCTCATTTGCTGTCTTTCTTTCTCTTGAGAATGTAATACTAAATTGTGTATTTCTTTACAAAGCAGCAAATAGTTCAAAAGACATGCTGTTTCAAGGATTGAGCCAGGAACCATTTGGTCCTGAGCAGGTAGCATATAAACTGTGACTGCCAGGCTACTTGTCAAGTGCACATTTGATTATTTCTATTTAATTAGTGTGTGTATCAACAGAATGTGAAATAATGATGCTTCATAAAAGTAAGCAAATTTAAATAACTGATATAATTTATGAGCCATTTGAGTAATTTTTGTTGGTTTTGCCCATTTTAAACTTCTTGACCTGGGAATATTACAAAACAAATCTGGCACTCTGAGTTCATGATCCTTCGTTGAGATCAATATTTCTCAGTTTCTTGAAAGTGTAAGTGTTGTTGATTGTGTTCATTTCAAGGAAGTTTACCCTGAATTGAGAAACACGTTGAGCACGATTTTCAATTAAACATACTGTTTACTTATTTTATCAGCAGGTTGCTTGTGTAACTGTGAAGCGCAGTGTGTTTGAGCACCTTTAACTTTGCAAAGCGTTCTGTTTGAACTGAATACAACATTCTTAAATATGACATAAAATGTCATGCTCTCATTGAAAATCGATTCAAAGGCTAGCAAAGCAATGTTTTCCTAAACTGGTTACTTTGACCAGAATTTAGGAATCTATGCAGTTAACGTGAGGGCAGGCATCTTCAGTGGTGACTGACTCTATGTCCCCACTAGCAAGAAAGCATGTATCATAAGTGCTTACATTTCAGGTAATAGTCAGGTGGAAGTTATGGGAAAAGTGAGTTCAGGGGTTCAGAAGAAAGGACAAGTAGTGGACTTTGACAGCCACGCCCTTGCTTCCCATCCCCACGCCTGTTTGGCCCCAGGCAAATAGAACCCTCCTTCCCTCCATCAGGCAAGTTACCTTGGCTTCCACCCTGGATAACCAGATACTTTTCTTGCTTCTGAGACGGCAGTTGTTGACGGCATTTGGACTCTGGAGCAAGCTTGTGATGATGCCTTGGAGCTGCACATCATTGACTATAAATATCATAATGTGGGTGAAGTTAGAAATCTCTAGACTGAGAAAGGGTCCTGAGACTTTGTTGTGAATACGCAGAATAGGTAGATTTGTGTTACTGAATGTAACTGTAACTGAATGTATCTATGATTATTGCATATCACAGTACTTATCATTAGTGGAAAATAAATTTTGCCTTTTTGTTGACATGTCTGTCCCAAACTTAATATGTGGCATTGAGCCAAAGATTAAGCTGTTCAGAGGTATTATTATACATTTCGGAAGCAGGTGAGGCCTGACCCTCGGTCTTCTCTGTTTCGAAGGTAGGGACACAACCACTACACAATAACACTAACTAATATGCCAAAAGAATACATAAAATAATTGATCGCTTAAGAGCTTTAACTGGTTGGGAGTTGAGAAGGCTGCCCTGCCCAGAACTTAATTACTGATTGATGACAAGGAAGCAAGAATCTTTCCAGGGCCAAATCTCCCAATTATTTGTTCTTCTTTCCATTTCCTTTCCGCCATCAAGGAACTGTTAATCATGCCCTACATGTCTGAGACCTGTGAATCATAGATGCTTTCAGAAAATGGCTCTTTGGCCCTTGAGTGTGACTGACTTCTCCCACACCCATTAACAGCTTGACCAGTAAGTGATAACTTGAAATATAAGAAGATTGACCTCAGTGGATGGGAGGGCTTTGTCTTTTCAAGATAGATGGAGTGTGTATCTTTTAAAGAGGCAACAGCATGTGAGGGCATTAATACCAGGACCTGATGATTGAGAATAGTAAGGCAGATCAAGAGCCCAAGAGAATCAAAATTGCCTTAGACACGTTGGAGCTACCATGTTTAAGAGGCAGATAAATAAATGTCAAGTGGAACATATCCTGTAGATTTTCCTGAGTTCCAGATGGAGGGATTAAATCCGTTCAGGCAGCTGGTAAGGCTGAATGCTCAAGACTGTAAATTGCCTGGAATAGAAATGACAAAGTTTATAGAAAAAGGGGACTTGTAATTTTGAGGCAACAAGGTGTAGAGCTGGATGAACACAGCAGGCCAAGCAGCATCAGAGGAGCAGGAAGGCTGACGTTTCAGGCCTAGACCCTTCATCAGAAATTTTGTCAGGTTTATGAGATGTTTCACCTGGCCACACCTACTACTGGCAGAGTGATGTCTAGATCCAAGCCATAGAATCCCAACAGGGCATAAAGAAGCCATTCCGCCCATCAAGTCTGCACTGACCCTCTGAAGGATCCCACTCAGATGCAACTTTTCACACATCCTTGTAACCTCACATTTACTAATTTACTCATCCACCCCTGCACATCTTTGATCCTTGGGAGGAAACCAGAGCACCAAGCAGAGACCCACACAAAGAGAGGGAGAACATGCAAATTGTGATGTGCAATAATCATAGATACACTGATCTTTGACCTACAGTTACATTCAGTGACACTAATTTATCTTTTCTGTGTGCTCACATCCATGTCTCAGGACGCTTTCTCAGTCTGGAAATTTCTAACCTCACCCACATTGTGATATTTCTACTCAATGCTGTGCAGCTCCATACAGACAGTCACCCAAGGCAAACATCCAACCCATGTCCCTGGCACTGTTAGACAGCGCTAACCATTGTGCCATCATGCTGCCATATACTATCATAGAATGGGTGACGGAAAAATGACAGTAGAATAAGACCTTAAAACCATAAAGCATAGGAGCACACAGAGGCCATTCAGTACATTGAGTCTGTTTTGCTGTTCAATGAAATCAGGCTGATCTGAAAATCCTCAACTCCACTTTCCTGACTCCTCCCCATAACCCTTGATTAAAAATCTGTTTAACGCAGCCTTGACAGCACTCTGCAAAAACAAATTCCATAAACTCATTGCCTTCTGAAAAAGAAATTGCTTTTCAATGCTGTCTTCAATGTGTGATCCCTTTCCTCTGAAATCATGCTCTCTGAACCTAGACTCTCCCCAAAGGAGGAAACAACTTTTTACATCTATCCTCTCAAGTTCCCTAAGAATCTTATGTTTCAATAAGGTCACACCTTCATTCTTCTAAACTCCAACCTCAGCCCAACCTAGAACAAAGAACAATACAGCACAGGAACAGGCCCTTTAGCCCTCCAAACCTGCATCGATACGCTTTGTCCTTCCTTTGTCATATTAAAACTGTCTTCACTTATAGGATCTGTATCCCTCTATTCCCTTCCTGTTTATGCATTTATCCAGGTGTTTCTTGATTGGTGATAACACAGTGTGGAGCTGGAGAAACACAGCAGGCCAGGAAGCCTTTCTGAAGAAGGGTCCCGACCCGAAACATCTGCTTTCCTGCTCCTCTGATGCTGCCTGTGTTCCTCCAGCTCCACTCTGTACTATCTCTGACTCCAGCATTGGCAGTTCTCACTATCCCTTTCTTGAATGCTGCTTTGTTTTCACCACATCCTGTGGCAGCACATTCCATACACAAACCTACTCAATCTCCCCACATAAGATAGCCCCCCTGTACCTGGGATCATCCCAGCAAGCATTCTCTGGACTGCCTTAGCCAAACACCCACTGAGAATGTCTCAGTATCCAGAGGATCCAAGGAACCATTCGGATTGGTTACATTGGTCCATTTCACAGGGCTTAGAAGATTACTCAGCACGTGACAAGGGCAGAAGACGCGTGGAAACCTCTCTCTCCAATTGTCTTGTCACCAGCAATAATCTGTACATTTACACATCCAGGTGACTCTGTTCCTGCACCCCCTTTAGAATTGTCCCCCCGATTTTATGTTGCCTTTCTATGCTGTTCCTACAAGAATGTGACACCTCACTCTTCTCTGCATTGAATCTCATTTGCTACTTGTCTACCCACTACAAGTCTGCATCTATTTCCTTTCGTAGATCTGCACTATCCTTCTCACTGTTCACAAATCTGCCAAGTTTGTGTCATCTGCAAACTTTGAAATTATTTCCTGCGCACTAAAATCTATCCCAAGGGCCTCTCTTATAAACAAAATATATGCGTACATAAAGTGTTCATTTAACATCCCAGCCACGCCCTTGCCTCCTGATGTAAATCACCTGGAGAAGCAATAAATTGCTCCAACATTTCCTTTCCTTTCTTCATCCATCTTTTGGACTAACTGTAATGAAACTGATGAAAAGGAAAACTTTCACAGTTAATCAAAACCTTTGCAATGTTGTCACACAAATACAAGTGGGTGAAGCTTTAGCCCGTATCAGCGAAAAATTCACAGAAGCTTCTGAAAGAACCTACACTGTGAAATCTTGCAGCCCTTAAGGAAAAATGCAACAGAATCTTTCTAGTAATTTTCCTCCTTTAAATCAAGTGTTACTTTTCTTTCTGAAATCAATTTTCAATCTGATATCAAGGATTTAGAGTTTAAGGAGCAGATATAGAAATATGTGAAGATTTTTAAGGGAATGTTTCACATCTTTGGGACAAAGCGTGGACATGATGGTGGATCAATGAAAATTGAGGAAGCTCAAGAAGCCAGAAGTTTGATTTAATTTGTTTTACTATTGCCACATGTATTGAGATACAGTGGAATGTACTGTTTTGCATGCAATCCAAACAAATCATACCTTACGTAAGTATATCAGGGTAATAGAACAGAATGCAGAATATAGTGTTACAGCTACAGAGATGGTGCACAGAAAGATAAACTCTAATATATGAGAGATCTGTTCATAAGTCTGATAACAGTGGGGAAGAAGCTGTTCTTGAATCTGTTGACTGAAGCGGGTGGAAGAGAGTATAACTAGGGTGAGAGAGGATTTTGATTATATTGGCTGCATTCCCGAGGCAGCAGTAAGTGTAGGTGGAGTCAGTGAATGGAAGGCTGGTTTGCGTGATGGACTGGGCTACATTCACAACTCTCTGTAATTTCTTGCGGTATTAGGCAGAGTAGTTGCCATACCAAGCTGTGAATTCTATGGTGCATCTATAAAAATTTTTAAGAGTCATTGTGGTCATGCCAAATTTCTTTAAACTTCTGAGGAAATAGAGGTGTTGAGGAAATAGAGGAACACAGACATAGTAGTGGGTTGTGGAGCTCGAGGAAGAAATGAAAATTGTGTTTTGTTGGTTTAAATCCATGGACTCTTAATTTGAGCCATTATGGATTTTCTATTCTTTTCTTCTTAGTACATGGTTTTCCATAAGAACACTGATGGAGGAGCAAGCTATCCACCAGTTTTAAGAGTTTAAAAGCTGTAGACATATATTTCACAACATGTGACTATTTCAAGTGAAGACTTCACTTGCAGAAGAATTGACATTATCCATTCAGGGTCAATTGTTATCCTCCTATGACTGTAAGCTTGACAAGAAGAAGGAAATGAAAGCTATCTCAAAATTAATTGCAATCTTGTCTGTCTCTAATGTAAAACCACCAAGGCTGAATATCATATGTCTCTGAAATTGGAACTGATAGAAACAAAATTGAATTGAGTTGCTGTTTCAAGCACTGGAAAAAAAGGTCTACTGAATGTTTGAGGGGATAATCAAATTTTCATTAACCGGAACTCATGGGAAGTAGTCCATATTATCCTATGCATCAAAGAATTATGTTTAGGAGAAATTAAATTGAAAGCTGACAAAACCTGTCAGTCCAACAATACTACTCTTTGAAAGCAAAATGCTGAAGAGGCCTGAATTCAGTAGTACTCATGAGAATCTGTGCAGACACAGACTGATTTAAGGAATTTCACCAAAGCAGGACTCATGGTGGGAAGGCTATAAAATCCAATGGGAATGGGTGAGTCGGAATTCTAATGGCCATACCCTTACAGGTGTTAAATGGTCAATGGGAAAGTAGCAAGATAACAACATTCATGAATATGACCTGAATTCTATTAAAATTGTTAGGAAGACAGTTAAGAGTCATTTACCCACTGATAAATTTCTTTCAAATGCCCCTTCGGGATGACTTGAAAGTCAACTGTATTGAAGTGAGGTGGAAGGGCAGCCATTCTGCGGCTGCCTCCCACAAGAGGATGAAAGGAATCATGAAATGATAGAGGGTGGAGTACACATTGGAAGGTGAGATTCTGGAAGAGTTTGAGAGGCATAGGTTGGAGGGGAATGAGCTGATAGTATGATCTGTAAGGCGCCCATTGGCACTGTAAATTCCGAGTCACCATACAGTGAATAGTCTAAAATCAGACTTGTGAAGGTCACAAACCCCACTATTGTTGGGCAAGGGCAAAGTGGAAGAGAAGTGCCAAAGGAGTCATTTTCAGGCACAAGAGAAACCCACCATTGAAGAGGTAGGAAGAGCTAAAGGGCACATCTCCACTACAAAGTTGGATATAGCCCATGCTTCACTTTCCCTAACTGGCTGCCTACTGTTGTGTTATGTCTCACCGACAGAGTACCTTTAAGAAATATGTCCATGATATCATCACCATATTATACCACGTGACTTGAGGGAATAAATATCACATTCTCCACCTTAACTGTGATCACTTTGGTCATGGCATGCTATTGAAATCACATTGCTCTTTGTAACGAAATAGCTTACTAAGCCCCCACAATTAATGGCCTGTAAATATAATATTTGTACATTAAAGTTACCCATAATAAACATCTGTCGGATTCTTCAGTACTATATCATCTATACCTAAGTTCTTATGTCACAAGAGATAGCATAAACATGTCTGCATCAAATAATATACCCTGCTGGAGGCAAAACCTGACTCAGTTCCCACTAAATAAAGTGTTGCCATTCCCATTCTCTATGCACTCAGTAATTCTGCTGACATTCAGATCTGCTGTCAGAATCCCAATTGCCTGGATTAACTCCACCTAATCACTTTGGGTCAAAGATCTTTCTTCAGAACTAATATATACTCCATCAGAAAATTGCTGAATTAATGGAACAATTGGAATTGGCTCAAATGCACATTTCATTGTAAGGGAACTCCCTTTTAATATGGGGATGAGGAGGAATTTCTCATCTCAGAAAGTTGTCAATGTTTGGAATGGTATGCCCTCACATTATTCTAGGCCTAGCAGAATTATCACTAGACTATTAATCCAGAAACTCAGCTCTGTGGACCCGGGTTCAAATTCCACCCACGACAGACAGTGGAATTTGAATTCAATAAACAAATATCTGGAATTAAGAATCTACTGATGACCGTAAAGCCATTGTCAATTGTCAGAAAAACCCACCTAGTTCATGAAAGTCTTTTAGGGAAGGAAATTTGCCATCCTCACATGGTCTGGCCTACATATGACTCCAGACCCACAGCTGTGATTGATTCCCATTTGCCCTCTGAACTGGTCTAGCAAGCCACTCAATTGTATCAATCACTCACCGACTGCAAGTGGGCTGCAGTGGTTCAAGAAGGAAGCTAACCACCAATGCTTCAAGGGCAACTAGGGACGAGCAATGAATGTTGGCCAGCTAGCAACACCTATTCCCATGAGTGAATTTAAAAAAAGATTTCAGTGCACTTCCCTGCCAGATACTTGCTAGTGAGAGTCAGGAAAGTGTTGGTGGTAATAGAAAATGATAATGTTCTCTTAGAGAAGCATGTATCCTTGCTTAATATTTAAGACTATCCCAGTTGATAATGTGTCAATTACCCAAGACACAAAGTTCTTGCAGGGAATGATGAGCAAAGATCTCTAGACACACACTAAATCTTTTGATAAGAAACCTTGAATGTCCAAGGACATCTTGCATCATCAGGCCTGATATTGGGATACCAGTCTAAGGGCAAATATCATTTGTTCCTGCTGAAAAAACAAGCGTGCAGAAATGCCTGGGGAACTTGCATTGAAAAGCAGGTCTGGACATTCTCAGTTACTTGAACATATCAATAGTTAATGTGGCTGAGCAGACATTTAAAAAAAAATCATTAGGACACCGACACAAGCTGCATAAAAAAGTCTAATTAATGGTATTATCAGGATGTAGTTAAACAGATTGGTGCCTCATGAAGCATTGATGTTAAATTAGAGTAGGACGTAGAATTTTGTTTGGGAAAATTGTGCACTTGGGAGAAATAATATTTAGTAAAAATAAATCTGCAAAATGTATATGGGAAAAGGGAAGACTGACGAATCTTTCAAGCCTATGATTTATTCATGAAATTGTAAACTTTAACTTATAGACACTGTATTATTCTTTGAATTCTGATTTGTCTCTTGAAACATCCGTATTTGGTACACATGCTAAAGACTTAGAATTAAGGGCGTTTTGCAAAATGATAAGAAATAAGATTAATTGAGGGCTCAGGGGTAGCTCCCCCCTGTCAAGTGACCATAAGACCATCTGCTTTTAATTCTATTCATTTAGGAAATAGGACAGTCCAAGAATGGAACTCCCTCCCGAATGGCATTGTTTGCCTACCTACAGCATATTGACTGCAGCAGCTCAAGAAAGCAGCTCATCACCATCACTTTCTCAAGGGCAACAAGGGACAAGCAATAAACGCTGGTCCAGCCAGAGACACCCATATCCCAAGAGAAAATTTTTTTAAAGACTTAAACATTTTTTATGCTAGAAATGCTATTCTGCAAAATCCATAACTTTCAAGCTGATTATATCTTGAATGATAATGATTTTGCTTAATGATTTTGCTTAACAGGCTCCTCCTACCGCCCCCTTGATCATGACCCCACCCCCGAGCACCAAACCATCATCTCCCAAACCATCCACAACCTCATCACCTCAGGTGACCTCCCACCCACGGCCTCCAACCTCATCGTTCCCCAACCCCGCACCGCCTGCTTCTATCTCCTTCCCAAAATCCACAAACCTGAGTGCCCTGGTCGACCCATTGTCTCCACCTGCTCCTGCCCCACTGAACTTATCTCCAACTATCTGGACTCCATTTTCTCCCTCTTGGTCCAGGAACTCCCTACTTATGTCCGTGACACCACCCACGCCCTCCACCTCCTCCAGAACTTCCAATTCCCCGGTCCCCAACACCTCATCTTTACCATGGACGTCCAGTCCCTCTACACCTGCATTCCCCATACAGATGGCCTAAAGGCCCTCCACTTCTTCCTGTCCCGCAGGCCCGACCGGTCGCCCTCCACTGACACCCTCATCTGCTTAGCTGAACTTGTCCTCACCCTCAACAACTTCTCTTTCAATTCCTCCCACTTCCTACAGACAAAGGGGGTGGCCATGGGTACCCGCATGGGCCCAAGCTACGCCTGCCTCTTTGCAGGTTACGTGGAACAATCCCTCTTCCGTACCTACATTGGCCCTAAACCCCACCTCTTCCTCCATTACATTGATGACTGTATCGGCGCCGTCTCGTGCTCCCACGAGGAGCTCGAACAGTTCATCCACTTCACCAACACCTTCCACCCCAACCTTAAGTTTACCTGGACCATCTCTAATACCTCTCTCTCCTTCCTGGACCTCTCTGTCTCGGGCAACCACCTAGAAACCGATATCCATTTCAAGCCCACTGACTCCCACAGCTACCTAGAATACTCCTCCTCCCACCCACTTTCCTGCAAAAATGCCATCCCCTATTCCCAATTCCTTCGCCTCCGCC
>NC_063338.1:87700941-87713373 GCF_021869965.1 Rhincodon typus | reverse complement strand
AAGGGTCTAGGCCCGAAACGTCAGCCTTTCTGCTCCTATGATGCTGCTTGGCCTGCTGTGTTCAGCCAGCCCTGCACCTTGTTGTCCACATTGAGACCATTGGGTTGTAGGCTCTCAAGGCGGAATATGAGGTGCTGCTCCTCCAGTTTCCAGGTGGCGTCATTGTAACGCTGGAGGAGGCCCAGGATGGACATGTTGTCCAGGGAGTGGGAGGAGGAACTGAAGTGGTTCGCGACTGGAAGGTGTTGTCGTTTGTTGCGAACCGAGTTCCTCAATTTACCTGACATTCAGACTAAGCTTCATAGAA
Organism: Rhincodon typus; assembly: GCF_021869965.1. Taxonomy (NCBI): domain Eukaryota; kingdom Metazoa; phylum Chordata; class Chondrichthyes; order Orectolobiformes; family Rhincodontidae; genus Rhincodon; species Rhincodon typus. The sequence continues at coordinate 87,713,066 of NC_063338.1, read as the reverse complement.
AGCATGGACCGGGTTTTTGTAGGAACAAAAATTATTATTTATTATATATTATTAGGCACTAGCTATGGGTAAATAGATACAAATTATTTGCATATAACACTGCCAACTAAATTCTAATCCCATTGTATATTCCACACACACGTGCGCACACACGTGCGCACACACATGCGCACACACATGCGCACACACACATGCGCACACACACATGCGCACACACACATGCGCACACACACATGCGCACACACACATGCGCACACACACAAAAAGAGCAGATAGGTAATTGGCAGAGATAGAAAAACTGGAAAGTCAGTTCAGTGGTTTTTACTTCCAGACTCCTTGTTGTTTAGATGTGTCTCTCTGGATGCATCCACTGGTTTCTAAGAAATGCATAGTGACTGATTCAGTTGAAAAATGTCTCTGATTGATTTATTCAAAGTCACATTTACAAGAACTGCTGCAGGAAATGTAACTGGTTTTCTTCAGGTTTGAACTGAGCTTTTGTCTGTACAAAACAGGCAGCTTCTGGGCTGGGAGATGGTATCTCTGCACTTATTTTTCTCTCTCGCTACTCAGTTCTCTGTCTCTCTCTCTCTCTTTCTCTGTCTCTTTCTCTCTCTCTGTCTCTTTCTCTTTCTGTCTGTAATTTGTTTCCAGCTCCAAACTGCTCAGCCACCCATGAACCAATCACACAGCTGTTGGCAAGCAAAAAATCACTATCATCAGTAACTGGTCACTAGTCCAGAGACCATTCAACTTCTTGTTTCAACTTAGATGCAACTATATACAAATCCCTTTGACTCTTCTTCATCTGCAACTCAACCATTAATTAATGCTGGGTCAAACAGCCTTTTATGATACTTGCAATGGTTATCAGGTTACTTGCTTTTCAAAATATGTTGCAACCTTACAAAACACTGATTTTTAAAAAAGTTCTTTCTCATTTCAGTCCGTGGTGTTTTTAAACATACAGAAATAAATTTTCATTGTTACGTTTCTATATCCCATTCCCTGCTCTGTATTTGTTCTTTGGTTCCCATTCCTCTGCCAATCTAATTAAAACTCTCCCCTCGCAAATCTCTCTGCAAGGATATTTAGACCTAACCTGTATGTGTTTAGGTGATGCTGGCTGTCTATCAAGGTCTCCTTACCTCATTTACTTCTCCAGCTGGTGCTAACTGTCTATCTCACAGTTCTCACCTCATCACTCATCTGTCTTTTAAGATGATGGCTTTCATAATAATGTTAAGCAGCACCCGAAGCACTCGGGACTCTACTCTGGTGCAACAGACTCCGTCATATTTTCTGTAGGGGAATATAGTGGGCTGCAAAGATGCAGGATTCTCTGCTCTCTGTCTTCTCTGGGCCCCTCATCTCTGCTAGCTGACTTTTTGTTTCTATTCACCTCTTCCTCTGCCCCTCCAAACAGTCAACCACAAAAGGTCATGTCCTTCACCAGCCATCACCCCTTCACAACATCAATATCTGTCTATTCCTCACTTGCAGTTCTCTTGAAGAATACATGGCCATGGCTTAGTTGCGGGTTCACTGTACAGAAGGTCATTGGGTATATAGCCATCATCAATCCAATGAGCATGGTCAAATCAGCACAGACATTGTTATCTTCACCCTAAGAGTATGCTAATAGAGTTAATGTGCTCCCATGTTGTTGATACAAATGCTGAGTTAATTTAGTTAGTGGTGGATATGTGCATACTCCAGAACTGTTTCAGGGCAACTGATGCTAATTGAGACACATGTTTAAAAATTGGTTTGTTCTGAACAGTCTGATTAGAAAATGCACTCATTATATATAGAGGTGCTCTTGTGCTTCTGTGGTTGTATCCCTACCTCGAAGTCAGATTTAAATCCCACCTACTCCACAGGTGTATTGCAATATATCTGAACAAGTTGATTCAAACGCTCTATTTTTGAATCTAGAATTGCCAACAGATGTGGTGTAAGTGTTATCACAGCCTATACTTCATGGAAAACAAGAACCGATTTGTGGAGGTGGGCACCACATGGGCATTATTTCCCTCTCCAATGCCATTTTGATTTAAAACCTCCCCCTTTCCCTACCCTTCCTTCTTCTTTCACCCTGGTGGGCAATGCTTGTTCATTTGTTACTTTTTTTAGTCTTTTAATTTTATGATTTGTCAGTGGGCCTACAAAAACAAAAGGGCTTGCTTTCAACCAGTGGCAGTGCAGTGGTAATGTCACTATACTAGTAATCGCAAACCTCAGGCTAGTGAAATTGAATTATTTGCACTTGTAAAGGCGAATGATCTTTCGAAGAGAATAGAACTCACACCTTATATTGGGCAGAAGAATGTGAATAGAATCTCTGTTGAAACTGGCCCACTGTTACTTCTTCTTTTGCTAGAGGAATATATACCAGATTATCATCCAACACCTCAGAATTAATTATCTTGCCTGGCCAAGAAATGTTGGAGATATGTCTGAGACAGCAAAGGTGCAAACTGTTCACTCTTTTCTCCTGACTGGTATTTGTTGTCCAAGACTCAACTCAACTCAGAATGCAGTTTGATGTTCTCTGTCATGTCGCTGTGGCTGTACACTTACAACACTGTTAAAGATTCACTCAACCCCGTGCAACATACCAATCTGGTAACATTATCACTATAATAATGTAACAACACAGTTATGTCTCTCTACTAACTTGATAGACACTTTCCAGCCTCGTTCATAGTTCAAAGCATCAAGGAAACACAGCCATAAGGACATTGTATTCCGAATGAATCAGTATCTTTAGAAGAAGAAAAAAATCTAGGGTGAAGGTGCAGACAAGAAAAAACAACTGGTTCATCACAGAAAAGTACCTGAAAAGATTCATTGTGTAACCTTGTATACTACTTGGCAGTATAATGCTGCTCAGAATTGATTGTTAGATTTCAAGGCCATTCAAGCTTTGATGTTTCAGCAAATGGTTTTCTCTTTCACTGTCTGCTCAATGATACATAGTCTGGTGTATAATTGTTTTATATAATTTTTCACATTCCAGTTCGCAAAGATTTATCATAATTCCAAACATTAGGTTTAATTCCCATCAGTTTTCAAATTGCATTTTGACAAAACCGAATGTTATGGTTTGTCATTTAGTACAAGTTGTGGCCTATATTACTTTCCAGATTGACAATGTTTTCACATGGATGCCTGTACTGCAGAACCATTTTAATTTAAAATTTTAATTTTGTGACATCATGCATGATTTAATGAGGATTTGCCACAGTGTACCTTATGGGGTATCAGAATAAAGCTGAATTTTTCTGTGCAAGTGCCTTATTTTCCTTGTCTTCAATTGGCAGGTTATAGCCTCATCTTTAGTTTTGATTTGGTTAAAGGCTTTTCTATTTTTTGGCTATCTTCAAATTAACCCTACAGAAACCTTGACACATGTTTAACAGCTGCTGAATTCTTACTGATTTTAAAAAAAAGAATCTAGCATTCGTAATTTGCATCAGGTTACTTCTAAACATCATATATTTTATAATTTACAAAGAATTCGAAAAAAAAACTGCAGAGAGATTTCCTCCCCATACATAGGATTCATCATTTTGCTAATGCGCAGCACATAGAAGTAATCTTTCCATGTATCTCTCATGTTAAAATGCCTAAACCTGCATGTAATACTGCACTTGCAACGACAACCATAAACTACAAGATAATAGAGGCAAATGTGTTTGAGGCTTTCTTCTCATCCATTTGTCTCCACTTATAGCACAGTACTGAGCTTTGATATTCAGAATTATCCATCAATTTCTGCTATTGCAGCTATTGTCTCAGTCCAAATTTGATGCTTCCAATTGAGAATTTTGATATTAGGCATTCACATAAAGGGTTGAGCAATAAATGTTCATGGGCCTTTCTTGTCAAAGCATGTGCAAATCAAATATTCATTATACCTTGACAGGCTTCGGAGCTGATATGGTGTACAAGGTAGCTCTGTACAGGCAATGAGCTGAGTCCATTTAAGTTATCTTGAATCATCGTTTTTTTACCCCGGTTGATGTCACATTGCTTTCAATTTTAGTCAGTATTCCAGAATGCAGACAGATATATGAAATATGGAATAAGAAGAGTTTTAAGTCACAAATTTAGAGCGGCTTTTCTCAGGAGTGAGATGCAAGTTCAAATATCTCAAGCTTACCTCCAGTTTGCCCATCTCTGTATGGTCATGGAAGCAGGTTGGGGTTGGTAGGTGGTGACAAACTACCAACGCACCTTTTGTAGTGACAGATGCCAATTTCCAATGGCCAGGTATGTCAGAATGGCATTAATCTCTAGTATTTCCTCCATTCCACTTGTCAGTGAAGAACACCTCGGCAATTACAGACTATAAGACCATAAGAAATAGGAACAGACCTGTCAGTTTAGCTCCGCTAGTTGGGAAATTTTTGGAACCAATTATTTGGGATAGAATCAGTAACAAAAAGGTACATTGATTAGGAAGAGTCAGTATGGATTCCTGAAGGGATTAATCATGTTGTATTAACCTGATGCAGTTAGGTACATAGGAACAGAATAGGACATTCAGCCCCTCAAATCTGTTCTCCCATTCAATGAAATCAAGGCCGTTCTCCCTCTATTTATTTCTGAAGTCCCCTCCCCCTCCTAAGCCCTGACGAAGGGCTTCAGCCTGAAACGTTGACTTCCCTGCTCCCCGGATGCTGTCTGACTTGCTGTGCTTTTCTAGCTCCACATTTATTAACTCTTGCGCCTAACTCCATATGCCTGCCTTTGGCCCCTGTTGCATAATATCTTTGCTTAAGAAAGCTATATCTGTCTCAGTTTTTTTTTTGAAGAGGTGATGGAAAGGATTTTTTAACATATAAGCCAAAAATAGGCCTTAAATAGTCCATTTGGCCCATTGAGTCTGCACTGACCCTCCAAAGAGCATCCCACCCAGACCCAGCTTCCACCCTACCCCTCCAGCCTGTCAATCCTTGGACACTACAGAGGAATTTACCATGGCCAATGCACCTAATCAGCGCATCTTTGGACTGTGGGAGGAAACCAAAGCACTCAGAGGAAACCCACACAGACACAGGGAGAATGTACAAACTCCATATTCAGAGTGACCCAAGAATGGAATCAAACCCAGGTCCCTGGCAATATAAGGCAGTTGAGCCACCATGCCAGTCTTTGATGAGGGCAATATTTATGATGTGGTATATATGAATTTCCAGAAGGCATTTGACACAGCATCTTGCAAGAGACTTATGAGGAAAGTTGTAGGTCATGTTATAAAAGGGATGGTAGTAATGTGAATACAAAATTGGCTGAATCCTAGAAAACAGAGAGAAAAGTAAGTGGAGGCAATGGCTTAGTGGTATTATAATGAGGCAGTTAATCCAGAGACCCAGATAATGTTCTGGGGATCTGTGTTTGAATGCTGCCATGGCAGATGGTGCAATTTGAATTCAATAAAATATTTGGAATTAAGACTCTAACAATGATCATAAATTGATTGTCAGGGAACTTCACTAGTGCCCTCTAGGGAAGGGAACTGCCATCCTTACCTGGTCTGGCCTACATGTGACTCCAGACGCACAACAATGTGGTTGACTCTTAACTGCCCTCTGGGCAATGAAGATGGGCAATAAATGCTGGAGTTGAATTAAAATGAATGAATGACAAAAGATTGAGCTGGATGAAGGTTTGTCGTGTAGTTCCCCAAGAGTCAGTATTGGGACCCTTGCTTTCTCTGAAAGATAGTAAAGAACTGATGTGCAGGGAGCAGTTTCCAAATTTGCATATGACACTAAACTTAGAAGAATTGTAAACTGAAGGATGATTGAGAGGAACTCCTAAAGGATATTGACAAGTTGGTGGAGTGGACAGACAGATGGCAGGTGAGGCTCATTGCAGAGAAGTATGAGGTGACGTACTTTGCTCACAAGTAAACTGAAAGATGACATAAAATAGAGGACACAACTCTAAAGCAGGTTTCCTGCATGTGCTAACAACAAACTCCCAAAGTTGCTTGTCATTATTTGCAACATTTATTAAACCAAGAATCCCACACTTCTCTTCTAACGTTGTTTCTTAATTAACTTGATTTGTGATTTTTAAACTGGTCCTTTACATTTTTGGTGTGGTAGTAGTCATAGGAAAGAAGAGCATAGTGAATCTCCTATTAATTACAGTGCAGTCCTTCAACTGGAAACAATGCTCATAGTTCATCCTGCGGTCTGTTGTATCCGAATGGTTCAAGTCATATTTTGGTTCTTAATGAGCACAAAGTATTTGCCTATGGATGTGAATCACTGCACAGGGCATTGAGAGAAAAAATGTTTCTGGGGCAAACTTGTATCATAATAAAAGGCTGATCATGTTCTATATTTATTTGAAATCTCCCTCAAGTCTTCAATTGACTCTCATTTCCTGAGAGATGATTTATCTAGTTACGTGAAAGAGCACTAATAGGAGCTCAAAACTTGATTCTGGATATAGCCTGTTTTATTCTAGGGTGATTTCTCTGACTTCAATTAAACTCATGAAGAATCTCACTATTTGTTTTGAAGTCTGTAAACTGTGCCCTAATTTTTACTTTAGGATTTAATTTATCATTTCACGTTTTATATTAAGTGTCAAAATAATATGAAAATTAGCCATTTAATTTTTAACATCATTCCTGCAACAGGTGGTACATGATATTAATGCCTTATAATTTGTGAATAATTCGTGACAGTTTTAACAATAAAAATCAGTGGATCATATTGCCCACTGATTTCTCTTTTCTTTCTCCTAAAACTTGGCAGCCATTTGTCCTCATCATTTCAGAACTCCGAAGAAATGGCACAACTCATTAAATCATCTGTAACATAATTATGACTACTTAGTAAGCTGGACGAAGCAGCACCCTTCCCAACAATGAAATCTATTTAGCTGCACGTGAACATTATTGATTTGGTTATTCTCTCAAAGAGGGCAGCAAGATTTATTTGCAGCAAAATTCAATGCACAAATTGTTCATATAACCCATGTTTTTAACAAGTTCGAAAGGCACATAGGTTGTTGTTGCAGAGATAAGATGTGCTGATATGAAGTAGGCATTCATGAAAGTGCTGGGGGAGAATGTAAGTTCAACGTGCGCCATCCTGCAAACTACTGAATTCTTGATCTGAAGTGTGGTGCTGTTGAGAAACACCAACCTTCGTGTGACAATGTTCAATATACCCATATCCATTCAAAAGATTACACCAGAACTGAGAGACGGTTGATACAACCGAACTGGAACAAGTGAGAGGTTTTCCTCTGGTAAAAGCCAGATGAAGCTGTGGCCTGATAAGGATCTTAAGATCTTGAAGCAGTCCAAAATGCTTCATGGACAGAAGATGCCCTATTTCTGCAGAAGTTCCAGGTTGGGGTTCATAAATAAGCAAAACAGATGAACCAATAGTACAAATTGAAATGAATAAGTACAATCTAGTGGCCATTACTGAGGCATGGCTGCAGGGTGATTTAGATTAAGACATGAATGTTGAAGGGTGTGTGATATTTAGGAAGGACAGGACCGAGGAAAAAGTGAAGTGGCTCTGTAAACTAGAGGTAATATTAGCACAATAGAGAAGGATGACCTAAATTCAGGAAACAAGGACATAGAAGCAGCTTGAGTAGAGAAGAGGAAAGATAAAGGCGAGACACCACTTGTGGAAGTTTGATACAGGTCCCATAAAAAGTAAACACATCATGGAAAAAAATACTCAAGCTTGTCAAAAGGGTACAGTGATTATCACTGGGGCTTTTTAACCTGTATGCAGACTGGAAAAATCAGATGGGGAAACAGTAGTCACGATGAAGAATTCATTGAATGTTTTTGGGACAAGTTTTTAGAGCAGCATGCTACAGCATCAACAAGAGTGCAGGTTATACTCGAATTGGTTTGACCTGGTTTAATTAATGACTTTATAGTGAAATCACCCCTAGGTAACAGCGACTATAATACGATTGAATTTTACACACAGATTAAGGCAGAGAAGTGTGAGTCCAAAACTACTATTTTGAATTTAAACAAGGGAGGGAATGAAAGCAGAGCTAGCAAAAGTGAACTGGTAATTTTGGTTAATAGATAGGTCAATAGGAATGCAATGATAAATATTTAAGAGGATATTCCAGAATGTGTAGAATAGGTACATTCCAATGAATGGAAAAAAATCTAAAGGACAAACCCACCATCCGTGGTTAAATAAAAAGGGGAGCAATAGTATCAAACTCAAAAAAAGACCTACAATTGTGCAAGAATAGGTGAGAGGAGAGAGATTTAAAAAAGACATGAGGGGCAAATTTTTTACACAGAAGTTGGTTCGTGTATAGAATAAACTTCCTGAGGAAGTGGTGGGCATAGTTAAACCGTTTAAAAGACACTTGGATAAGTACATGAATAGGAAAGACTTAAGAACATAAGAACATAAGAACTAGGAGCAGGAGTAGGCCATCTGGCCCCTCGAGCCTGCCCTGCCATTTTATAAGATCATGGCTGATCTTTTTGAGACTCAGCTCCACTTACCCGTCCACTCACCATAACCCTTAATTCCTTCACTTTTCAAAAATTTGTCTAGCTTTGCCTTAAAAACATTCAGCGAGGTAGCTTCAACTGCTTCACTGGGCAGGGTATTCCACTGATTCACAACCCTTTGGGTGAAGAAGTTCCTCCTGACCTCAGTCCTACATCTGCTTCCCTTTATTTTGAGGCGATGCCCTCTAGTCCTAGTTTCACCTGCTAGCGGAAACAACCTCCCTGCCTCCAATTTATCTATTCCCTTCATAATCTTATATGTTTCTATAAGGTCTCCCCTCATTCTTCTGAATTCCAATAAGTATAATCCCAGTCTACTCAGTCTCTCCTCATAATCCAACCCTCTCAACTCTGGAATCAACCAAGTGAATCTCCTCTGCACCCCCTCCAGTGCTAGTATATCTCTTCTCAAGTAAGGAGACCAAAGCTGCACACAGTACTCCAGGTGTGACCTCACCAGGACCCTATACAGCTGCAGCATAGCCTCCCTGTTTTTAAACTCCATCCCTCGAGCAATGGTAGACAACATTCCATTTGCCTTTTTAATCACCTGCTGCACCTGCAATCCCACCTTCAGTGATTCATGCACAAGGACACCCAAGTCCCTTTGCACAGCAGCGTGCTGCAATTTTTTACCATTTAAAACATAGTCCATTTTGCTGTTATTCCTACCAAAATGGATGACCTCACACTTATCAACATTGTGCTCCATCTGCCAGACCTTTGCCCACTCACTTAGACTATTTATATCCCTCTGCAGACTTTCAGTGTCTTCTGCACACTTTGCTCTACCATTCACCTTAGTGTCATCTGCAAATTTTGACATATCACACTTAGTCCCCAACTCCAAATCATCTATGTAAATTGTAAACAATTGAGGTCAGAACACTGATCCCTGAGGCACACCACTAGCCGCTGACCGCCAACTAGAAAAACACCCATTTACTCCTACTCTTTGCTTTCTACTGGTCAACCAATCCTCTATCCATGCCAATACATTACCTGTAATACCGTGCAACTTCATCTTATGTAGCAGCCTTTGGTGTGGCACCTTGTCAAATGCCTTCTGGAAATCCAGATACACCACATCCACACGTTCCCCATTGTCCATCATGTAAGTAACGTCCTTAAAGAATTCCACCAAATTAGTTAAACATGACCTACCCTTCATGAACCCATGCTGGGTGTTCCCAATGGGACAATTTATATCCAGATGTCTTGCTATTTCTTCCTTAATGATAGATTCAAGCATTTTCCCCACTACCGAAGTTAAGCTAACTGGCCAAGTGTTACCTGTTTTTTGTCTACTTCCTTTTTTAAACAGTGGCGTCACATTGGCTGTTTTCCAATCTGTGGGAACCACCCCAGAGTCCAGTGAATTTTGGTAAATAATTACTAGTGCATTTGTTATTTCCCCCATCACCTCTTTTAGTACCCTGCGATGCATTTCATCAGGGCCAGGAGACTTGTCTACCTTTAGCCCCATTAGCTTGCCCAGCACTGCCTCCTTCGTGATAATGATAGTTTCTAGGTCTTCACCTGCTATAACCTTCTTGCCATTAGTTTTCCGCATGTTATTTGTGTCTTCCACTGTGAAGACCAACACGAAATAACTGTTTAATGTCTCGGCTATTTCCTCATTCCCAGTTATTAAATTGGCCTTCTCATCCTCTAAAGGACCAATGTTTACCTTCACCACTCTTTTACGATTTACATATTTATAGAAACTTTTGCTGCATGTTTTTATATTCTGAGCTAGTTTACTCTCATAATCTATCTTACTTTTCTTTATAACTTTTTTTGTGACTTTCTGTTGGCCTTTAAAGATTTCCCAGTCTACTAGTTTCCCACTCCTCTTTGCTTTTTTGTATGTGTTTTTCTTTCAATCTGATACTTTCCTTTATTTCCTTAGACATCCATGGCTGGCTCTCTCTTTTCCTACAGTTCTTCCTTATCACTGGAATATACTTCTACTGAGCACTGTAAAAAATCGTTTTGAAAGTCCTCCACTCTTCCTCAATTGACCCACCATAAAGTTTTTGCTCCCATTCTACCTTAGCTAACTCCTTCCTCATTCCTTCATAGTCTCCTTTGTTTAAGCACAGGCCACAGGTACTGGATTTAACCTGCTCATGCTCCATCTGTATTTAAATTCGACCATACTGTGATCGCTCATTCCGAGAGGATCCCTAACTGTGAGATCATTAATTATTCCTGTCTCATTACACAGGACTAGATCTAGGATAGCTTGCTCCCTTGTAGGTTCCATTACATATTGTTCAAGGAAATTATCGAGGATGCATTCTATGAACCCCCCCTCAAGGCTGCCATGACCGACCTGATTTGACCAATCGATATGTAGATTAAAATCTCCCATGATAATTGCTGTACCATTTTTACATGCATTAGCTATTTCTATGTTTATTGCCCACCCCACCACGATGTCACTATTTGGTGGCCTATAGACCATACCTATCAGTGACTTCTTCTCCCTGCTATTCCTAATTTCCACCCAAATAGATTCAATGTTTTGTTCAGTAGAACCTATATCATCTCTCACTACCGCCCTGATATCATCCTTAAAAATCAGAGCAACACCACCTCCCTTACCTTCCTGTCTGTGCTTCCGAACAGTTTGATACCCCTGGATATTTAACTCCCAGTCATGACCATCCTGTAACCATGTTTCTGTAATGGCCGCTAAATCATACCCATTTGCCATGATTTGTACCGTCAACTCATCTGCCTTGCTTTGAATGCTCCGAGCATTCAGATAAAGTGCCCTAATGCCAGTTTTTGCACCTTCTTTTTGTGTCCTATTACCTCCATTACTAACAGCTCTTGAGTTCTCCTTCCCTTTAACATTTTTTCTAATTTTCAATGGAGTTTCAAGCTTCCTCGTCACCTGCTAACCTGCTGCCTTGCCTTACATTAATTGTTATTCTCCCTCTACGCTCACTTCTCCCTTCCCCACTACTTACTAGTTTAAAGTCCTATTAACTACCTATTTACCCTTTTCGCCAGAACACTGGACCCGGGCCTGTTCAGGTGGAGTCCATCCCAGCGATATAGATCCCTCCTGTCCCAGAACTGATGCCAATGCCCCATGAAAAGGAAACCCTCTTTCCCACACCACTCTTTTAGCCACGTGTTTACTTCCCTGATTCTCGCCTCCCTATGCCAATTTGCACATGGCTCGGGCAGCAATCCAGAGATTATAATCCTTGAAGAGAGAACAAGGTGCAGGGCTGGATGAACACAGCAGGTCAAGCAGCATCATAGGAGCAGAAAGGCTGACGTTTTGGGCCTAGACCCTTCATCAGAAAAGGGGGAGGGGAAGGGGGTTCTGAAATAAATAGGGAGAGAGTGAGAGGCGGATAGAAGATGGATAGAGGAGAGGATAGGTGGAGAGGAAACAAACAGGTCGAAGAAGCGGGGATGGGGCCAGTAAAGGTGAGTGTAGGTGGGGAGTTAGGAAGGGGATAGGTCAGTCCAGGGAGGACGGACAGGTCAAGGGGGCGGGATGAGGTTAGTCGGTCGGAGATGGAGGTGCGGCTTGAGGTGGGAGGAGGGGATAGGTGGGAGG
>NC_063338.1:87641795-87700441 GCF_021869965.1 Rhincodon typus | reverse complement strand
CCACACTCTTGGGCACTCCAGATCCTGACAGCTTGCTGTACCAGAAGGTTTCTTCTCAGGTCCCTATTGCTACTCGCCTTAAATCTACACCACCTCATTCTCAATCCTTCCATAAGTGGGAACTGTTTATCCCGCACGATTCACCCTATCCATGCCTCTGAATTATATAAAATTGAATCAAGTCACTCCTCAACCTCGAACCTAAAAAACAATCCAAGTTTAGTTCAACCTTTGCTGATAGCTAATACACTCCAATCCAGGCAACATCCTGGTAAACCTCTCCTGCATCTTTTCCGAAGCCTCCACATCTTTCCTGTGATGCAGCAATCATCATTTAGACCACCATGACACCAGACCAGATTGGCATGGTCCAAAGTTGCCACTTGGGTCAGTGCAGACTCTGCATTCCTTCAGGTGGCTCAGTGTAGAAAGACCACCAATGACTTGCTCAACTCTACTAGGGTAAATGCCACCACCTTCTCTGTTACCCCATGCTCACCTTACCTACTTGCTTGGGATACCTCTCCCTCTTTCCCAGGGTGGCAGTTTCAATAACTAGTGGAGATAACCAGGTGTAGAGCTGGATGAACACAGCAGGCCAAGCAGCATCAGAGGAGCAGGAAGGCTGACATTTTGGGCCTAGACCCTTCTTCACAATAACTAGTGGCATAGGTTTGAGGGGAACAGTTTCTAAAGGAGAGGTTTCTTTTTCTATTCATTTGTGGGATGTGGGCGTCATTGGCTGGCCAGCATTTCTTGCCCATCCGTAGTTGCCCTTGATGTGTTCGGAAAGGGTTTTTTGTTGCACAGAGGGTGATAGGTGCCTGGAATACACTGCCAGGAAAGGCAGAAGTAGATAGCATTGCAAAATTTAAAAGGCATTTGGACAGGTTTTGCTGGTCCTAGGTAAAGACTATGCCCTGTCTGTGATCCAACATACAGTAGGACCTCCAGACCGATGCCAAATTAACCTTGTCTACCCTGTCTGAGTTAATATCCGAGACCACTTAGGGCAACTCCCAGATTGGCAGTGCTTGTCTGGGTGTACAATGACCTTTTTAAACATTGCGTAGGCGGCAGCCATGATGGGCAATTCCAGGATATCCTGACTCTGGCAGGTTGTTCTGGGGGCGATGCATGGTAAGATGGGGCAGGGTGGGTCGTGAAATGAGGTGGATTTGGTCCTATTTGGCAACAAAAGCCTGCTAGGTCTTGCAGCAAAAAAACTCAACACATTTGCCACTTACTTTTTTTTTTTATCAACTAAGATTTGGCCCAAATTGTAATTGTGGACATGAGAGAAATGTTGATACTGATCATGTGTGACACTTACCTGATGTTGAATCAACCATCATTCGTCCTATAAGAATGACTACATGGACAAGTAACTACACACATCCATAGAACTATACCCTGTTGTTTCATGTAATGGTTCTGAAAGAGTTAATATAGAAGTTGCATTAACTCCATCTGTCTGTCATGAGTTTTACAGCTCCCTTCATAGGGAGCAGATATGTTTTCTACAGTACCCAAAGATCTAGTAGTTCTGAGATAACAAAGTGTAGAGCTGGATGAACACAGCAGGTCAAGCAGCATCATAGGAGCAGGAAGGCTGAAGTTTCGGGCCTAGACCCTCAGATGAAGGGTCTAGGCCCAAAACGTCAGCCTTCCTGCTCCTATAATGCTGCTTGATCTGCTGTGTTCATCCAGCTCCACACCTTGTTGTCTCAGATTTTCCAGCATCTGCAGTTCCTGCTATCTCTGATCTAGTAATTCTGCCTGATTTATTAATGCAGTAGTAGTCACTTGTGATCACGCAATAAACTATTGTTTTTAACCAAAGAGAAATACTACTTCTGTTTCACCAGTGGTTTTCCCTCCACTGATAATTAAACAGGCTCCAGACATAAAGTCAAAGACAGATTGGTCACAGCGAGCTTCCTCAAATGACTCTGAACTGCATATTGGCAACAGCCATAAGGTTTTTTTATTCGTTAACGAGATGAGGACATCGCTTGGCCGGGCAGCATTTATTGTCCATCCTTGATTGCCCAGAGGGCAGTTCAGGGTCAACCACATTGCTGTGGGTCTGGAGTCACATGTAGGCTAGACTAGGTAAGGATGGCAGTTTCCTTCCCTAAAAGACATTAATGAGCCAGATGGGTTTTTCCGACAATCAACAATGGATTCAACGTCATCATTCGACTGTTAATTCCAGACATTTATTGAATTCAAATTCCACCATCTGTCATGGCAGGATTTGAACCCAGGTCCCTGGATTAACCATCCACAATACCACTAGGTCATTACCTCACGAGGTGACAGGAGAGGTTATCAGGCCAATGTCAAAAAACCCTGAGAGGGGTGCCACATTCTGGAAAAGATAAAATTGAGATGAAAAGATGAAATTTAAAAGATAAAATTAAAACAGTTTGCCTCTTCGAGGGGAAAAATGCATTCCCAAGTTATCAAATAGAAGCTGCTTATTATTCTGCAACAGAAACGTTTGAATTTACAATGCAACTATGATGTGCTCACTATCTGAAATCACATCACTATTAAACCATGATGGCCAGGTTGAAAAAAGCCTGGGTTCTTTCCTACAAATTCCCCTTCAAGACTGAGTCATCCCACTTCTGTCTCGGTCAAGGACAAGGACTGAGAGGTAGATCCCAGGGGAGTCCTCCAAGGAAAGGAGAGTCATCTGACATTTTGGGCTAACCATTTGGAGACATGCTGTTTTAAGGTAGGCTGTGAAATTGGGTCCCAAGCTTGTAGCTTTATCCTATGCTTGTGGTGCAGGGAAAATTTTACACAGGGATAGGAAAGGTGGGGGGCAGCAAACTCGTGCAAGCAAAGCACACTGTCCCAGAATACAACCGGCAGTAGAAACCAAGTGATTTTTGATTGAAGCATCAACAGAAATCCAAAGCATCCTGGGGTCTAGGTATTGTAGAGTTGAATTTGGCGACATCGGTGCAGGATTGTACTTGTGACTTGCAATATTTTCTTAATATTAATTACTGGGAGACATTGCTGGCTAGGCCAGCATTTAGCACTCGCCCCTAATCCTCCCAGAGGAGGTGGTGCAATTCCTTCTTTGAACTCCTATTAGTCCTGTTCTGCAGGTACACCCACATTGTGTTTGGGTGCATTGCAACATTAACCAGGAGAATATGCCAAACTGCAGGTGACTCTTTGAATTTTACAATTCGTGAAGATTTGTGTGAAGGTCCAATTTATTGGAGAAGATATTTGTGGTAAATAATAATTTAAGGTTGATTCTCATTTCCACTTTGAAGTCAGAAACAGCACCAATAAAGCTTCTACAATATATGCTCAGTATTTGTGAATAATTTCCCTCCAGTACTGCCAAAAAGGAGCACAAATACCAGTTTAGGAATAGGACTGAGATGTATTGATTTAGTCCCATCTTCAATCACGTGAAGCTAATTCGATTTGATTTGACTTCAGCGTTTTGAGGTACAAGGTCTGATGAATTGTAATTTTGTTTGCACTTTCACATTGATTTGCAGACTGCTTGTAGCCTCTCACATCTCGATATCCTGACCCCCTACAAAGGGATTTAAGATTGAACATTATCTTTTTCTTTCTGCCATTGCAGGTCCTCTCTCCATATCCTCAGTCCTGAAATCTAGAAAGGAAACTTAATTTTCCAAATATACCTGTCCCGTTGTGAGGTATTTTCTGCCCTGCATTCTTCTGACTGTCCTGCCATTCACACCATGTCAACAATGTCTACCCTGACAATCTTGTACAGTAATAGGATTGTGCTTTTGCTCCATTTGGGTCCCACCCTGCTCCAGGGCTGTCTATTTTAGTGGCTGCTTTCTCGCCTGCAGGCAAACTCAGAAATTTAGTTTAAATTGCAAGGTTTAAGTTGGTGTTAATATTTAACAGTTCTTTTGGAGCAAATTCTTTTAACAGGCCAAGTCACTTTACACCTCGTGCTTGTATACAGATACTGACAGGCAAATTGATACTAGGGCTTTCAATTGCTTATGCGGTTTCCTCCTCCTCCCTAATGTAATTCTTTCATTCTACACATAGGTATGTAAAGTATGTAATAATTTCAAGCTGCACCCCAGCTAAGCTATATATATATATAAAAGCAATATATTGCACATACTGGAGATCTGAGACACAGAATTCTGAAGAAACTCAGCAGGTGTGACAGCATTTGTGGAGGGAGAAACAGAGTTAACATTGAGTCTGGTGTGACTCTTCAGAACTGATTCTTTCTGATGAGCAGTCATACAGCACTCCATGCTAACTATTTCTCTTTCCACAGATGCTGGTGTACTTGCTGAGTTCCTCCAGCATTGTGTGTTTGCCCCAGCCAAGCTATAGCTGTTTAGCTTGACATTATCACAATTTTTTTCAAATGCTGCCTCCACCATGAATGTTTTACAAGGTGATGATTCTGAAGGAGTTGACACTCAGCGTCAGTGTCATACAGCATGGAAACAGACCCTTTGGCCCAACTAATCCATGCTGACCAGATTTCCTAAACTGAGCTAGTCCCATTTGGTCCATATCCCTCTAATCCTTTCCTATCCATGTACCTGTCCAAATGTCTCTTAAATGTTGTAATTGCACATGCCTCATTAAACCTATACAAGGTCCCATTACATTGACCTCCATGCAGGTCAATAAGTGCATGGTGTTGTTTGTTTATTTTTGAAACTGAATTAAGAAATCAAATTTTAAAACAACATCGTTACATGAACCCTATTTGTGTCTGATTTTTTTTTAAAAATTGTTTTAAATGTTATATTCTGTATAGTCCTGAGAGTTGTAGTAATGCTTTTGCAGAGTGCCCTCATTGCTTGGATACGCATCACGTGATGAATTCTAGATTTTCAAACCAAGATTTTTTTAAAAATCTAGGTGGCCAGAAGTGGTGGTCATTTTGTTGTAGAATCTATAAGCTGTAGACTGTGTATGGGACAGAAGCTGGCAATTTTGGCCGACTTCTCCATAGGGAGAGAAAGAGATTCTCGTCTTTTCCAGCAGCCCACAATAATGTGTACTTACTGCTATCAAACCATCTTGTTCATGAAGAACAGTGCTTCCCTCTGTAAAGACTCCATGGTGTTGTATCCTCTGCAACTGACTCTAGATAATGGAGGATTTCTGGCAGTGACCTGCCTCAAATAACTATATTACTTTTGAAGCGCATGCTGGCAGAGGTGACAGATACCACAAAGTGCCAGTCCTGGCACTCGTAACATCACAATCACCCTTGCAGGGAATTTATTCAAAAAAGCAGAACGCCTCATCATCTGGACTTTCCAGCAAGCACCAAGACATCGCTTGGCTGGTGGTGAGGAGGGCATTAACTATGAATTCCTTCATATACACCTGGGCACTCTGACCTCTGCACTCTGCCCTTGAAGTGGCTACGGTGTGGATTTGGGGGTAAAAAAACTGTCACACATCTCCTGCTGGAAAATGCTTTTGGAAAAAGATGCAATGGTTTTTGCCCAGGTTCGTCCTGAGCAGCTCCGTACCGCAGGACTTTGCTCTACAGGCTGTTCCCTGGGACACACATCAAGTTGGAGGACCATCAACTCGGTGAAAGATGCTCTTTGATCTGCCTGAACCTTGTTGGTCCTCCAGAACAAGTTGACCCTAACCATATTGCAGACTGGAACCTTCCAAAGACCAGGACTACGTGTTGAGGAATGGACTAAAGCTTGCGGCAGCTGCTTCCAAGATGCTCTGGGGAAAGACCACCGCCTAGGGTCTTTCTACCAAAGTATAATGGGGATCTGTTCAGTTATTGGACCCTTCCAGTGCCTCAAATGTATGGAAATATGGTTTTGTACAAGTAACAAATACATATCAATCATAGAATCTCCACAGTGCGGAAACAGGCCATTCGACCCAATAAGTCCAATGGACCATCTGAAGAGCATCCCACCCAGACCTATCCCCCAACCCTATCCCTGCATTTCCCATATTTAATGTACCTAACCTAGACATCCCTGAACACTATAGGTAATTTAGCATGGCCAATCCACCTAACCTACGCATCTTTAGATTATGGGAGGAACTGGAGTTTGTTTGCTGGATAGAGTCAAACTTGTATGTTACTCTATTGAACCAACTGCCTTTGTGACTATATATGTATATAAAGGTATTTTTGAATAAAAATATCAAAAACAGATCCTCACTTCAATAACACACACATGATTTTGTTACTTTTTGTTTTGTAACATGTATGAAATCTCCAATGTTCATTCGCAACTTGCTGCTCTTATCTAAACCTGCTTGAAAAAGATATCACTTTGCAGATGTTCTGAGTAGTGCAGGATATTAACATGCATTGAATTCAGCTCATTTTCACCATCTGATGTCTATGTCAGTCAAGCTGACTCTGAACGTTGTTAAAGGGTCAAAATGAAACCAGTCTTGATAGTTTCAAACCAGTACCTAGCTGACATTTGAGTTCAAATTGTATCTGCACTGACATCTTAGCACTAATTTAAATGTTGCTCGGAGAAAGCAATAGAATAGGGGAAAATAAGACTTGGGGATAGTGCTATTCATTTGAGGGTCAAATTGATGCAGACAGTTTGGATAATACATAGGGAGATAATGAATTATATTTGATCTGTGTTCCCTAACACACAGGACCCTGATGTTTTTATCAGTGTTAGATTGTTTGTTTTATAGCTCAGCATTGTTAACTCTTCCCTTGCATAAAGTATCTGCTACTTCTAAATGCTGTCTTCAAAGAAAAATACCACATCTTTACTGTCATGCATTAGCCCAGCTTGAAGTATACCATACTTTCAATAAAAGGCCATCAATCATTGAATTTAAATCTGTAGTCCATAAGACCATGTTACAACACTGGTATCGATCTGACAATGAGGAAAATTGCCCAAATTACATCCTATATGTAAAAAATAGGAATAATACAATCCAACCAGTTACCGCCCATCAGTCTACTCTTGTTCATCAGTAAACTGATGGAAAGTGTCATCAAAAGTGCTATCAAGCAGCACCTGCTCAGCAATAACCTGCTCAGTGACACCCAGTTTGGGTTCCGCCAGGGTCACTCAGCTCCTAACCTCATTCCACCTTTCGTCCAAACATGGTCAAAAGAACTGAATTCCAGAGATGAGGTGATGTGTGCATTCAACTGAGTGTATCAAGGAGCCCTACCAAAACTGGAATCAGTGTATTGGGGCCAACTCTCCGGTGTTTGGAGTCATACCTGACGCATAGGAAGATGGTTGTGGTTGTCGGAGGTCAGTCACCTCAGCAGGAGTTCTTCAGGTCGTGTCCTCGGCCCAACCATCTTCAGCTGCTTCTTCAATGACCTTCCCTCCATAGTAAGGTCAGAAGTGGGAATCTTCACCAATGATTGCGCAATGTTCAGCACCATTTGTGACTCCTCAGATACTGAAGCAGTCCATGTTCACGTGCAACAAGATCTGGACAATATCCAGGTTTGGGCTGGCAAGTGCCACACATGCCAGGCTATGACCATCACTAATAAGAGACAATCTAACCACCGCTCCTTGATATTCAACAGTGTTAACATCACTGAATTCCCCACTATCAACATCCTTGACCAGAGGCTCCACTGGAGGAAAATATGGGTGGGCTGGTTAGTAAGTTTGCAGATAGTGCCGATGATTGTGAGAGGATACAACAGGATACAGATAGTGACTTGGGTACAGAAATGGCAGATGGAGTTTAATCCAGACAAAGGTGAGGTGTTTCATTTTGGAGGATCAAATTTACGTGAATTATACTGTAAATGGCAGAACCCTTAGGAACATTAACATACAGACGCTGAGAGTGGTAGGAGCATGGAAAACACTGCCAGAGGAGGTGGTGGAAGCAGGCACATTGGTGACATTTTAAGAGCAATCTGGATGGTTACTGGAAAAGGGAGGGAATAGAGGGATATGGACTGAATAAAGGCAGAATATTTGTTTGTTTGTTTGTTTTTAGTTTCATTAGGGCATGATGATTGGCACAGGCTTGGAGGGCTGAAGGATCTTTTCCTGTGCCATACAAGGGCAAATGGATGATAGTAAAACGAAGGGTATGTTTCATCTTAGATTTGGAAAGTAGGTCGGCACAGCATTGTGGGCCTGTACTGTACTGTACTGTTCTATGTTCTCTTTGTTTTGGACTTGCTACAAGAGCAGGTCAGAAGCTAGGAATACTGTGGCGATTAACCCACCTGACTTGTCCAAGCCTGTCCACCATCTACAAGGCACAAGTCAGGAGTGTGATGGAATACTCCCCATTTGCCTGGATGAGTGCAGCCCCGACAACACTCAAGAAGCTTGACACCATCCAGGACAAAGCAGCCCACTTGATTGGCACTGCATTCATCCCTCCACCGATGCTCAGTAGCAGCAGTGTGTACTATCTACAAGATGCACTGCAGAAATTCACCAAAGAGCCTTAGAAGCACCTTCGAAACTCCTGACCACTTCCATCTAGAAGGACAAGAGCAGCAGATATATAGGAACACCAACACCTTCAAGTTCCCCTCCAAGCCACTCACCACCCTAACTTGGAAATAAATCGCCATTCCTGCACTGTCACTGGGTCAAAATCCTGGAATTCTCTCCCTAATGGCATTGTGGGTCAACCTACAGCAGGTGGATTGCAGCGGTTCAAGGCGGCAGCTCACCACCACCTTCTCAAGGGCAACTAGGGATGGGCAAGAAATGCTGGCCCAGCCAGGGACACCCACGGCCCACAAATGAATTTAAAATCAAGATATATAGGAGCAGAATTGGGCCATTCAATCGATTGAGTAAACTTCAAACGATATCATTATTCTGTCTCTCAACCCCATTCACCTGCTCTCTCTCTATAACCTTTGATCCCCTTACAAACCAAGAACTTGTCCAAATTTCTTAAATACACTCAATGACTTGGCCCCCTCAGCCTTCTGCGGCAATGAGTTCCACAGATTCGCCACCCTCTGGCTGAAGAAATTCCTCCACATCTCAGTTCTAAAGGGTCGTCTCTCTTATTCAGAGGCTGTGCCCTCTGGTCCTAGTCTCTTCTACTGGTGAAAACATTTTCTTCATGTCTACTCTAACCAGGCCTGTCATTATTCTGCAAGTTTCAGTGAGATCCAAACTATGCTCCCCCCTCCCCCCCAACTTCCCTGTCATCCTTTTGAGCAGACCCAGAGTTCTCAACTACTCCTAATCTGATAAGCCCTTCATTCCTAGGAGCATTGTTATGAACCACCTCTGGACCCCTTCCAAGACCAACATATCCACCCTTAGAAACAGGGCCCAAAGTTGCTAAATATTCCAAATATGGTCTGACCAGAGCCTTTTTTTTTTTACAGCTTTTAGTCAATGGAAAGAGTATGAGAAGAACACTATTTGGAGTGACTTGTAGAAATTGAGATTTTCTTTTGCCAGCTCATAAATTTTAGATGTGCATTCTTTTAAAACCTGAAGCTTTCCCATGCACTAGTATAAAACTTGACTCCTCTGACCATAAGCAAGCAACTATCTTGTCCACCCCTTGTGGACTTACCATGCACAGAGGTTGAGAGACATTTCTTATTCAACAAAAAAAACCCTTCCTTGCTGCTTCCTGGAGAAGGTGGTGAGCTCCCTTCTGGTATATAATCCTACTTTTTAACTTTCTGATTATTGTTACATTTTGAGAAACCTACCTCCTTAAGTAGTTGTGTTTGGAGTTGGGATTCTCACTGCTCTTTCTGAAGACCAACCAGACCTCTGTCCCATTCCATGCCTGTGTCTGTACCTCTTGTTACTGTGAATTCTTTTGCTGTGGGGCAGACGTGGCAGCCGTTTTATTCTATGTAAACAATTTGGTTTTGAAAATTAATAATTCATTGTGTGAGGTGTGTCCAAGTAATAAAAACATTCTGCAGTTGCAAATATTAAAATTAATCGTATAACTTCATTTTCTCCTCTTTGCCTCTGTAAAAGGTTTTTGACTATTTCTTTCTAACTGTTGAAAGCAACTTGAAATGACTGACAGCTGTCACTTGATCTTTTGTCATCAAAGCATCACAAAGCTGTTATTGCTGACAGTTTCACGTAGTCTGACTTATTAGTTAGGTTTGTTGTAGTCAAATTAATCAAGATTTTAGACCCTGTGACATGTGTGTGTGATTGAAGGTGTTTGTTTGGGTCCCTGTTGACATCTAAACTTGGTCAAGTTGGGCTGAGTCACTGATAAATGTGATACGGAAAAAAGTAGTGTAAACTTCATTTTGTTTTGTAAAGCTTAGAGAGAATTTACATCATGCAAGACCTCTAGATCTTTCTGAAACCAGTCAAGCACTACCCCAACCCCACCCCCCCGCCCCCCCAGCCGTTGCCCCAAAATTGTGGTGATGCGGTTAAAATGAAAATAGGTTCCCTCCAGAAGGTCAAGAGTGGGGATGATTGCATAATGTTCAGCATCATTTACAGCTCCTCGGGCACCGAATCAGTTCGTGTCCAAATGCAGGAAGACCTGGTCAATATCTAGGCTTGTGCCGAGATATAGCAAGTAATATTCATGCCACATAAATGGTACAGAATGACCATCTCCTGTAAGAGACAATCTGACTGTTGCCCCTTGACATTTAATGGCATTGCCGTCACTGAATCCCCCTCTATCGACATTCATACCATTAACCAGAGACTGAATTGGACCAGTCAGTAGCTACAAGAGCAGAACAGAGACTAGGAATCTTAAAAGGGTGACTTACCTCCTGACTCCCAAAAGCCTGTCTGCTATCCACATGGCACGGGTCAGGAGTGTAATGGAATTCTCTCCCCTTACCTGGGTAACAGCATCTCCAACAGCACTGAACAAGCTTAACCCTTTGCAGGACAAAGCTGCCCATTTGATTGGCACCACATCCATAAACATCCATCCCTCTTCACCACTGACTCTCAGTAGCTGCAGTTTGCTCTGTTTATAAATGGTCAAGGGCAGCAGATACATGGGAATACTATGATCTAAAAGATCCCCTCCAAGTCACTCCCCATCTGATTTGGAAATATATCTGCATTCTTTTGGTGTCCTGGGGTCAAAATTCTGGCACTCCCTCACTAATGGCATTGCTGGCCTATGCAGTGCTTCAAGAACATAGCAACAGGAGTAGGCCATTCAGCACCCCCCTCAAGCTTGTTCCACCAGTCAATGAGGTTATGGCTGGTCTGTGGCCTAACTCCATATCTGCCTTTTGGCCCATTTTCCTTAACACCTTGGCTTAACAAAAATTTATCTGTCTCGAATTGATTTAAGATTAATGCTGCTGTTTGTGGAAGAGATATCCAAACCTCTATCACCCTTTAGTTCATAGAAGTGCTTCCTAACACCTTTCCTGAACAGTGTGGCCTTGCTTTTTTTGACAATGCTCCCTTATTCTAGAATCGCCAATCAGCAGAAATAGTTTATCTACCCAGTTTTATTTTTCCTGTTAATATCTTGAAGACTTTGATCAGATTACTTCTTAAGCCTGTTTTCTCTCGAATTTGTATAATCTCCCTTCATAACTTAACCCCTGGAGTCCAGGGATCGTTCTTGTAAACCATGTAGTACTGCTTCCAAGATATTCTTCGTAAGGTGTTTGTGCCAGATTTACTCACGTTGCCACCAAGTGGGGTCTCGCTAGGCTTTTGTATAGTTGCAGCATATCCCCTGCATTGTTGTACTGCAGTCTTGTGGATATAAAGGCCAGTATTCTGTTGGCTTGCTTGATTATTTTCTGTGCCGGTTTGTGGCATTTTTTCAAGATCTAGGCACCTGAAACCCCAAGTCTCTTTGGACATCCACTGTGTTTAATTTCATGCCATCCAGAAAGTATCCTGATCTATCATTTCACAGTCTAAAATGGATAACCTCACGCTTGCTGACACAGCTGACCATCACCACCTCAAGGGCAACTAAAGATGGGCAATAAATGTTGGCCCAGTCAGCCACACCCATATCCCATGATTGAATTTTTTTTTAAAAAAGGAGCTTTTTCCATTTTTGAGCACTTGGGATGAACCTCCGACGCTCCCAAGTCAGACTAGCTCTTCACTATTCTATCCCTAAATTGTGCCTTTATCTCAATATGAAATCACAAGCCTTTCTTCATTTACTAGTGCAAATTCCTCAATGTATCCGTATGAGGGTGGGGTGACGGGGCGGAGTTCTGTATGACAGAGCTTTTTATTGTAACCTTGCATCTACTAAGCCTGAAGAGTAGACCATAACAAAGGCTCGATTTAAGTAATGACTGAGCCGATTGGGTGAGTGGAATTTTATCCCACATTCTTGACAAGGGTTTGAAACCCAGAACACTGAGGTGAATGGAATGTGTATGACCCTGTTCTGGTGTTCAAACCCCTGTGTTTCCTGACTGTGTGTTTGTTTTTTTTCCCACTTTTACTTGTAGCTGAAAGCCATGGTCACAAATAATTGTGGATAGAATCAATTTTTTTGACTTCTTCATTTGAATGCATTTCATTCGACCATCGTAACCTGAAAATTTCCAGACTTGATAAACGCCACCCATACTACCTGACTTTTTTTGGTTGAGACCTATTGTGACATAAGAATAGTTTCTGCGGAGGGAGTTTCATCAATCATCAAGCTAGCCCATGTGTTCCAAGCCCTGCGAGTTGACCAAAACTGAGTGTGAGAGGAGTCACAGCTGTTTAAACTCACCAAACAGGATTGTGTCTGGTTTATGAGAAGAGAGTGGTGTTGTGTCGAGGTCACGGAGTTCAAAACACTGTCAATACAAAGCAGTTTTACATCCATATTTTAGAGGGGAGTTGATAGTAAAGGCTCCAGTTTCCTATGTATTGCATGCTGACCAGAACCGTCCCCCCGCCCCACACCCCCCACTTCTAGCTCTTACCAGCCCCCATTGGCAAGATTTGGAAGGATTTGCAAGTTGATGGTCAACTAGTTTGGCTACGTTATGAGAACACCTTTCTTAGCCATCGGATCTCGGAGCAGGATGCGAACCTGGCAGTTCTAGTTCAGAGGCTGGATGCTTCCCCGCTGGATCTCATAACTTCCTCTGAGCAATGAATAGTGTAACTGCCATGAACCCCTCCAGCAGAGAACCAGCACAAAGGTGTTGGTCTCCATCTGTGCTGTAGGTTTCTGATGGACTGAAGATTTGATCGGGGCCAAGACTGATCTCTGTATGGGGTGGGGGGCACTGCAAAGTGGGAACCAGGGTCTGTCAGGACTCCAGCCGAGGTTTTATTTTCTGGATTGCCAGTTTCCAGTGCTAGGGGAATGAGGATGTGGAAGGCTTGGGCAAGGCCTTGATTTGTGTTTTTTAAAACTTCATACTTTTCAAAGTTTAGAGGAACTGTTCTCTTCAGAAAGAAAACTCTCTGTACATTTCTTGTCGTATTTTCTCAAAAATAGGCAAAACTATAACAAAATGCCTCCAGCAAGTCATTGTTCTCACCACTATCGACAACATTTGACAATGTTTCTATGGGAAACCTGATTCAGTGAATTCCCATAGTGTGGAAAGTGGCCATTGAACTCATCAAATCTGCACTGACCCTCAGAGTGTTCCACCCAGACCCTATCCCCGTAATCCCGCATTTTCTTCATTAATCCAACTAGCGGCGTATCCCTGGATACTATGAATGATTTGGCACGGCCAATTCACCGTAACCTGCCCGTTTTGAACTGTGGGAGGAAACCGGAACACCCGGAGGAAACCTACACAGACACAAGAGGATGTACAAACTTCACAGAGAGTCACCAAGGCTTGAGTCAAACCCAGGGTCTTGGTGTTGTGAGGTAGCATTGCTAATCACTGATCCACCATGGCCCCGCCACCCATCTCACTGGAGACTGGGGAAAGAATTTTGTATATTATCAAAAGCTTAACCTGTGGACAGCCACCTTTTGCATCAGTGAGTGAAATTATTTTGATCTTTGTTGCATTGATGGGGTTCTTGTGGCACAGGGGTAGTGTCCTTACCTCTGGAGCAGGTGGGACTTGAGGATGGGCCTCCTGGCATGTAGCAATGCTGCTGAACAGTTGATTACAAAATACCTGTGTCAGTGAGGGAGAAGTGCCTCCTGGTGATAGGATGACACATCTGTAACTGTATTTTGTGATACCTATCTACATATTTTGCACTCCAGGCTGAATGTCTCCCAGGCCAGAAATAAGGATTGAAATAAGAAGTTCACAGAAAGGAATTGCTTGAAGCCTGCAAAATCGCTTTGAATTTGGCAAAATGGATCTTCCATTTAGATGTAATTTCTTGAATGTTGTGGATGACAGTTGCTGAATTCTCCATGCCTCTTAAGAGCCCCTTAAGTGGCCAGCAGTGTTCAATGATCCCATCGGGCAGAAATTCCACAAACGTTTGAGTACTGGGGTCCAATCAAAAGCAATGCGTTCACCAGAGACCCCAGGATCCACTCGAGACCTAAACCACACATGAGTGACTTTGGGATATGGGTTGCAGGATGGGAAGGGAGAGCCAGGAGGCAGGGGTGGGGTGTAGCTGTCAATAATATAAAAGATCATGTGCCACATAAGCTTGAGTTAAGTTTGTTCTCTGGGATGTCACATCTTGAACTCATCTTTGCTGTTCTTGTGGGTTCATAAGCAAGTCCAGTATTTTAACTTCAACACCTCCTGTACTTTGTTGCCTGATATACTTGGCTTTAGAAAGAAGTGCTACTGGATAGAAATTGCCCATTTGCAGTAGCCAAGAATTAGTGGAGGTGAACTGAAACCTGAGAAATATCGAAAACAAGAACTATTTATATATTCAATCGACAAAACAAATATCCCACATCTTCTGTACTAGAAGAACTGTCATATTTTCATATCATCTACTGAGTAGATGATCCTGTTACACATGGAGAAAAATATGGTTTACTTAAGACCCTCTATTATGAAGTTGGTGGATGTGAAGTCACGCCTTTCACTATCCTAAGCATCTTTCTTCAACTGTACCAAACTGCCTGTTGCAAGCAGAGAATAGAGAACTTTTCCTGAGGGAGACTACTGCAAGTTTGAAATTATTGTCAACGCTGATCAGTATTGCTGTTTGTCTTTGCATGTGTTTTATTTAGTGCCATAGACAAATAAAATGTGTGCAAGTATTACACCACACAGATAAAGTACCTGATATATCTTGGGTAAAGCAAGTTCAATGAAAAGTGACCCAAACTATTAACAATCTGAATTGCAGTGGAGACTTGATGTCCTCTGCTGTTGTGAGTTGGGTGGGTAGCATTTAATGAGGTGGGTATTACGCTACCTTCTCCCCTCCATCCTGGTTAGACGATAAGACTATAAGGAGTAGGAACAAGAGGAGCCCTTTTGCCTCCTTAAGCCTGACCAAACATTCTATAGGATTATGGTTGATCCAACATTCATAGAATCATAGAATTTTACAGTACAGAAAGAGACCATTTGACCCATTCTCCCTACTGGCTCCCAAAAGAGCTGGTTAGCTAGTCCCTATCTCCAGTGCCATCTAAATTAATTGCTTTCAAATATACCTCCAACTCTCTTCGATGGAATCAACCTCCACCCTCCAGGCAGCACATTCCAAATGCTAACAACTCTAAAGATGTTTCTCCTCATCTCACTCCTAACTCTCCTGCTGACTGTCTTGAAATTGCAACACTTAGTTACTGACACATTCTGTTACCAACAGTTGATATCCTTCTTTACCCTGTCAAAAATGTTCATAAGTTTGAACACCTCTTTATTCTTCAAGCAGAGAAGATTATGCCTAATTTCTCTAATCTTTCCTTCCACCTAAAATCCTTCATTCCTGGTATCATTCTAGTAAACGTCCTTTGTGTTTTCGCCAGGGCTTTAATCTCCCTCCCTTAGTAAGGGGCTCCAAACTTAACACCATACAACAAATGTGGTTTGACCAATAGTTTGCATCACTTCCTTGCTTTTATACTCTCTGCCTTGGTTTATAAACTGAAGGATCCTATAAGCCATCTTAACAACTGTTTCAGCATAAAAATCATAGAATCCCTGCAGTGCAGAAAGAGGCCATTTGGCCCATTGAGTCTGCACCAACACTCAGCAACCCATCCCAGGAACCGCTTGTGGCATTTTTTTTAACCATGACTAATCCACCTAGCCTGTATTTCCCTGTACGCTGCAGGGGATTTAGCATGGCCAGTCCACCTGAGCTGCACATCTTTGGACTGTGGGAGGAAACCAGAGCACCCAGAGGAAACACCTGCAGACACAGGGAGAATGTACAAACTGCACACACAGTCGCCCAAGGGTGGAATTGAACTTGGATCTCTGGTGCTGTGAGGCAGCATTGCTAACCACTGTACCTCCATGCCGCCCTGCCACGTTCAGAGAATTATGCATGTGAATCTGGAGGTCCGTCTGTACTCCCCTTAAAGCTGTCCCTTTGATGTGCCTCCATGTTTTGTGAACCAAAATGCATTACCTCCCATTTCTGTGCATTGAAATTCATCTGCCGGGTGTGCATCCATTTGGCCAACTTGTCATTGTCTCTCTGAATTTGCTCAGTGTCGTCCTCGGTTCACTATTCCCCTAGCTTAGTATCATCTGCAAATTGAGACTTTGCCCTCTCTACCAAGCTCCAAATCATTTTTATATAAATCAGAAAATGCATGAATCTTGGCAATGATCCCTAGGAAACACCACTTTCAACTTGTCTCCAATCTGAGCAACACCTATGTATACCTAACCTCTGTTCCTATCTTTTAGCTAACTTCTAATCCCTGCTGCCAAGGGCCCATCAAACATAGCTCTCTCTTCTGAACTATACACAAGGATTTTGCCCCCAAAGCACTCTGTGGCAAGAAGTTCCAAAGACAGTCAACCCACAGAAGAATTTCTTCCTCATCTCGGTCTTCAGTTGGTGCCCTTAATACTGCGACTATACCATCTGGTCCTAGGCTCTGCCATGACGGAAACATCCTCTCAGTATTTACCCTATTCAGCCCCTTAAGAATCACATGTCTTAATGAGATCACCTATTATTACAAAGTCTGTTGGGAGAGATGTCGAGAAAGGTAGGGTGGGGTATGATGCAGTCTCTGACAAAACTACAAGACGGACCACACCTACAATACTGAGAACAGGTTTGCACCCCTTATTGAAAGAAGGATAGACTGACGTTGGAGGCAGCCCAGAAAAGGTTCACTCGGTTGGTTCCATCTATGCAAGAACTTTCCAATTGAGTAGGTTGCGTTCTGTACTTATTGGAGGTTAAAGAATTGGGAGGCTACTTTATTGAAATATATAAATACTTGGGGCAGCTTGTGTTTACACCACCGTGGGAAAGCCTGGGACCAGAGGGCATCCGCTCTGTGTAACTGGTTGCATGCTTTGGAATTTCATTTCTTGGAAAGTAGTCAATCTGCGAAATTCTTTACTGCATAGATCTGTTAAGGCTGGTCATTTTAGTATACTCAAGGCTGAGATAGTCAGATTTTCAATCAATAAGGGAATTGAGAGTTGCGTGCAAAAGGCAGGAAATTGGATTTGAGGATCATCAGATCAGCCATCGTTGGTGAAGTAGACGCAATGGAATGAATTGCCTAATTCTGCTCCTACAACTAATGGTCCTTTTAACTGCACTTAAAATTCATCAGGAAAGTCATGTCGTCAACTGACTTATTAACCAATTTAGCCCAGACCTCTCGGTTTGTGATTGAATTATAATGTACATTATTGCTCTGTGAATAAATCTTTTGATATTTGCCCTCGATAGAAACCCTTTTTCTCTCTGTATTCTTGCTGCTAGATCTGACATAAATCCTGAAACTGATGTGTTCTCTCATATTTTGTTCCGGACTAGCATTTTGTTTCCACCCAGTGTGTGTGCAAAGTCAAGGTTGGCAGATTGATGGATTACTTTCACTTTGTAGGCTCCTATCTCCCAGTGCTGGACTATTGGACAGTGAAAATATTGGATGACACTTCAGAGCTGATATGAGTTTTAAGTGACCCAAATGTAACCACACACCCACCCGCACATCCCACCTAATCTATGAGGGCACAATTTCATTGTGTTGCTAAGATAGAGCAGTCTTCCAAAACTAATATGTGAATTAACTCTTTGCTGAAGGATACTGTGACAGTATTTGTAATGCTTGGGTCAAGCTTCTGTCAACTTTCATTTTATACGTACCAGACAAAGATGTCAATCTTTGTGAATAGGATATAGTGGTTCACTGCACTGAGTATCTGGATGGAAATTGATAGCAGCACTGAGTAAATTTGACTTGAACTTGCATTCAGGCCTCCCTTTTATATAATACAGTTGCATTGCAAATCACATTGTCATAACTTGTTTGCTTCCTCTTCCTGAATTACCCTGGAGTCTAGAGGAATGGAAAATTAATTACCCAGACAATGCTACATGCAAAACCTTTGTTCTTTCTGTGAACAACCCTTGACTCTTGACAAAAATAGTGGAAATACTGTGAGGGAGAGGCTGCGTCACAAGTAGGGACATTGAAGGGTCACGTGATGAAATATCCAGGAACATTACCTGACACTGACACTGGTTGCCTCAATTTCTCTGCCTGTCACCCATTTGAACCTATCTCCCTCTGAACTGACTGCACTGTGTTGTCTCAGATTCAACCCTGACTTTGTAATTAAGCCTGCCAACAAGGGTTGTGCTGTTGTTGTCTGTCTGGTGTGCTGACCTCTTCGTTGCAGAGACTGAGCGCCAGCTCTCGGACACCTTCCCCCTCCCTATCTCTCCTGGACCATGACTCCATCATTGAATAAAAGGCTGTTGTCACTAATCCCCTTTCATCTGGTAATCGCCCTCCAACTCTCTCAGCCACTTTTTACCTCCTTCTAGGACAAGAGGGCATAGCCTCAAGATTAGAGGGAGCAGATTTAGGACTGAACTGAGAAGGAATTTCTTCACCCAGAGGGTTGTTAATCTATGGAATTCCTAGGCCAGTGAAGTAGTTGACGCTACTTCAGTAAATGCTTTTTAAAAAAAAAAGGTAGATTTTTTTTGAACAATAAAGGAATTAAGGGATACGGTGAGAACGCGGGTAAGTGGATCTGAGTCCACGAAAGGATCAGCCATGATCTTATTGAGTGGCGGAGCAGGCTCGAAGGGCCAGATGGCCTACTCCTGCTCCTAGTTCTTGTGTTCCCAAAATCTACAAACAATACTGCCCAGGCAGACCCATTGTTTCTGCCTGCTCCTGCCTCACAGAAAGCATTTCTTTCTACCTCAGCTTGATATCTCTTTCTACCCTTGACCAGTCCTTCTGTTCTTACATCCGGAACTATTTCTGTCACTTTACGTCCGTTCCATAGCGCTTACCGAATGGATGTTGTCGGGAGAGAAGGGTCTAGGCCCGAAACGTCAGCCTCTCTGCTCCTATGATGCTGCTTGGCCTGCTGTGTTCATCCAGCCCTGCACCTTGTTGTCTCGGATGTTGTCGGGAGTTGGTTCCTTGAGAAATGCACCCAACTGAGGAGCAAGTGCTAAATTTTAAATCTGATGCTCATAAAGTGGTTTTCAGTATTTACTCAGGATCAGGTAGCAATGCTTTGCTGTCCAGCACATGCAAATTTGTAAGGATTGTGTTGATGGCATGAAATGCAGTGTGAAGTGATCATCGTGGTGCATTTTATGTCTCCATCAAGTCAATCTCAATGAATCCAGTGCAGTATTTAAAGTCCGAGTAACTGTTTTAACGTCTGTGTCTATCTGAAATTATTTTTAAACCGAATGTCCTCTCTTATTTGCAAAGTAATTGAGTTTGTAATCTTTAGGCTGTGCTCCAGATTATTTTGTTCCATCATACCATGAGCAGCACGGTGGCTCAGTGGTTAGCACTGCTGTCTCACAGCACCAGGGACCCGGGTTCAATTCTACCCTCAAGCGACTGTCTGTGTGGAGTTTGCACATTCTCCCTGTGTCAGTGTGGGTTTCCTCTGGGTGCTCTGGTTTCCTCCCACAGTCCAAAGGTGCGCAGGCTAGGTGGCTTGGCCGTGCTTAATTGCCTGTAGTGTTCAGGGAGGTGTAGGTTAGGTGGGTTATAGGGGGATGGGTCTGGGTGGGATGCTCTGAGGATCGATGTGGGCTTGTTGGGCCGAAGGGCCAGTTTCCACACTGTAGGGATTCTATGATGAAAGAAAACAATTAAATGTTGCCAGAACTGGATGGGTATATAAACTAGCAATATCTGAGGCCTGACAATGTTTCCTGAATGTAACTGGGATATTGTAAATGAGCTACAAGTCTTGGCTACTGTGGGAGAATGATGATGGTGAAAAGAATTTTCTCTCTCTCAGAAAGCTGTTGGGCCCAATTCATTTCAGATATTCAAGAGGGAGCTGGATGTGGCCCTTGTGGCTAAAGGGATCAAGGGATATGGAGGAGAAGCGGGAATGGGATACTGAGATTGCATGATCGTACTGTATGGTGGTGCAGGCTCGAAGGACAAAATGGCTTCCTCCTGCATCTATTTTCTAAGTTTCTATGGAAACAGACCATTTTGCAACAAAGACATACCTCCTGGATATGAAAGACATTGTAACTGTACAGTTTGTGGCGATATATAGTGACATTAGCCCTTCCACTATCTGGAACCAGACTTGTGAACAATTCTATTCATTGTATCTCTAAGATAACATTAGTTTGCCTAAATGACTCTCTAGATACACTATCATAAACAGAGGTCAAGATACCACAGAAACCGACAACTAGTTCTTTGATTATACCGTGCAAAAACAAATTGCTTGTTGTCTGTCGTCCTGGTGTCAACAGGGGACGAGGAATAAAAAAAAACAAGGTTCAGATGGTTTCACTTTATCCCAAGCATGTAGGTGTACACTTGATTGATAATGTCTTTATTGGTTTTGACAGGAACAAAGCTAGATATTGAATATTTTACGCAGCGAATGTTTGAGCAGCCTGAGACTTCCATCTGTCAAACCAGAGTTTATCAGCTATTTCCCTCCTCTTGGGTCAGTATCATTTTATGCTGGCAGCCAGCCAATATGACAGGGTGATTTTTCATCACTAGGTATGGAAACTAAAATAACCGATGATTCTGTGCTGATGGATTCATATAAAATTGATATTGAGTTGGCCAGGTAGTGGCAAAACTGCAAAATAAGTGCAGCACAGGAAGAGGCCATTTGGCTTGTTGTTTCGAGTCAGATACTTTAGAGACTTTTAAGCGACTCTTGGATAGGCATATGGAGGATAGTAAAATGTCGGGTATGCAGGGTGGATTGATCTTAGCAGGATAATAGGTTGGCACAACATCGTGGGCTGAAGGGCCTGTACTGTGCTGTACTATTCTATGTTCTATGTTCTATGTTTGTCCTACCACCATGGAAAAATAATTCCACCAATCCCACTCCCTTGTCCTTTCCTTGCAACCCTCCAAATGTTTTCTTTGCATGCACTTATCCAGTTCTCTTGAAAGCCACAATTATAATGGCCT
Source organism: Rhincodon typus (assembly GCF_021869965.1). Taxonomy (NCBI): domain Eukaryota; kingdom Metazoa; phylum Chordata; class Chondrichthyes; order Orectolobiformes; family Rhincodontidae; genus Rhincodon; species Rhincodon typus. Next base: position 87,678,964 of record NC_063338.1, on the reverse strand, counting down.
AACCTGACATGTCCCGACCAGTGTGATTTGAGATCCTAACCACTTGTGAAGTAGTTTGCTCCTTCCAGAGGGGAAAAAATAAACAAGCAAGTTCTAGAGTTTTCCAGTTTCTTAAATAACATTTAAAATAAATTCTATGCCTCTCTCTGATCCTCAAGTATGTGTTTCCTCTCTACCTGTGAACATTAATAAATCTCTCCAACCAGTTTTTTCTCATTCACTCACACAGGATGAGATTATTGCAGGCTAGGCCAGCATTTACTGCCCATCCCTAATTGCCCAGAGGGTAGTTAAGAGTCAAACACATTGCAGAGAGTCTGGAGTCCCATGTCGGTCAGACCAAGTAAGGATGACAGTTTTCTTCTCTAAAGGATATGACGTAACCAGATGGTCTTTTTTTTAACAATCAACAATGGTCATCATTAGACTCTTAATTACAGATTTTGTTTTTACTGTCTTCAAATTCCACCATGTGCCACAGCAGGATTCAAACCCAGGTCCCCATTACCTGGTTCTCTGGATTAATAGTCTAGCAATAATATGACTAAGACTATTGCATTGCTTAAAATGTTGAAGAGTTCTACCATTGTTTCTGTTGTAAGTGACTGTGCAATGGGCCTGCTTTACAACTCCTTGTGCAAAACAAAGTTGCTGGAAAAGCTCAGCAGGTCTGGTAACATCTGTGAAGGAGAAAACAGAGTTAACATTTCAGGTCCGGTGACCCTTCCTCAGAACTGCCTGTGCTGAGGAAGGGTCACCGGATCCGAAATGTTAACTGTTTTTTCCTTCACAGATGCTGCCAGACCTGCTGAGCTTTTCCAGCAACTTTGTTTTTGTTCCTGATTTTTACAGCATCTGCAGTTTATCCAGTTTTTGCAACTCCTTGTGCCATTCCCTCTCTTCCCCAGTGGTCAATAAACCTCACCTCAGCGTCCTTTCCCTTCCTAATCATTCAGCTAGGATTGTTGATTGATTTAGTAGAAAGACGGTCCATACAGAGGACCACGAGTGAACAACTCTTCAAAGCATTCTGTCAAGAAGTAAGTGGAAAGCATACTGAGTGAACAGAAGTATCTGTTGTGAGCTGACTAATAATCGTTTGGGCTGATGTGGCTTGCAGGATGACATTGAGCTATATCTAAAGCAATAACCTACACATGATGGAATCATCCATCACAGATGGAAGCCATTCAGTATATTTTTGCTGGAATACTCCCACCCCATCCTGCCTGAGTTCTTTCCACTCAGCAACTTTGGTAGAAAGATGTTGAAACCTAAAGATACACAAGCATTTTTAAGTGTTAAGACACAGTTGTTAAGTTTTTTTTTATAATGCAATGTAGCACTGAGGTAAATCAGTAATGCAAACACTTGTTTTATTTTAACTGGGTGAATAATAGTGGTCTAAACACAGAATTAGACATCACCCACTGCTCTAAAGCTCCAGTGGTCATTAAATGATTGTAGATTGGAAGACAACAACAGGGACAAAGGAAGGAGTGTGCCGATTTTGAGGGGGTTATGATAAGCCCTCTTCCTCACCCCTCTGTCGCTAAGTTTTCGAGTTGATTTTCCGGAGTGCTTACTCAGTGGGTGTGACCATTTGTACACATGCATTTGATTTAACATTTTAAAGTTCTTGCGTAGTGCTCTCTCTCTCTCTCTCTCCACATATCCATACAAATGTCTAGGGTGGTTTTGTGTTGGCAGTGAAATCTATTGTTTTCTACATGTACTAAACTTAGCCAAAAATAACAGACTAAGCTCCATTTTCTGAACATTATGCTTTGATCCCACGAATATCCTTTCCAAGTTGGACCAATAAAAAACAATCATCCTGGCTTTTAGCAACAAGCTGGGGAATATTATTGTGAACAGCCCATGTATTACATAGAGAAAGTATCTGAATTGTGCACTTTTCTGCTGTTGTTGTGGTGGCTGCGAATAGTTGTGTTGTGCGGTAACATTTGAGTTGTGCTTGGGCAGTTGGTAGCCGAGATGAGCACCACTCAGGAAGCTGAGCTGCTTTAAGTAAAGGTAGATCATAAAGGCCTTTGATAAGGGGCCACACAGGAGGCTGCTGAGTAAGATAAGGGCCCATAGTGTTAGAGGCATGGTGCTAGCATGGATAGAAGATTGGCTGTCTGGCAGAGTAGGGATAAAGGGGTCTTTCTCAGGATGACAGCCGGTGACAAGTGGAGTTCCGCAAGGGTCAGTGCTGGGGCCACAACTTTTCACTTTGCACATTTAATGATCGAGATGAAGGAACTGTGGGCATTCTGGCTAAGTTTGCATACAATACAAAGATAGGTGGAGGGACATGTAGTATTGATGAGGTGGCAAGGATGCAGAAGGACTTGAGGTAACAAGGTGTCGAGCTGGATGAACACAGCAGGCCAAGCAGCATCAGAGGAGCAGGAAAGCTGATGTTTCAGGTCTAGACCCTTCTTCAGAAAATTTTCTGGACATCCTGGACAAAATGGATGTTGGGAAGATGCTTCCATTGGTAGGAGAGTCTAGGACCTGAGGGCACAGCCTTCGAGTAAAGGGAAGACCTTTTAGAATGGAGATAAGGTGAAACTTCTTCAGCCAGAGTGGAGAATCTATGGAATTCACTGCCACAGAAGGCTGTGGAGGCCAGGTACATTTAAGACCGAGATAGATAGATAGGTTCTTGATTATCCAAGGTTACGGGGAGAAAGCAGGAGAATGGGATTGAGGAACTTATCAGCCATGATTGAATGGTGGAGCAAACTCGATGGGCTGAATGGCTTAATTTCTGCTCCTATGTCTTACAGTCTTATGGTCTTATGAAATTCTATCCCTGAAAGCACTATGTCAGGTGGTTTTGTAGCTGCCAGTATTCATAAGGTATAGAAACAGAGGCAAGCCATTCAGCCCATTGAGCCTGCTCTGCTATTCAATGAGATCAGTAATTCCACATTCCTCCACTTTTCCCCATTACCCTTTTGGTTTCCTCATTGACTAAAAGTGTCTATCTTGGCCTTCAATGTACTTAACAGCACAGTCTTCACAGCCCTCTGTGATAAAGAATTCCACAGATTTACTAGCCCCTGAGAAATGAAACTCCCCATTGACCTGCCATTGGAACGATGTTATTAAACTGGAAAGGACGCAAACAAAAATTGCGAAGATGTTACTGGGACTGAAGGGTTTGAGTTAAATTAGAGGTTTGATAGGCTGGGACCTTTTTTTTTCCAAGAGAGTCGGAGGCTGAGGGGTGACCTTAGAGAAGTTTATAAAATCATGAGGGGCATAGATAAGGTGAATAGCCAGGGACTTTTCCCCACAGTAGGGAAGTCCAAATCTAGAGGGCATAGGTTTAAGGTGAGAGGGGAGAGACTTAAAATGGAGCTGAGGGGCAACTTATTCACACTGAGAGTGATGTGTATGGGCTGAGTTGCCATAGGAAGTGTTGGAGGCTGGTACAATTATAACATTTTAAAAGGCATCTGGATGGTTATGTGTATAGGAAAGGTTTAGAGGAATAGCAGGCAAATGGTCCTCGTTCAGTTTAGGAAACCAGGTCAACATAGATGAGTTGAGCCAAAGGGCCTGTTTCTGTGCTGTATGACTCTTAAATGGTGACACACTAATTCTGAGCTTGTGCCCTCTGGTCCGAAGACTGTCTATCTCACAAGGGGAAACAGCCTCTCTGGCAAGTCTTTTAAGAATCTTGTATGTTTCAATAAGGTCACCTCTTGTGCTTCTAAATCCAATTAGTACAGGCCCAACTGACTCCACCTCTCCTCACCAGGTATGGAGGGACTGCTTGATACCAGCCGAGTGAAAGCCTTCTGGCCTGCCTCCAATGCCAATGCATCTTCAAATACAGGGCCCAAAAGTCTTCATTGCAGCTGTGGTCAGAATAGTGCCTTGTATAATTTTAACAAAGCCTCCCATCAGAAAAAACCTAATCCTAATCTTTATCCTTTATCCTAATCCTAATCCCACCTTTAACCTAATCCCATTTGCCAGCACTTGGCCCATAGCCTTGAATGTTATGATGGGCCAAGTGCCTATCCAGGTACTTTTTTTAAGGATTGTGAGGCAATTTGCCCCTCCGTCCCTCCCCAAGTGGCAAATTCCAGACCATCACCACCCTCTAGATAAAAAGTTTTTCCTCCCATTTCCCCCAAACCTCCCGCCCCCCCCCCCCCTTGTGACTGACCCTCTAACTAAGGTGAACAGCTGCTCTTTGTCCATTCTGCCCATGCCCGTCATGACCTCATAGACCTCAATAGGATCGCCCCTCGGTCTTCTCTGCTCCAATGAAAACAACCCAAACCGACATAGTCATTCCTCATTACTTTTTAATTTTCCATCTCAGGGAACATCCTGGTGAATCTCCTCTTCTTCCTGTCAAAGGTCATAACCTCACATTTTTCCACAATGTATTCCTTTTGCCCAATTTTCCCCCACTTGTATAACCTGTTTAATTCCTCCATACAGTCTGTTTCACCTTCAGCACTTGCTTCCCACCAACTTTTGTATCACCTTCATAACAGCAGTGAGACCAAATTCATTCCAACTATACACGGGTTTAAAAGAATGGTGGGGAATCTTGGAAACATAAAATTCAAACAAGACTATACAGAGTAATTGTAGGAAGGATGTTCCTGATGACTGGGGAGAACTGAACCAGGGGGTCACAATTTGAGGGTAGGTCCTTTAGGAATGACCTGAGAAGAATTTTTTTTTTCACCCAGACAGTGGTGAGCCTGTGCAATTGTCTGCCATAGGAAGTGGTTGAGGACGGAATATGAAATATTTTCAAGGAGGAGCTAGATACAGTTCTTACAGCTAAAAGGATCAAAGGGTATGGGGAGGAAGCAGGGACAGGGGACTGAGTTGATATTCAGCCATGAGCATATTGAACTGTGGAGCAGGTTCAAAGGGCTAAATGGCCTATTCCTAGATCTTGCTCACAAACATGACTATTGTACATTCACTTTCCTCTTCCTAGTTATATCTTGTCTTTGGGGCGGCATGGTGCCAAAGTGGTTATCACAGCTGCCTCACAGCATCAGGGACCCGGGTTCAATTCCACCCTCTGGCAACTGTCTGTGTGGAGTTTGCACGTTCTCCCTGTGTCTGCGTGAGTTTCCTCCGGGTGCTCCGGTTTCCTCCCACAGTCCAAAGATGTGCAGGTTAGGTGGATTGGCCATGCTAAATTGCCCGTAGTGTTCAGGGATGTGTAGATTAGGTGGGTCATAGGGGAATGGGTCTGAGTGAGATGCTCTGAGGGTCAGTGTGGATTTGTTGGGCTGAAGGGCCTGTTTCCATGCTGCAGGGATTCTATGATTCTATAATTAATATACAGTAAATAATTGTGACACCAGCACTGATCCCATTGGTACTCCACCAATTAAAGGATGCTATCCTAAAATGTTCCGACATCCCCTTGCAACCAACTAAGCCAATTCTCTGAACGAAAGGGAAGAACTGTCAATAGTGATGAAAACTCAACCGGACTCGAACCATTAGCTCTGCTTTTTTCCCGCAGATGCTGCCAGGCCTGCTGAGTTTCTCCAACAAATTCTGTTTTTGTGCAGTTCAATCCTTTGTCCATGCTAATATATGATCTCCAAAATCATGAGCTCTTGTGTAGCCTAACATGTGGTATTCTCTCAATTTACCTTTTTGGAAATACAACTATATTACATCCACTTTATTTATTTTGTCTACTACCTTCCTGAAGATTTCTAATAAACTTGTCAGGGACAGTTTCCTGTTCAATAGATCAGAAATAACTTTCATTTTTCATATAGTACTCACAGTCCCAAAGTGCCTCACAGCTAATGAACTACTAATGAAGGTTAGTCATTGATGCAAGAAATGTAGTTAATAATTGTTCTATTAATCATCCATTGAACATGCGTGCTGTTGGCAAGGTCAACATTTATTGCCCATTTCTCAACTATTAAGGTGACCAGTGCCCGCTGCCATTTATAAATTGATGCATTCTGTATGATGACTGGTACACCCGCTGCTAGGGAGGGAATTAGATGATTTTGACCCAACAACTGGGAGAGGATGGCAGTATATTTCCAAGTCAAGATGGTTGTGGATCTTGCACATGCAGCAAGCACTGTTCCCATGTGCTTGTTGCATTTAGCTGTATAGGTTTTAGCAATCACATATTTTCAACGTGTTCTCTATCATGTTTAAAGACAATGGTCCAATATTTAACCACTGATCAGGAATTAATTAAATCAGTGGGTTTGTTTACTCAAAACAAAAAATATCTGGTATGAAGCAGATATTAGAGCAACCAACTACACTTCAGTTTGTTAAAGACATACTGCCTTAAAGGCAAGGTGCAACTGCAGTACATGCCAGTACATGGCGCAGTGCAGAAACTTGTACAGGCTGTTGCCACTGGTGGAGGAGTGAATGTTTAAGCTGGTGGATAGAATGCCGATCACAGGGGCATTTCATCATCAGAGAATATACTTTACTGTTAGTCAAGAAATCAAGAGTGCCAGGAGAATGCCTCTGGTCTTCAGTGATTTTTATTTTATATGTTTAATTGAAAATGATCAAATTACACAGCCAAAGGCTGATCCCACAGGCAGCATAGCACTCCTTCAACAAGCAGTAAGCCATAAAATATGAATCGTCTTCAAAGGTGACAGGGTCTGGTCTTACCCTTAAGTGATTGACGTAGAGCTACCAACTAACGGAGTTAGAAACCCTGGTCAATCCTTTGTCTTGTTGGGCCCCTGAAGTATTGATTTGTTGGTGCCTAAAGTTGAAATCAGCAATTTCTACAAAGATTAGGAATTGAAATGTATTGGACCTCTTCTAGGCTGGTTAAAATGTCAAGGTTAGGAAAGATTATGTCACAGGACTTGCAATCTAAAGTTAATGTTATTGGAGAAAGGAGTTCAAATTATGGCCATGCAGCTGGTGAAATTTTGAATTCAAAGTCTGATGTAACCATTGTTGATATTTGTAGAAACATATCTGTTTCATAAATAGGCTTTCTGTGAAGGAAATCTGCCAACCTTGCCTGGCCTGTTCTACGTTGGACTCCAGACCCATAATAATGTTGACTCCAATGTCCCATGGAATGGCCTGGCAAATACTATGAGCCTAAACAAACGAGTGAAACTGGATATGTCTCCTGGCATGGACCTAGCCTCTAGAAACAGCCACTGTAAACCCAGCCCTGGTAATCTACTATATACTGCAATGGAAGAATGGATAACCCAAAAATCATGGGACAAGAATTCCTTAATTTACTTACATGTTTCTAAAAGCCTAATGCCAGTGGAATAAAGATTAAACTAGAAAAAAATTGGATGTTTAAATAGAATTAAGCTGGCTCCTCATATCTCATACAGGAAATCCTTTGTTTCTGTCTCTTTCTCCACGAGAACCCTTACTCCCCTACGCAGTGCCCTCCCTCACCTTCATTTCCTCTCCCTCATCACCACGTTTTAACAATATCACTCTGCCACCATCTCCGGAAAGTCTGTCCTGCAGTGGGGCCATGACACAGAGATGCCTACTGTGGTGTGTAGGACATTGCAGTGCTGTTTTGTTTCATCTGAGAAGACTACAGGACAGCTGTCCCAGTTTTAGCGCACACATACCACCAACACTACCACCCCCCTGCCCCACCTCCCCCAACCCCAGATGCAAGTATGGACTTTTTGCAGTGTTAATAAATCCAGATGTGCCATTGTCATCATTTGCTGCTTTGGTTATAGAAACATTGAGAATAGGAGGAGATGTAGGCCATTCAGCCCTTCAAGGCTGCTCCACCATTCAATATGATCAGTGCTGATCATCTAACTCGGTACTGTCTTCCTATTACCTCCCCATATCCCTGACCTCTTTAGCCCTAAGAACTATATTTGTCTCTTTGTTGAAAACATTCAGTGATTTGGCCTAAACCACTTTCTGTGCCAAAGAATTCCACAGGCTCACCACTCTCTGGGTGAAGAAATTTCTCCTCATCTCAGTCCTAACAGGCCTACTCTATATTCTTACACTGTGAGCCCCGGTTCTGGTCATCGTGAATGTTCTTTCTGCGTCTTCATAGACATCCAGGAGATTTCCCATAAAATTCTGACAGATGGATTGCAGGTGGCCCATTCAGTTTTGGGCTTTCTTTTAAATATTCTATATCTTGATTACACAATACTCAATTTTTTTTATTCATTCATGGGATGAGGGCACTGCTGGCTAGGCAGCATTTATTGCCCATCCCGAATTGCCCAGAGGGCAGTTCAGAGTCAACCTCATTGCTATGGGTCTGGAGTCAAATGTAGGCCAGACCAAGTAAGGGTGGCAGTTTCCTTCCCTATAGGACTTTAGTGAACCAGATGAGTTTTCCAACAATTGGCAATGGATTCATGGTCATTACTGGACTCTTAATTCCAGATTTTTTTGATTGAATTTATTGAATTCAAATTCCACAATGTGCCAGGTCCTCAGAACATTATCTGGGTCTCTGGATTAACAGTCCAGCGATAATACCACTAAGCCATTATCAAACCCTAACTTGTCCCTCCAGAGTGTATAATAAACAGACTTCTGTGGAAACCAGAGATAGTAGGAACTGCAGATGCTGGAGAATCCGAGACAACAAGGTGCAGGGCTGGATGAACACAGCAGGCCAAGCAGCATCATAGGAGCAGAGAGGCTGACGTTTCGGGCCTCGACCCAAACCATATCAGTTGCTGGAGACAGAAGTCAATTTTGTCATAATTAGCATATACAAATCTTGTTCACATATGAAAATTTACTCTTTATTCTGATGTCAGTTGTTACAACTATCCCTTATTTGTTTTCTGCTGTATGCAAATGACTTCTACTAGAATAGAAGATATGGAATATAGGATAGAATAGAATATCCTCTTAATGTCATGTGTCCTCCATTTACAGGAGTACAGTGAAAAGCTTTTACAATGTCTGCCTCCTAAGAGTGACATCTTGGGTATAAGTACCTAGCTACAATTTTTTGATACAGCAGAAGAATAAAAGTGGTTACATTACTTAGAATTGAGAAATAAGTTTTAAAAATAGACATTGTGAAAGGGCTGACATTGCAGTGAGGTAGGATATTTCAAATTAGGCATTAGTGTAGTAGCTCCATATGGGGCCTCTGCACATGGTCTGACCACCCGCACCAGACCAGAGTCCAACAACCATTCCCACTCTGCTACAAGCCCCAGCCCGCTCCCTACTGGCACTCTGCTGCTCCAAGGTAAGTTCCAGGGCTGCCTCCCCAGTGTTGGGTTTCCACCCAAGATTGTCTGTCTGCCTGCCCTCTGCTCTGGGGCTGCTTCCCCATGTGCTGCTCCAGACCTCGCAGCCCACATGCTGTGCAATATGTTGGCATCAGTATACTTTTGAATAACTTATTGACAAAGGACCTCTGTAAAATCAGCATTAACGATATTGTGGGTCTTAATTAGGGTTGATAGAGATTGCAGGAGTCTAAGCTATTGATCAACATTTATCTTCTGTTGAACATTGTCTTCTCAGTATATTTTGGAAAAGCCTCAGCATGAGGCTTCACAGAACGATCCCTGAGCGGAATCCTTTAACACATGACCCTACATCACTGCCAATTTACATCTTGACCCTTAAATCAGAGTCCAGCAGGGTTAAAGTTGTATCTTGTTTTTTTTCTATCTCTCAAAATCATAATTTCAGTTCGAGGGGATCTGAAGAGGATCCAAGAGAAACAAGAAACACAGCACTCAGGATATAAAAGAACTCAACTTCAAAAAGAAATATTGTGTATCCAAATTCCTAATTCCCTTTTCTGCTAATTTTGAAAAAATTTGTCACTTTAAGGTGGTTATTCACCCACTCACCCTGGTTTGTGAAGATTTGTCAGTCAACATTTTGGCACAGTGGTAATCTCTTGCAGAAACAAAATGCTGTGGATGCTGAAATGACCCTGAAGTTTTACTGTTGATGATGGTTGATCAACATAAATAGCCATGACGTGGAGGTGCTGGAGTTGGACTGGCGTGGACAAGGTTAAAAGTCACACAACATCAAGCTACAGTCCAAAAGGTTTTTTTTTGAAGTCACAAGCTTTCCAAACACTGCCCCTTTGTCAGATGACATGAAGAGAGCACCCAGGCACAGACTTTATAATCACAGAGGTCAAAAGATCATACAAATGGTGTGAGTGGAGTGTCAACAGGCCGAATAATAGGTCTCTGCAGGTGATCAAGAGTGTCAGATAGTGTGAGTAAAGTGTCAACAGCTGAATAACCAGCAAAGGGATGCCTATAATCTGAATAATTGAGGCGGAGAGATAAATACAAAAAAAAAGCTGGTGCTGGAGACAAACCCAATAACTGGAATAACATGATAGGTATTAGAGTCTCATGCTGTGGGTCTAACCAAAGTAACAAGTAATTCAAAACTGTGCAAACTAATTGAGGTAGAGAGATCATAATTTATCAAGGTGACTGTGTCAAAACAGGACACAGTCAGGAAGATTTTACAGAACAGTATGATGGGGTGTTCACAAACCCAAGATCATGTTTGAGGCCATCTTCATGGGTACGGAACTTAGCTATCCGTCTCTGCTGGGCGATTCTGCGTTTTTGTGTATCTCTAAGACCGCCTTTGAGAATGCTTATCCAAAGATCGGAGGCTGAATGTCCTTGATCGCTGAAGTGTTCCCTGACTGGGAGGGAACATTCCTGCCTGGCAATTGTTGCGCGGTGACCATTCATCTGCTGTTGTCATGTCTGCATGGTCTCACCAATATACCATGCCTCGTGGCATCCTTGCCTGCAGCCTATGAGGCACGATATATTGGCGAGACTACGCAGACGCTAAGACACCAACACACAATGCAACATTCGCCAGACAGCAACGTTCCCTCCCAGTCGGGAAACACTTCAGCGGTCAAGGACACCAGCCTTCAATCTTTAGGTAAGTGTTCTCAAAGGCAACCTTCGAGATACACAACAACGCAGAATCACCGAGCAGAGACGGATAGCCAAGTTCTGTACCCATGAAGATGGCTTCAACCATGATCTTGGGTTCGTGACCCCCCCCATCACTGTTCTGTAAAATCTTCCTGACTGTGTCCTGTTTTGACACAGTCACCTTGATAAATTATGATCTCTGTACCTCAATTAGTTTGCACAGTTTTGAATTACTTGTTACTTTGATTAGACCCACGGCATGAGACTCTTATACCTATCATGTTATTCCAGTGAGATAGTAGGAACTGCAGATGCTGGAGAATCCGAGACAACAAGGTGCAGGGCTGGATGAACACAGCAGGCCAAGCAGCATCATAGGAGCAGAGAGGCTGACGTTTCGGGCCTAGACCCTTCATCAGAAAAGGGGGAGGGGAAGGGGGTTTTGAAATAAATAGGGAGAGAGTGGGAGGCGGATAGAAGAGGGATAGAGGAGAGGATAGGTGGAGAGGAAACAAACAGGTCGAAGAGGCGGGGATGGGGCCAGGAAAGGTGAGTGTAGGTAGGGAGTTAGGAAGGGGATAGGTCAGTCCAGGGAGGACGGACAGGTCAAGGGGGCGGGATGAGGTTGGTCGGTAGGAGATGGAGGTGCGGCTTGGGGTGGGAGGAGGGGATAGGTGGGAGGAAGAACAGGTTAGGGAGGCAGGGACGAGTTGGACTGGTTTTGGGATGCGGTGGGGGAGGGGAGATTTTGAAACTTGTGAAATCCACATTGATACCATTGGGCTGCAGGGTTCCCAAGCGGAATATGAGTTGCTGTTCCTGCAACCTTCGGGTGGCATCGTTGTGGCACTGCAGGAGGCCCAGGATGGACATGTCGTCTGAGGAATGGGAGGGGGAGTTGAAATGGTTCGCGACTGGGAGGTGCAGTTGTTTGTTGCGAACCGAGCGTAGGTGTTCTGCAAAGCGGTCCCCGAGTCTCCGCTTGGTTTCCCCGACGTAGAGGAAGCCACACCGGGTACAGCGGATGCAGTATACCACATTGGCAGATGTGCAGGTGAACATCTGCTTGATGTGGAAAGTCTTCTTGGGGCCTGAGATGGGGGTGAGGGAGGAGGTATGGGGGCAGGTGTAGCACTTCCTGCGGTTGCAGGGAAAAGTGCCGGGTGTGGTGGAGCTGGAGGGGAGTGTGGAGCGGACAAGGGAGTCACGGAGAGAGTTGTCCCTCCGGAAAGCAGATAAGGGTGGGGAGGGAAAGATGTCTTTGGTGGTGGGGTCGGATTGCAGATGGCGGAAGTGTCGGAGGATGATGCGTTGGATCCGGAGGTTGGTGGGGTGGTACGTGAGGATGAGGGGGATTCTTTTTTGGTTCTTATTGCGTGGACGGGATGTGAGGGATGAGGTGCGGGAGATGTGGGAGACACGGTTGAGGGCGTTCTCGACCACCGAGGAGGGGAAGTTATGGTCCTTGAAAAACGAGGACAACTGAGATGTACGGGAGTGGAATGCCTCATCCTGGGAGCAGATGCGGCGGAGGCGAAGGAATTGGGAATAGGGGATGGCATTTTTGCAGGAAGGTGGGTGGGAGGAGGAGTATTCTAGGTAGCTGTGGGAGTCGGTGGGCTTGAAATGAATATCGGTTTCTAGGTGGTTGCCCGATATGGAGACAGAGAGGTCCAGGAAGGGGAGAGAGGTGTTAGAGATGGTCCAGGTAAACTTAAGGTTGGGGTTGAAGTCTATCCAATCTCTCTTATGGTCTTAGATTTAAAATGGACAGTTTCCGCAGTAACAAAAATTTATTATCTTACGAAATGAGAGGCTTGAGCAACTATATGGAACAAAGTTATAGATGGTTTAACAAAAGCCTGATTATTCTCTCAGACCATGTTGTATAAAAATGGCTTGTACCTGAAAGAGTTTACTCCTATCACAAAATGAGTTCCACCTGTCAGGATATAGTGGACTGCTCCTGTGAGGAGTTTCAAATGGAGCTTTAAAGACCATCCAGTTGTTCTCGTGCTGAGCTAGTGCCAAAGAAGTCATGTGTACTCATTCAAGTTCAGCCTGATGCCTCACAGACTATAACTTCAGTATTCAGTAGCTATTTCCGTTATATCTTTGCAATTAAACTTTATGGTTGGTCAAGATTAAACTTCTTCACTGGAAGAGAAGTTGTGTGGGCATCCTTCCCCTAGTTTCATTAATTTAGACTTAGATCAATGAGGAGGATTGGTACCTCTACCCAGGACATTTCAGGATGGTTTCAAAGAATATGATCGCACACTATTACACCACCCAAGAGAAACCCAGCAATGAGGACGACGACAATGGTGAGGCAGACATCTGGAGTGAAAATGTCCAACAGTTAAAGGAACCTGAAAATTATCGAGCCTTTCAGTTTATGGCATTTGTTATAGTTTACGAAAACAAAGAAATATTACAGAGCACAGGTCAAAATCAGTTTAAGTCAGCATTGGATTCATCACCAATCCATTAGCATTTTGCTGCCTCCAGCTGCACTCCGCTTAACTCCTGTCCAAAAAAACAAGCAAACTGGAGACTACGAACTATTGGGCTTCATACCAAGCATCCAGCTGGTGGATAACCCAAGGCAGTAATTCAATCCTCAGATTCTGCCTTTATGAAGCCAGAGTTACATCACAGAATTCCTACTTTGTAACTCATTGCCAGCTGTCCTGCTCAAAAAAAACCCCTCTCCCTCTACAGTCAGACATACTGCCAGAGGTATCATTCCCTCTTGTCTTTTGATCATTTCCAATCTTCAGTCAGATCGGAATTCTGCTCGACATGGAAACAATATTGTTGCCTAGTCAAGTTTTGTTTTTCAAATCTCAAAAGTTAAGACAAACAATAGAATGATTTCTGCGTTTTCGTTTGTTTACGCAGTTACTGTCAATGACTTCATTCTCATGACATTTGTTCATAGTGGGAGTACACTCGTGTTAATTGTCAGCCCTCCGGTACAAAAATCCTCTCAGATACGGAGTCAAGTGTTGGGCAAGGTATTCTTCGTAAGTTTACTTATAGTTTGTGGACACTAACTTACGAAAGGAAAGTGAGCGCTGGGAATTAGTGTCTTCATTTCCTAGATCTGAATTGATGAGCTTAAGATGGTCAGCGAGGTCACTTCCAGTTTGTCTTGCCTCAGTTAGTTTTCATTACCCCTTGCAGAAGGGGGAAGAGATTGGGGGGGTAAGGGGTGTCTATCGTACTAGCATTGGGCAAACATATTGAACCAGCCCAAACAAAAATAGCTGGGAAGAAACTCAACAGGTCTGGCAGCATCTGTGGAGAATTAAAGTGGAGTATGAAACGTTCATTCTGTTTTCTATCCACAGATGCTGCCAGACCAGCTGTGTTTCTCCAGAGATTTCAGTTTTTGTTTCAGATTTCCAGAGTTTGCAGTTCTTTGGTTATGATTTACGAACCAGCTGATCGCTTTCTTTCAACACTGCGATTGGTAAACATGAAGTACTGACACATCATATAATTAATATAATCATGCATGAATCTGAAGTGACATCCTAAGCAACCTCAACAAACTACCTACAGCAACTAGAAAATAAGCCTAATAGGCAAAATGCCCTATTAATCTAATTGTATAATTACAACATACAATTGATGCTTTCCCCAACAACCTTTATTTCCCTTTGGCCAGTTTCCTTCCCAGTTCCCTTCTGACCCATGCCTCACTCTACGCTCCAAGTTCTACACAAACATTTTCTGGAAGAGATGGCTGGATACTCAAAACAGGAACCTGGGTGGATTTTTATCTTTCTCCCTTCTTTGCCCCAGTGTCATGGCCCGATTAGACAGTCCTCACAACACTTAGATTCACTATTCTAGCACCACAGTCATACAGGTCACAAGACCCGAATGGGCATTGCATTGATTCACTGAACAATGTATCCCATTACTTTTCAAAATTTCTATCCTGCTGTCTCAAATTTACTCTCACTAAGCTCAGTCAGGGTACGTCTATCACCTTGCCTGAAAGGATATATTTCACATGCCAGCTGGAACTATGTGATGCTCATCAAACTGCAGGTAGTATCTACTGCATCACCAACCCATAGTGCTAGTGAGGCTCACTAAGTAGCAACCAAGAAGTGGGGGCACAGGCTACATTTCTCTCCCTAATCGAGCCAACCATCTTAGTTCCAGATGAATCAGTAGATACTGTGAATCAAAAATAAGGCCTTCCTGGTTTGTAAGGCTCAGAGGTTTGTATTTCTTACTCACTAGGATCTTTTAATCATAGAATCCCGACTGTGTGGAAACAGGCCCTTCGCCCAACAAGTCCACACCAACACACAGAGCATCCCACTCAGACCCATCCTCCTATAATCCACCTAATCTACACATCCCTGAACACTACGGGCAATTTAGCATGGCCAATCCACCTAGCCTGCACATCTTTGGACTGCGGGAGGAAACCAGAGCACCCGGAGGAAACCCACACAGACACAGGGAGAATGTGCAAACTCCACACAGACAGTAACCCAAGGGTGGAATAGCACCCAGGTCCCTGGCCCTGTGAGGCAGCAGCGCTAACCACTGAGCTACCGTGCCACCCCTAATGCAATTTTCATTTAGAAGAAAGGTTTTCACCAAGGCTTTTTATATGTTGTCCTGCTTGATAGACTGCTCTTGCTGTGATGGTGGCATGAGGTTCTTGCCCTCAGTTCAATCCAGGAGGGCTGAGACACAGGCCCATCCCAGCTTCCAGATTATAATCAGTAAGATTTTCCTTTGATCCCTGTGGTAAACAAAATCTCAGAGTTTCCACTATCTCTCCTTTTTTTCCTATATTCATTCAAGGATGAGGGCATCGCTGGCTAGGCAGCATTTATTGCCCATCCCAAATTGCCCAGGGTCTGGAGTCACATGTAAGCCAGACCAGGTAAGGATGTCGTTTTCCTTCCCGATAGGACATTAGTGAACCAGATGGGTTTTTCCGACAATCGACAATGGATTCACAGTCATCATTAGACTGTTAATTCCAGATATTTATTGAATTCAAATTCCACCATCTGCCATTGCATGATTTGAACCCGAGTCCCCAGAACATTATCTGGGTCTCTGGATTAACAGTCCAGTGATAATACCACTAGGCCATTCCCTCCCCTTAGTCCAGTGACTAGTGCAAGACACCTATCACAGTTCCCCCAGAAGCCATCATCATGTAGCATAGGGACTACAGTAGCACACGTAATCCTGGGATCACTCCTACTATGGAATAAAAACCAAAAGAACTGCGGATGCTGTAAATCAGGAACAAAAACAGAAGTTGCTGGAAAAGCTCGGCAGGTCTGGCAGCATCTATAAAGAAATAAATCAGTTAATGTTTCAGGTCCGGTGACCCTTCCTCAGAACTGACCTGCTGAGCTTCTCCAGTGACTTGTATTTTCACTCCTACTATGGATTGAACATTACAGATTCAGTTGCTTTTAAACTGACTTCAAATTAACAGTTTAGCAATTGACAGTTGAAGATGAGCATCTTACCTCCAACGAGTGCAGAATCCACTCCATCGTTACTCACAGGTGTATGTACTGCATTCGAAGTGACTGCAAACAAAAAAAAAAATACATCAGAGAAACAGTCTGGTTAAATTTCATTGCTGAAGCATATGGCCAGCATAGAGAAACCAAAGATACCCATTAAGATCTCATGAAACACTAGTTCCCAAGAAAATATGTATAGATAAAGAAATCTGCATCAGCTTGACCCTTCAGGGCACTTTTCTCAGTCTGAACAATCATCAGTTCCAATCTAATTCCAGGATATGAAAATGTAAATCTAGATTCTAGACCAGCTCTAAAGGGACTGCTCTGAAATTGGTGGTATTACCACGATGTGATATTGAAATAAATTTTGATGTGTCAGATTAGAGAAGTCAGAACATTACGTAAAAAGGTATCTGGTCAACGTTTCCCCCTGAATCAACGTTACCAAATGGAAATGGTCTAGTTATTCATCTCGTTTGCTATTTACACAAGGTCAAAAGTCACACGACACCAGGTTACATTCCAACAGGTTTGTTTGAAATCATAAGCTTTCGGAGCAGCCCCTTTGTCAGATGACATGAAGAGAGCACCCAGGCACAGACTTTTGTAATGAGAGAAGTCAAAAGATCATACAAATGGTGTGAGTGGAGTGTCGACAGGCCGAATAATAGGTCTCTGCAGGTGATCAAGAGTGTCAGATGGTGTGAGTAAAGTGTCAACAGCTGAATAACCAGCAAAGGGATGCCTATAATCTGAAAAATGGAGGCTGAGAGATAAATACAAAAAAAAAAGCTGGTGCTGGAGACAAACCCAATGACTGGAATAACAGTTGTCCTCGTTTTTCAAGGACCGTAACTTCCCCTCCTCGGTGGTCGAGAACGCCCTCAACCGTGTCTCCCACATCTCCCGCACCTCATCCCTCACACCCCGTCCACGCAATAAAAACCAAAAAAGAATCCCCCTCGTCCTCACGTACCACCCCACCAACCTCCGGATCCAACGCATCATCCTCCGACACTTCCGCCATCTGCAATCCGACCCCACCACCAAAGACATCTTTCCCTCCCCACCTTTATCTGCTTTCCGGAGGGACAACTCTCTCCGTGACTCCCTTGTCCGCTCCACACTCCCCTCCAGCTCCACCACACCCGGCACTTTTCCCTGCAACCGCAGGAAGTGCTACACCTGCCCCCATACCTCCTCCCTCACCCCCATCTCAGGCCCCAAGAAGACTTTCCACATCAAGCAGATGTTCACCTGCACATCTGCCAATGTGGTATACTGCATCCGCTGTACCCGGTGTGGCTTCCTCTACGTCGGGGAAACCAAGCGGAGACTCGGGGACCGCTTTGCAGAACACCTACGCTCGGTTCGCAACAAACAACTGCACCTCCCAGTCGCGAACCATTTCAACTCCCCCTCCCATTCCTCAGACGACATGTCCATCCTGGGCCTCCTGCAGTGCCACAACGATGCCACCCGAAGGTTGCAGGAACAGCAACTCATATTCCGCTTGGGAACCCTGCAGCCCAATGGTATCAATGTGGATTTCACAAGTTTCAAAATCTCCCCTCCCCCACCGCATCCCAAAACCAGTCCAACTCGTCCCTGCCTCCCTAACCTGTTCTTCCTCCCACCTATCCCCTCCTCCCACCCCAAGCCGCACCTCCATCTCCTACCGACCAACCTCATCCCGCCCCCTTGACCTGTCCGTCCTCCCTGGACTGACCTATCCCCTTCCTAACTCCCTACCTACACTCACCTTTCCTGGCCCCATCCCCGCCTCTTCGACCTGTTTGTTTCCTCTCCACCTATCCTCTCCTCTATCCCTCTTCTATCCGCCTCCCACTCTCTCCCTATTTATTTCAAAACCCCCTTCCCCTCCCCCTTTTCTGATGAAGGGTCTAGGCCCGAAACGTCAGCCTCTCTGCTCCTATGATGCTGCTTGGCCTGCTGTGTTCATCCAGCCCTGCACCTTGTTGTCTCGGATTCTCCAGCATCTGCAGTTCCTACTATCTCTGATTCAATTTTAACCTCCCTCCTCCAACTGCCTTACACACCCAGAAAGTAAATTTTTTAGTGACAGCATTTAATATATTTAAAAGGTTAGTTGATGGTCATTGGGCAGAAGATGAAAGCAGAAAGTCTTAAGAACTAAAACTTACTGGTTGTGTCGTTCCAGATCACTTTTCAGCTCTGCCTTGGAGCTTCATGTTATGACTGGGACCAAAATGGATTCCCATTTCTGAAGAAGGGTCTAGACCCGAAACGTCAGCTTTCCTGCTCCTCTGATGCTGCTTGGCCTGCTGTGTTCATCCAGCTCTACACCTCATTGTCTCACATGTTACCATAGTGTTTTAGAATCCTTTCTCTTTTGATAGTATTTAAACTCACTTTAACTCCTACTTCATATGCCCTCCCATCTCAAGTTTGTTGACTGGCCTATGCTGTGACTTCTGGATGAACCATTTATAACAAGTTTTGTGTGTAAGTTTGCAGATCAAATGAATCCAGTTTTATTGATTGAAAGTTGGTGTGGAATGTAAGATCACATAGTGGTGCACAGAATGTTTAACCTGTTTGGAGGAGTGGAGAATGTTCCTTTTGCTGAAGTTTTTTCAGGATGTGCTTCAAGGACAAAGGAGACTAAAAAATTATTGAGGGTAGATCAATGGGAAAGTTGAGTTTAACCTCATGGCAAGAGCTATACATCTAAATACCAACAAAGTTGTATTTGCCCTCATTGACACTTATAAGTGGAGAGCGCTTTCAGTGGGTCGAGATAAATTTGCTTGGAAGGTGTAAGTCTGGTGATTATTTTCCAAGGCAGTAATTCAATCAAATGATTCGGAGAACATTCCATGCTGCCACAATCAAGGAAAGCCGTGCACATGGCACTAGTGTGATCCTGGAATTGAATTACTGGTTTATGGTCACTGCCAGATAATTGGATTTGTTTTCAGTTTTCATTTTGCTGCAGAATTGGAGCTTTCTCCAATGTTTTTCCAAAAAAGGAGGTTTCACAAATCCGAGATAGGCACCACAAGGTTTCTGTTCAGACCCCGAAGTATTTTTCATTCCTTTCTGCCCTTTCAGTCGAGTTAAATGTTGACACTTCCAAAACGAGAGAAAGCCAAGATTTTAATCCAGCGGGTCTCGGCCCAAAACGTCAGCCTCTCTGCTCCTATGATGCTGCTTGGCCTGCTGTGTTCATCCAGCCCTGCACCTTGTTGTCTCCCATCTTTCTCACTGTTATTTACAAGCCTACTGACACTCTGTTTTGGTGAATCTTGCAGATGAGAGAATGGCATTACTTTTGTGTTCAACTTGCAGTCGAACTGCCAAGTTTATGCAGATCTTTAATTAAGACAATAAGGATTTTTTGTTTTCTGTAAAACTGTCATTTATTTTCATTTGGCACTCCATCTCTGATATTAAAACTTGAGTGAGTTCTAGTTTCCCTTTAGCTATACATTAGAAGGGTCAAAGTCAGCAGAGGTTATTCTGAGTTCTCCCTAGGCTGAGGATGGTGATGGTGTTGGCACGAAACATCATGCTGATGGTCGACATGTCAATGTTCCGCATCCATCATACTTCCCCAGGCTATTTCCCTTGTGTGGGGGGTCGGTGAATTGCAGGGATGCAGAGGGCCAGCTGTCCATCTTTGATCAATGTTTGTCAATGGCCACTTCCAGCTAACTGTCAGATGCTGAGTTTGGAATTTGTTTGGCTGGCCTTCAGACCAAGGTATCAGCTTTCTATGTAGGCAGAGCCAGACACCCTCCCTTCTTGGGAACAGCAGTAACTATGGCTGCCCTGCAGAAGGATTCACCAAATCTTCTGCTGTGAAGGCAGTTTTTAATTTGGATTTTCTCTGTTTGAGAGGGCTCCTCCAATTTTTTTTTTTAAAGCTGCTGATACTTTCAGGCTGGAATACCCATGATTGGCCCTCCAGTTGAGAGCCTACCCAGTGCCCTTAATTGGGTTGAGCCTGCCTACTTGCTATTGACAGGCTTCTGTGGAGAAAATGGGAGTGAGTGACTGTTTCCCATGTATGGCAGGTTTCTGAACCCCATATGAGCTAGACGACAGGATTCAGTCATCCACTGGAGCTAATCTTGCCTGCTAGTTTTGGTCCCGGTTGTGGTAAATGTGCAATTTCCTTTTGAAAGTCATGATCAGTTTTGATTCTTTTGCTAGCCACCTTGAATCGGTGGCAGAAAGGTCGATGGCCAGAGGACTATGTGATGAGTTTCGCTCTGCCTTCGCCCAACTTTGGAAGAAGGAACAGGGGAGCATTTGAAGAATGATGAGACTAGGAAGCTGAGGAACAGGGAGATCTTAGAGTGCTTGTCCATGGAAACCTGAGGACGGTAGGACAAGTTACTAGGGTAGTTAAGGCATTTGGAATGTTTGCCTTTATCAGTCGTGGCATATATTATAAAAGCAAGGAGGTGTTGTTGGAGCTGTACAGAACTTTGGTTAGGCCACAGCTGAAGTACATGTGCAGTTCTCATCACACTATAGGAAGGATGTGATTGCTTTGCACAGGGTGCAAAGGAGATTCACCAGAGAGGGGCAGTGATAGGAGGTGTGTGGGGAGAAAAGAACTGTGGATGTTGGAAATCAGAAACAAAAACAGAAATTGCTGCACAAACTCAGCAGGCTTGGCAACATCTGTGGAGAGAG
The DNA here is from genome assembly GCF_021869965.1 of Rhincodon typus. NCBI lineage: Eukaryota > Metazoa > Chordata > Chondrichthyes > Orectolobiformes > Rhincodontidae > Rhincodon > Rhincodon typus. Next base: position 87,657,813 of record NC_063338.1, on the reverse strand, counting down.
ATACAGAGTTAATGTTCTGACAGTTCTGAAGAAGGGACACTGGACTCAAAATGTTAACTCTGATTTCTCTCCATGGATGCTGCCGGACGTGCTGAGATTCACCAGGATGTTGCTTGAGAGGAAGTGGTATAGCTATGAAGAAAGATATCAAGGACCATAGATGTTAGAGTCCGAGATAACACAGTGTGGAGCTGGAGGAACACAGCAGGCCAGGCAGCATCAGAGGAGCAGGAAAGTTAGTCCTGACCTGAAACGTCAACTTTCCTGCTCCTCTGATGCTGCCTGGTCTGCTGTGTTCATCCAGCTCCACACTGTGTTAACTATGAAGAGACCTCAGGTTGTTTCCTTCAGAGCAGAGAAGGCTGAGGAGGGTGACCTGATAGAGGTGTATAAGATTGAGGGGCATGTACAGGATAAATAGAAAGCATCTGATAAATAGAAAGCTTTTTGCCAGAGTGGGGGACTCAATTACTAGGGGTCACGATTTCAAGGTGAGAGGGGGAAAGTTTAAAGGAGATATGCATGGAAAGTTCTTCACGCAGAGGGTGGGGGGTGCCTGGAACGCGTTGCCAGTGGAGGTAGTAGAGGCGGGCACGATAGCATCATTTAAGATGTATCTAGACAGATACATGAATGGGCAGGGAGCAGAGGGATACAGATCCTCGGAAAATAGGCAACAGGTTTAGATAGAGGATCTGGATCGGCGCAGGCTTGGAGGGCCGAAGGGCCTGTTCCGTGCTGTAATTTTCTTTGTTCTTTTGTTTTTTGTTCCCCTTAGGGTCAATAGGAAGAGGGCATAATTGTAAAGTGAAAAGAAGGGGGTGTAGAGGGGAATTTGAGGAAATTCACTTTCACCCAGAGGTAGGTTCTTTACTCAGAGAGTAGTAAGGGCGTGGAATGCCCTGCCTGCAAAAATAGTAGACTCGCCCACTTTAAGGGCATTTAAATGGTCATTGGATAAACATATGGATGATAATGGAATAGTTTAGGTTAGATGGGCTTCAGATTGGTTTCACAGGTCGGCGCAACATCGAGGGCCGAAGGGCCTGTACTGCGCTGTAATGTTCTATGTTCTATGTTCTATGTTCTATGTTCTATGTGGTGGGAAACTGGAATGCACTGCCTGAGAGGGTAATTGAGGTGAAAAACCTCTTTAAAAAGTACTTGGATGAACACGTTAAGTGTCATAACATTCAAGGCAACTGTGCTGGTGTGGGAAGGTAGGATTAGTGCAGGTAGTATTATATTTTTGGCAGTACAAACCCAGCGGGCCCAGTGGCCTCTTCTGTACTATATGAATCCACTTCCACTACCATTTTCAGGCAGTACATTTACAGATCATAATAATTCTCTCTTTAATTTTTTTCCCCTTTTCATTTAATTTGCTGGTTTTGTTATTCCAGCACTGCCCAAGTTGTGTGTATGACACTAATGTTCTTGAGTTCCGACACAATTAAGTATTCCAGTTTTCTTGTCACTTAAACAAGCTTTCCACTTTGCCAACAGGTATCATAGCTGCGGTGATATTCGTGGTTATCTGCCTCCTTGTGGTTTTAATCCGTTACCTCTACAGGCACAAAGGCACATATCACACCAACGAGGCCAAGGGAACAGAATTTGCAGAGAACGCAGATGCTGCTTTGAAAAATGACCCCAACTTTCAAGATGCAGTAGACGAAAGCAAGAAGGAGTACTTCATCTGATGACTGGTGGCCCTGTTAGCTAGCAGTCAATCATTCACGCTACAACCAGGACTTGTTGTTCAGATCCATCCCTGTGAGGCGAAAAATAACAAGCCGGCAAATTAATTTTTTAAATCCTCACCACCATTCTGGAAGAAAGTCACAAGTTGGTGCTTTATTTACTAGTAAGGCAGCACACTCTCCAAAAAAAAAAGCAACTTTATACACCAATATTAATTTTTCTATATTGTATTTCTAAAGTACTGTTAAAGTACCAGCATACAGATATTGTACTAGTGTAACTCATTACTTTTAATAACCTGCTCTGTGGAAAGAAGCCAAAATATCTATGTAAAAAGCCACTAACAAAGTAACCCTTTTGTTTTTCTCTTTTGCAGCACCTCCAATTTTGTATCTAGAGCCATGTACAATGCGGCTGCAATGCATGACCTTTTTAAAATGTAATTAATTAATGCTTTTCCTTTTGCTTTCTGCACTTGGATCAGTTGTATCCCAAAAGATTGTATGACCATGCATACTGACATATTTACCAAAAACAGACCTCTGGTTCAAGGGGAGCATATACTGTTAGCTGTGATACTTAATGATGCAGGCCAGGTCTCAGGACCAAGGTTTCTTTACAGATCCAGGCTGAGTGAGTTGTAGGCAGCAAGAACAGGCACTAGATGATGACCCTCTCTTGGTCCATTTACACAATGAAGGAGGGGTAAAATCAATTTTCTCTGATCAATATACTCCCTGAAAGTCCATGTTAAGTGCACTTGTGTCAATATTTTGTGAAGATGCAAGTTTTAAGTATATCTGGGACAGATTATATAAAAGAAGCTTTCATTTCTCACTAACTCATTGTGTGAAGAACAGCCATTTTACCCAGACTGACATATGGGTCCTTGGAGAAAACTGACATAGAAGGAGAAAGAGGAGTGGACTACTCTCTCATCCCTCCTGTGCCCACTTGAATCTTGTTATAATGACAGAATTATTGCTTGGTAATACAGAACTTGTGTATTGCCTTAGAAAAAGAGACATGCTGTCGACATTTTGTCTTGCATGTATCAGGACGGAATTGCAAGAACACCAAATCTCAAAGAAGGCAACAATTTAGACTGCATGGGATACCCTTATGAGATTTTTGCATTCTTGCAATTAGTCCTGTCGAAGTATGAGACTAAAAGCTTTGACAAATCTATTTTTTTCCTGGAAATGAGAAAATACTAAAATAAGATCACTACTGAAGTCTGGCAATGATTCACAATGAAGTAAGTCAGTTATAAGTGATGTGTTTTTACTTTTTTTTTGTTACATATAGTCTTGATATGGATGTGATTAGAATGAATTTATGTTCCTGGATGTGTTAGATGTGCACTGAATTCTTCCTTTATTCCTGAGATATGCCTTAGTGTACAAGTGCCTTAACATTTAGAAAAGTGGTGTCTTATTTTTTAGTTTTTTGTTAATACTGCACAAGTGTTTTTAAGGCTTGGATTTCTATTACAATTTTTAACATTTTACTGTGAGTCTTTGTGCCTTTTCCTTATTGCATTGTGAAAATATGAAGGATTTTAGATGGGAGAGTGTTTTGTTGTTTTTTAATAATTTTATATGTAATTGTACTTCCATCTCTGGTTTGGCATGTTTTTGATATTTTCCTGGAGGATTCATCACAAAGCCCTCCCCCCTTAACCACTCTGCCCAATCAAACAGCCCTTTCTCTTATCCCCTGATAGATGAAAATGCTTAAAGACAATGATTTTCTTCCTGATTTTTCTCCTGGGCTGCTTACCTCAACACCTGGGAGATTACTTTTCAATTTTTAGTGATTTCCAGAATAATACAGGAGGATGAGAACTACTCAAATCCATTGCCCATGACTGAGCCTTGCGGTGTTCCTTGATGCGTAGGAATCCTCATGAAAAATTGGCATCTAATCTAATTCTTCACTTCCCTGTCTCTCTCTGACTTACCTGAGAGAGATTTTTTGAAAGCCAAGACATTAGAGTCTCTGATTCTAATGCTCCCCTGTGTATAAACAAGTTGCAAAACCAAAACTAAATCCTATGCTGGCTGTGAATTATGACATTTTAGTTTCTTCTTGTGAAGAGATTGTTGTTTACCAACAAAAGCCTCCCATCAGGAATAAGGCCAGCTGTTTCTTTTCCTCTTGTTCATTAAAAAGAAATCCAGCTGTTCCTAGGGACAGCTGGACAACTGAGCCTGTGCAGTCGAGGATGTGTGCACATGTTAATACTAAAGACATGACTTTTATTTCTCAACCACTAGTAGTGAGCCTTGTGCCCATTCCTTAAATATATATCCTCGACAATAATCATATCATCGAGATGTTGGAAGCAATTTATATTAACATGGAACCTGCAATAAATGTAAAGTTTGTTTTTTAAACTAGAACCATTTTATATGAGACAATAAACCTGTCATGTAGATCTGGATTTGGTCTGATTTTAATCACAGTTGTTAATAAACTGGTGTCTGGCTCTGTTTCTGTTGCACCTCATTGGCACGTGAGCAGAAAGAGAATCTTCACTTATGCAGTAATTCTTATGACATTCCCATATGCTTTACAGCCAATATTTGTTATTCATTCATTAAATGTTGGTTTTGCTGGCAAGGCCAGTATTTATAACTCATGCCTACATGACCAAGAGAAAGTGGTGTGTTTTCCTCTTGAGTACAACATAATGGTTTGGACAACTTCAGAAGGTAGTTACGAATTAACCACATGTCTATAGTTCAAGAGGCACATATCAGTTGAAAGATAAAGTTGCCAAAGTCACAGATGACCATTAGAGCTGGTTTCTTGTGATGGTGAGTCCAACTGGAGGGTTACCATGCCTCTGACAAGGGGTGAGGTTAAAAAGATGGAGCACAGCGTGGTGTCACTCTGGTGTCAATCTAACTGCCACCCATATATGTTACATGGGCTAAAGACAGCAGGTTTCCTTCCATTTTAGGAGAAGAATGAATTGGATTAATCTCTGTGATAGTCTGTTGATTGTGACCAAGACCGTCTTTCTCTTGCAGACTGGTTTGATGAAGTGAACTGAAATACCACCAGCTACTATGATGTAGTTGAACTCATCCAGCTCTGCACCTTGTTATCTCGGATTCTCCAGCATCTGCAGTTCCTACTATCTCTAGCTCAGGACTGTTAGTTTAATTTGTCCTAATTGGTAAATTCCTGACTCCTGTCACCAGCTGATGCTCTCACACATGATCTTGGATACCTTGTTGGATTTACTGTCATCAGTCCTCCTGGCTAGCATTAGTCTAGGCTACTGTTACCTTTTTGGAGAAGGATGCCCTCACGACCTCTTTCACAGACATAGGCTCGAACATGCTGAAACAGCAATTTAGATTTATTGAATATTACTTGATAGCTAGTTATTCCATCAGAAACATGTTTTTCTCTTGTGAGACATGAGGCTTAACTTAATAGTACACTTCCATTGTAGCTGCTAGAACATTCTCATGGTGTTAAGTACAAGCACAGAACTGGAACTGGTTAAGACAGAGATGCACATGTCTAGTTAGTACCTGCCCGGAACAGTCCTTCAAATCCTGATGCGTCAAGCTGATCTTGTGATGTCAGTTACAAAATCCTTGTGATGCATTACAAAACACATCTTTGGAATTTTATTTATTACACAAACAAAATAAACAAACCATGCACTGCGTTTATATCTTTGAAATTATCAATGTCTTAACACACCCAAATTTAAACCTAGAAGATAACAAGGACTGCAGATGCTGCAAGTAAGAGTCAGTAAAATGTGGAGCTGGAGGAGAATTGCAGGTCAGACAGCATCTGAGGAGCAGGAAAGCCGATGGTGTAAGGCTTTCACGTTTAAAAGCCTGAAAACTCTCCTGGCTTGATGAACACTGAAGTGGAAAACACTGCTGGTTTCTTCTGAACTGAACCAAAAACTGCTGGGATTGAAACTCCAAAATGTGCTTTCGAATTGTCTACCCTGTATCTTGAGGCCATGACTCCTTTTTCTAGACCTCTGTGCCAGACAATATTATCTGTGCTTCAGATCTGTCCAGTCCAGTTACAATTTTATATGTTTCAATGAGTTTTCCTCTCATTTTTTCTGAAGTACACTCTCTACAGGCCTAAACGACACAATTGCTCAAAAGTCAAACCTGCTGTTCAACAATTAATCTGGTGACCCTTCACGGCACTCCCTCTTTGGCAAGTATACACTTCCTTAAGTGAGGGAATCAGAACAGCATTCAATACTGCTCTCACTAAGGTCTAAGATGCAGCAAGACACTCTTGCAGTTGGGTAGAGGATACGTGGTCGATACTTAGAACAGCTGAATGCCAGACATGTTTCAGAATTAAACATAAACAATAATGTGAAAATCAGATCAAACCTTTACTCAAGGTTCATTTGTGTGAGCCAGAAGTATTTAGAACTGGTAAACAAAAAAAGACCAAATATTATACTTATCGTGGTAGTTGGGAGAAGTCATGGCAATGGACTCCTTGCTTAATCCAATTAGGAATGTCATAACAAGGAGCAGGAATAGACAATTCAGTCCTTTGAGCCCGCTCCCCAATTTAACATGATCGTGGCTGACCTTATCCAATTAATCTCTATTGATTTGGTTAAAACGGATATGAAGTGAGGCAATAAAATGAGAGAGCAAGAACTAAAGATGCTGGAGAAGGGTCCTGACCCAAAACGTCGACTTTCCTGCTCCTCTGATGCTGCCTGGTCTGCTGTGTTCATCCAGCTCCACACTGTGTTATCTCTGAAGTGAGGCAATTCCCTGTGGTGGAGCAATAACCAACCCACCCACACACCCCCATCCCCAGCCACTCCAGGTGAGGCACTGGCTTATTGGTAATAACACTTGACTACCACTCCAGAGCCCTAGGCCAGTATTCTGGGGACATAGGTTCAAATCCCAATATGGCAAAGGGTGCAATTTGAGTTTAATAGAATCTGGAATAGAGAGCTGATCTGTTGGCACTCGTGTAGCCACCTAGTTCCCATATGTCCTTCAAGGAAGGCAATCTGCCAAACCTAGCTGGTCTGGCCTACATGTGACTCCAGACCCACAACAATGTGGTTGGTTGATGTAGGGATGGGCAACAAATGTTGGCACTAGCCGGTGATGTCCACATCCTATGAACAAATTACTTTTCTTTCTAAACATGCTATACCTACCTCATTTCAAATTGTTGACATTGTACATTCTGGAACATCATCTGAAAGAAATTTATCTCAAGGATTCTTCTTGGATCTCCAACTCCAGCTAGGGGACTGAGCTTGTGTTCCATCTTATCAGTGGGGACATGTATTCCTACTCCAAGTTGGAATTAGTATAAATGGTGGTTAGAGACACCTGTGACGTCTTTGGAATATAGAGTATGTGGAGCAGGTGTTGGATGTTCTTTAACAAAGATTATTTGGCTAACTTGGTTACAAAAAAAGCTTTCAAAAGCTGAGAGACCCCTATTCCTAAAGCAAGACAGCTAAATGTGAGTAGGACACTGGTAGCATTCAGTAAGCTGAGACATTTTCAGCTGAAAGCATAAACAGCACAAAGACAATTGAGATAGAATAAATTGCATAGCAAGTGATCTAAAAAAGGATATATCAAGAGTCATTCGTTTATTTCTATTTGACTCTTTACAACAGGAGCATTGTAACCTGGAAACGTCGTCAATTTTTCTTTATTCATTCATGGCATGATTCAATACCGGCTAGGCAGCATTTATTGCCCATCCTAAATTGCCTAGATGGCAGTTAAGAGTCAATCACATTAGCATGGGTCTGGAGTCACATGTAGGCCAGACCAGGTAAGGATGACAGTTTTCTTCCCTAAAGGACATTAGTGAACCAGTTGGGTTTTCCCGACTATCGACAATGGATTCATGGTCATCATTAGGCTCTTAATTCCAGATATAGCATCCATCAAATGAGAGGACTCAGAACTGGTGATTTCTGCTCCTCAGAATATTTGCATTTTTCATGATTTTTTTGGGATGTGTGCATTGCTGGCAAAGAGAGCATTTGTTAGCCCTAATTCTCCCTTGAAATGTAAGGGAGAGTCAACTCTTTGAAGCAACACAGTTAACAGTGTCCTACAAAAGTATTTCATTGGCAGTGAAGTGCTTTGGGACATCCTGTGGTCATGAAAATTGCTATATGGATGTAAGTTCTGATCTGAGGCTTCCCTTGTTTTTTAAACCCTACCCTATGAGCCTAATTTTGCTTCCATTTCATGTCTATTCAAACTCCTTCTGGCTGGAGCCACTGAATACTGAACTCAGATTGATTTTTACAGCCTCTCATTCTGGCCCAGTTCACAGGAAACCAACTGCGAACCCTGTAACCAATCTAACTGGGAACAGCAACAGACCAAGGATTGAACTCTTCCAGAAGCACTTGGCTTCCTTGCATGAATGAACAATATTAATTAACTGCTTATGCCTCTGCTCTGTTTATCAGACGGAAAGACAGTGGAGGGCTTAGTGAGATGGCATAAATATTGTGTGAGGTACTGTCAGCTACTGCTTCATTGGGCAGATTCCAATTTACAAAGCCAATTATTTGATTCCTAGTTTTGATATCGATATTTTCTGTCAGAAGCCACATTTGAAGAAATTATCTGATGGATTATCTTTTGTTATGATTGCTTAAGCCTCACATTTTTAGCTGTAATCTTTCATGATTCGTTTTAACAAGTTTATTCAAAATAGCTTGACAAATGACTTGAACTGACTCTTGCAGGGTTGTTGTCAAATTAACTACTACCAACAGAGATGTTTTCCATTGCAATACATTCGCTGCAGCATTCAAATTCTGGAACTTTACTGAGGTGCCCGTTATTACCTTTGTCAGGAGTCCACTTGAAACCAGACTGGGATTTGGATCATTCCGTCTAAGCAACGTACCAAAATGCCTTTGTTTGTAGTCTCTGATCACACCAAAAGTGGCCTTTTTTAAAATAAATTAGACACATGGTACTCGTCTCAGGAGTTCTCAGTTCTTAGATATTTAGATGGAACTGCAATGTGGTTGCCAAACAAGCCAGATCTTTTATTCAGTTCTGAGGAAGGGTCACCGAACCTGAAACGTTAACTGTTTTTTCCTTCACAGATGCTGCCAGACCTGCTGAGCTTTTCCAGCGACTTTGTTTTTGTTGTTGCTTAAGCCAGATCTTTTATTATCACCTGCTAACTATGACAGAATTCCTATCATTTTTCATACAATACATATTGTAGATAGGCTTTTTGTTGTATAAGCAGTTGGCCTGAAGTAGTTAACTTGGAAGCTTACGTTGCTAATGTGTTCAATATATACCAGCAAAGGTTGGATGGAGTTATATATTAAGGACAGCATATGGTTAAAGGATGAGATGATCAAGTACATGACTATGGGATACACGCAGTATTATGGTGCCTGCAGACTTAAGTGCTTACTGTTAATGAGAAGAAATATGTGTTTTCCAAGGCCTTCCTGGGATAGCTCCTAAAAAAAGAGCATTAGATAAGGTCCAATCTACAGAAGATATCAAAACATTTCCTATTCCAAAATCAGTATACGATATCAATGTGCATGTTACTTGCTAGGCCGGCATTAATTGCCTATCCTTTTCCGAGAAGGTACTTAAGAATCAACCACATCGCTGGAGATTTGGAGACACCTGCAGGCCAGACTAAGTAAGAATCGCAGGTGTCCTTCTCTAAAGGGCATTAGTGAACTAGATGTCTTTTTAACTACAATTGACAATGGTTACACAGTCACCATTAGGCTAATTGTTCGTTGAGTTCAAATTTCACCAACTGCCATGGTAAGATTTGCATACATGCCCCAGAAGATTACCTTGGTGTTCTAGATTACTAATTTAGCAACGTCACCACTACAACGCCATCACTCCCTCACATTGTGGTGAGTGTTGGGATGTGACGGGTTGGAGGTATGTATTCAGAGGGTGTGCAAAGACATGGGCAGGTGACCTTTAGACTTTGCTTGCACCACACACAATTGGGAGTAGGTCAAGAGTTGGGTGAAAGCACACTGAAGGAATGTTTGGAGCCTATATTGCGAGCTGGGTTTGCAAAACACTTCCCACAGATTTTTGCGATCAGGTATGTATATCATGGATGCATGTGATGAATAATAACTTCTGGAAGCTGTCGCTGATTGATTTGTATCACTGCACAAATACTATTGCTCTGCTGTCCATTGTCTACAAGTCCTCCTGACAAGATTTAACAGAGGCTTAAATTATTGGTTTCACTTTCTTCTTGCTATCTTAATAGAAAAGAATAGTTTTATGAGATTATTTTGTTTCGTAGCAACTTGTTTAATATTGCTGAGTTTATCCAGAGATAGTTTTAAAAATTAAATTTTAAAGACTTTAGTCCATTGCTATTGGACGCTAGTCTGGAATGCAGACACAGAAGCTTCACCAAGGGCATGTTTTATACTTGGATCTGCCTTTGAGAAGGGCTTGCATTTATAAAGTATATAATGCAAACTCAGGATATTGCAGAGCATGTTATAGTAAAACAAAATACTTTAGAAGTGGAGTCATTGTTACACATTAAGAAATCTGACAGCCAATTTGCACACAGCAAGCTCCTTTAAGCAGCAATCAGAGAAGAAATTAAATAATATATTTTGTGGTTTTTACAGGTCAAGTATCCTTTATCTTCTGGAATATTGTGTCCAGTTCCAGGCACTTCGTTCTGCATAGGATATTATTAAGCTGGAGAGGGTTCAGAAGAGATTTACCAGGATGTTGCTGGGTATGAAAGGTTTGAGTTATAAAGAAAGGTTGGATAGTCTGGGACATTTTTCTGGAGCATAGGAGTTTGAGAGATGACCTTATAGAAGTTTATAAAATCATGAGGGGTGTAGATAGGGTTAACGGTAGGTGTCTTTTTCCTGGGATGGGGGATTTCAAGACTAGGGGGCACATTTTTAAGGTGAATGGAAAGAGATTTTAAAAAGATATGATGCATTTTTTTTTTACACAGAGGGTAGTTCGCATGTGGAATGAATATCCTGAGGAAGTGGTGGATGTGGGTACAATTACAACATTTAAAAGACATTTGGATAAGTACATAAATAGGAAAGGTTAGAAGGGACATGGGCCAAGTGCAGGCAGGTGGGACTAGTTTAGTTTGGGATTATGGTCAACACGGACTGGTTGGACCAAAGGGCCTGTTTCCTATGTATGACTATGACTCTGTCAAATTGGGTTCAAGTGCTCTAGTCTCTGGCATGGGACTAAGATTCTGACTTATTTTAACATCAAGAAGTCTTAAGATTTTAATCCTAACTGAATTTGACAAGAAATTGACAAAGTGTTAATATTTGGCCAGTTACATGAGGGTTTCTCTTCATGAACCCCAATAGTTTTCTCATCCTTATTTTCCTGCAATTGCCACATTTCCTCTGCACCGTAACCCTATTCTGCAAAGCTTGTAGTATTCTCCCGTTGCTAAGGCTTACTGATATCATCACCATTGTTAAAGTTCAGTCATGCACCCTGTCAAGCACTGGAAGGCTGCAGTTGCTGTGCATGGTTTCTCTCAAATTCCCCAGATCTGTTGAACTGAGGGAAATTGGCATCCGGCTTTGCCAATGGGCTCTGGAGGTGCTGGTGGACAGGGGATGCTTGTAGCCATTGCCCATGGAGCATGCTCTGAGATGTTGGTGCCTGGTATCCAAGATGGAGTTACTGGCTTATCATCCTGACTTTCATTAGAGGAAAGGTCACCATCTAATTTTTCTTTAGTTGGTGGAAGACTGAGAAACTCAATATCAATAAGGCAAGATTAAGTCGTAATGACGATGTTAATGTGCACTAATGCTTTCAAATTTGCCTCTCATTGCTCACGAGTGAGAATCTCGCCTTGCTGTTCAACTCTTGGTTGGAAAGTGGAACTTTTTGCTGTCAATGTCATGAATCTCCTTTACTGCCCATTTCACATGGTTCTCCCAACTTTCTCACTAATGCCTGTATCATTCAGCGGCTGGGAAGATTCTACCCTGAGATAGTGAAGACATTAATCCCAAACTGAGCCCTGTGTAATAGGTCACCATGTTTACATTGTGAGAGCTCACTCCTTTATCCTGATGGCAGAATTGGCAACCCATATTTCGGCACATCTAAGGGGTGGGTTAAGGGATTTAGTTTTTTTTTGTGGAGAGCTGCCATCAGAGAGGAACTTTTGAGAAAATAAGAGACAAAAGGTTAATAGAGAAGGTTTCAAAGGGTTTTATGATAATATAGACTGGATAGAGGATTGGCTACCAACAGAACGCAGAGAGTCAGGATAAATGGGTCTATTTCTGGTTGGTAAGTTGTAACTAGTGGCATGCCTCAGGATTTGGTCCTTGAGTCCAACTATTTATAATCTATATTAATGGCTTGGAATCAGGGATGGAAAGTACTGCAACTGAATTTGCAGATGACACTAAAATAAGTGGGAGAGTAAGTTACAATGAAGAAATAAGAAATTTATAAATAGAAATGGAGAGGTTAGGTGAATGGGCCAAAATTTGACAGATAGGGTATAAAGCGGATAAATGTGAGATTATCCATTTTTGTCGGAAAAATAAAAAGGTAACCTATTATCGAACCAGAGAGAAACTTCAAAATGCTCTGGTACAGAGGGATGTGTCTGTGTTCACGAGTTGCAGAAAATTAGTATACACACACTGCAAGTAATGAAGACAAATAGAATTTTTGTATTTATTGCTAAAGGAATGGAGTATTAACGTAGCGAAGCGTCGTTGTTATTGTACAAGGCATTGGTGAGACTGAATCTAGAGTAATATGTAAAGTTTTGGTGCCCTTACTTGAGAGAAAGGATGTAATTGATTTGGATGAAATTCAGAGTGTTCACCAAATTAATTCTAGAGATGAAAGGCTTTTCTTACATAGAGAGATTGAGCAGCTCAGGCCTTTACTCTCTTGAGTTAGGAGGGATGAGAGAAGGTCTCATTGAGGTATATAAGATGCTACAAAGGATTGACAAAATAGAGGTACACTGGATATTGCCCTTTGTGCAGCAATCTGGAATGACAAGTCATAGTTTTAGACTAAAGGTTAGCAAATGTAAAACAGAGATGAAGAGAAATTATTTCTCTCAAAGGGTCCTGAGTCTGTGAATTTCTACGCTAGAGTGTGGTGGACGCTATGAATCACAGTAAATTTAAGGAGGAGTTTGACAGGTTTTTACTTAGTAATGGGTTAAAGAGTTATGACGAGCGGGTAGGAAAATGGAGTTGAGGTTGAGGTGAGTTTAGTCATGATTATGTTAAATGGTGGAGCAGTCTCGAGGGGCTCAATTGTCTACTCCTGTTCCTAGTTCTTATGTTTTTATGATAATGTAACTTAGCACATAGATTTATTACTTTCAATGTCTTAATGTGTACATCACAATCAACAATGATTTCCCTGTTGAATTCAAAAATAGAAGACAGTCTAGTATTTATTTTTAGGATGCAACCTAGATACTTTGTTCTGGTCAGTAGCTGGGACGCGCAGGAATTGCTGCAGATAGTAAGTAAATTATATTTAGAGAAAACATTAAGATCAGGATCACATGGTCAGTAATATCCTATCCAATTGTTTACCCTATTGTCATTTAACTAGGAATGACAAAACAACTCATTGTGTGTGCCAATTAAGTTAGTGAGGATTGTTTTGTCTCTATATCTGAACATCAGGCACTACAAAGGTACAACATCACATTGTGAAGGTGTATTAAATATTGCTTGATGTTTTCATTGAAACTGAAACTTATACCTCACCGGAAACCTTTGCGTGTAAACTACTTGGGATTTGCCTTACTTCTGGAAAAGGTATGACAACAAGGAAGAGATGCCAAGGAAATTCTCAACTTTTATTTCATCCTGAAGTCCTGCAATGCAGTAAACAGCATAGGGTATCTTAGGTAAAAAAAGGATCTTGATACTCCTGTTGTATTGATTATACATTACCATATGTAAGTACTTAAGTGCTCATGGTTTTGTTGCTTCTATGTGATTTGATTTATGAAAAAAAACCAACACTGGATTTAGGTTGTGCATGTGTATGATTAATTATAAGGGAAGCATTTTCAATTGTGCCCAAAATGAGTAATTTAATCAAATAATTGCTTTATTCCATGTAAGCCTAAGGCCTGAGTCAAGTTCAGCATTGTGTACAGTTTGAATGGAAGGGGCAAACCAAAGACACCAGGAGAAGTACTACAGACAGTCTGTAGTTTGTGAATTGGTTTGGCTCTTGAGTCTGTTCTCAAGTTGATTTGAATGCAAGTCAGAATTTCATGCATGTCAACATAAAGTGGCCTTCGCAAGTACAAGGAAACGTTCATATGTCGGCTGAAAATTTATAAGATGAATGTTCATAAATTGGGCACTCCCGTGCTGTTCTTTTTGGATCAGTAGGAAACAGTCTAGGATGAAAGCTTTTGGATGGCCTCCTGCAATTCACTAAGGTTTGAGCTGCTGCTGACTTAATCCCATCTCAATCTATTTTAGCCCAAAATCCGGCACTAGGGTGTTGCAACTGGTGAAGCACCTTGATTTCCATCCTAAACAACCTGTTTCAGGCAGATAACCTATTCACAAACTTCAAGGGCTAACAACGAGGTTATATCATCAGGCAAGTGACAAGTAAAAAGCTAGAACTGTTAAAAATAATGGAAATGAAAATGTAGGCTTCATTGAGGATATATCAGATAAACCCCTATTATCCCATGTAGAGATATTATTGGATATTGTCACACGTTCTTTATCTAAGATGTGAATTGAAGACCAGTAAATGTTAAGACATCTGGTTAATTCACTTCATTAATTCAAATTCACATGACAATAAAACACAGCCCTGTAGGTGTGTTGTGGATGTAGGTTCCAAATACGACATTCTAAATCACATCCCCGGGACAGCTTCAGGAGACTTGACTGCCCAGCAAGAAAGAATCAAAAATTCCTGAGGAGCTCCTGTGTCTTTATTTGTCTGGATTTATTGCACATCCATAGTTGTCCTTTGAAAGGTGGTGATGTGTGCTGCCTTCTTGAACTATTTCACTTGAATTTGGTGTTGAGACACTAATGTTGGACATTGACCGATGGACAGTAAAGTAAAGCTTCAGGTTAATGGACATTGTTAGGTGTCAGTAAAGGATTAGAAGTAGAGTTGGAGATTGAGCCCATGGGTCAACTTCGTTGATGAGTTAAAACAATCCAAAAAAGAAGCAGCACTCTAGCTGCTGCTATGGTAAAGCCAAGAGGTTAATTTCCTGGGTTTAAATTATGACTGAGAGACCTCACTTGTCCTCAGCCGAGCTATTGACTTTTACCCAATAATTCATTTCACAAATAAGTTTCATGTTGTGTTGCACTTTGGCCAAATGAGTGCTTTGTAATGCGGTGTGATGCCAAAACTCTCTTTCCACACCAAATGAGGTTACCATGAAGGACTCTCCTTCTCAACCTCTATCCTCACCTGAGGCATTGTGACACTCAGCTTAAACCACCACAAGTCTTCTCTTTTACTCTCTAATGAGCTAACAGCCCAAGGCCTGGTAAGACTATGTTAAGACCATAAGATATAGGAGCAGAATTAGTCCGTTTGGTCCATCAAATCCACCATTTGATCATAGCTAACATGTTTCTCAACCTCATTCTCCTGCCTTCTCCCAGTAACCCTTTATTCTCTTGCTAATCAAGAGCCCATCTGTCTCTGTCTTAAATGCACTCAATGATTTAGCCTCCACAGCCCTCTGGAGCAATGAGTTCCATAGATTCACCACCCTCTGACTGAAGAAATTCCTCCTCATCTCAGTTCTAAAGGTTCACCCCTTCACTCTGAGGCTGTGCCCTTGTGTTCTAGTCTTTCCTGTTCGTAGAATTATCTTCTCCATGTCTACTGTAACCCTGCCTCTCAGTGTTCTGTAAGTTTCAAACAGATCCTCCCCTCATCCTTCTAAACTCTATCGAGTACAGAGCCCAAGACCTCAATCACTCCTCATATGGCAAGCTCTTCAACCCCAGGATCATTCTTATAAATCTCCTCTGAACCCCCTCTAAGGCCAGAACATTCTTCCTTAGATACAGGGCCCAAAACTGCTCACAGTATTCCAAATGCAGTCTGATCAGAGCATTATATCTCAGCAATACATCTCTGCTTTTGTATTTTAACCCTCTTGAAATAAATGCCAACATTGCATTTGCCTTCCTAACTGCCAATTGAACCTGCATGTTAACTTTAAGAGACTCTTGAACAAGGACTCCTAATTTCCTTTGCACTTCAGA